>NC_060071.1:37534847-37837878 GCF_922984935.1 Meles meles | reverse complement strand
GCAGAAACTGACTTGTATAGTATTTCATAAATCTAAAGCTCAGAGCTATAAAGTTTTAACTTTATAAAGTGTTATAGTTCTGACCAAGTAAAATGATATTAAATAAAGTTCTAGGGCAATATAAGAATAATATATATATTTGTTATATAAATTATCACTTAATTAAAATTTCTCTTCTTTTTTTTTTTTAAAGATTTTATTTATTTATTTGATAGACAGAGATCACAAGTAGGCAGAGAGGCAGGCAGAGAGAGAGGAGGTAGTAGGCTCCCTGCTGAGCAGAGAGCCCGATGCGGGGCTTGATCCCAGGACCCTGAGATCATGACCAGAGCTGAAGGCAGAGGCTTAACCCACTGAGCCACCCAGGTGCCCAAAATTTCTCTTTTTTTTGCTTTATTTTACTAGCTCAAAGAGCTGAGAAGTTTGACATGTGGATACAATACCCAAGTGAGCTGAAGGAAGTACACTGATCAATATAAATTAATCCTATAATGAAAAATTTTGAAGTGTATTTGTCTAAATATATGTCACATTCTTTAACTCCAAGAGAACTTCCAAAATATTAGTCTAATGCCTCATTATTTTCTTCATGACATTCTTTATATATGAAAAGTTTAAAAACTATGATCTGAAAACTTGAAAGAAAAGCTACGTTTAGTATGAAGTGTGCTTCAGAATTTGGGTAGGGTCATTAGATAATGGAGTTTCATCAAATGAAACAAAACTGAAATACATTCTATCTTTAATTTTTAGGTTTTGTTTTAAATTATATAAATATATAAATTATTATATGTTTTTAAAATTATAAACTATAAATTTTTAAGCTTTATATCTCTCATTTACTTGATTTCAATATGCTTTCTTAAGAGGAACAGAAAGATGTAAAATGTTCATAGTGTACTCAGATTTGCTCATAAACCAGGGGCTATATATTATGCGACACATACGCTGTAGAAGAGGCTGTGAGCCCCTGGAATAGATAGGTATTATAGAATCCAGCTAGTGTAATTATTTAGATTTTATGCCAAAATTGCTTAATTACTATGAGTTAGGAGTAAGGTTTTGTGCCGGCTGCTGGGGACATGAAAGAGAGCAAGACAATCAAGAAACAGAATCAGGATTCTTTTCCTCTTCAAGCTTACACTCCAGTGGGGAAGACAGCTATGAAACTAATTATCCACTAGTTATTTAATTATGGCTACGGTAAGTGCTGAGAAGGGGAAGTCCACAGTACTGAGAGAGAAGAGGTAATTGATGTAGCCGATCTAGCCAAGTCTGCAGGAGGTAGTTGGGGAAGGCTTCTCAGAGCATGTGGGGTTTAACTTTGAGACCTTCAGGCTGGCATCAGCTAGGGCAGGGGGAGGAAAGTAGTGGCGGGGACAATACGACTGTTTGTACAAGAAAGGCTCTGAGGTAGGGAGTAAACGGTACTGCAAGCCACTGATGCAGCATGGCAACAGTGGCTGAAGGGATGGGATGAAATAGATTCTCCTAGGCTACGTTAAATAATCTAGATTTTTTTTTCTTATGAAAAATAGGAAACCGTGGAAGGGTGTTTTAATTAGGGGTCAATTTATATTTCCAGCGTTTCTGTCTTCACTTTTAAATTTAAACTTCTAATCTCAGAAGGTTTTCTTAAGAAAACTATTTCTAAATAATTGTATGTGAAATGGTTTCCCATTTCTGCTCTAAATTCGGTTCTCCAAAGACAGTAGTACCTGGAAAGAATACCATTGCATACCCTGTTTCCTCTGGAAATGCGGAGACGGTGCTTCCATGGAGCTGAGAGGGGTCCTGAGGAGAGTCAGAAACTTTTCTATCTTGATTTGGAGCAATATTGGGTATTCGATTCTGTTGCAAGTCCCACTTTCGAGCTACGTTGTTAATTGTTAACCTTTTCTTCTCCTATGAAAAAGTTCAGTGTGACAAGAATTATATAATGCAATTTTTGTAGCAGGATGGTATCCCTGAAGCCTGTTGTTTATACCACTTAGACTTGTAAAAAGGAGTATATTCCTTAAAAGCAGCTACAAATAGGTACTCTAAAATACAAGTGGCCTTTATTTACCCTGTGCATTCAAACACCTCAACAGTGGTCTATCATTCTCAAAGAGAAAAATTCACACACAAGCAATGATTACTCTCATTGAAAAAATGAAAATTCACTATCTAAAAGTTTAATTTGACAGAAATTTTCACACCTGTTATCTGATTTTAATTTGAAAGAAATTTATATGCCTTTGTATTTAAACATAGCAAGAAGAAAACTAATAATATTTTAATTTTCCTACCCAATAATTCAGACTAGTATGATGGAATAATCTTGGTTGAGAGGTGGGGAGAAGAAGAGGGATTGATCCATGTTCCAAGCTTCACAGCATGAATTACAATGTCTGAAAATTAAAATTACATACAGACTACTAAAAGAAATTGTACCAGGTTGAAATATTTCTAGGCAACTAGTACCATCCCAGATGAATACGAAAGAAGTTAATTCATTACATGCAATTGCTGCCTTAGAATAGTGTTTTTCAGACTTTAGTGTGCCTCAAATCACCTGGAGAACTTATGAAAGTTCTCCAGCTGCTAGTTCTCACCCCATCCCGATTTATTGTGTTTGAGGTGGAGCTTGAGAATTTGCGTTTCTAAAAGCTCCCGGCCCGTTGTTAAGGCTACTGCTCCTTGGACCTTGCTGTGAGAACCACTGACTTAGGTAGGGTATTGGGGCTCCATTCTCTCACAGAAACTTGTTGAGAAAAGCAGATCTAGAATATTGAAAGAAAATGTACAAGGTTGAAATGTTTCTGCTCAGCTTACAAAAATTGATAAGGAAAATAATCAATAATCTGGTAAGTGTCCATTATTAAGGGTTAACATCTTTAAATGGCATGTCAATGTGGTCAGAGTGCTGAGGACAGACATCTTCCCTTTCCTCTGTACTGAGAGCACCCATCCAATGACAGATCAGCTGTGTGATACTGACCCCTCCACACCTGCTGCCTTGGGAATCAGGGAGGGCTGTTAGGAAAATTCTTTGTCCGTTTCCTCAGTGCATTTATACATGCAGAATAAATTTTTAGTTCCATCTCTCTGCCTATATTTGGATAACCTATAATTCTAGCATGGAAAATGGCACTGGGTAGGAATGAAAAGTGATGACAAAGCTTAATTAAAACTAAAACTTTTTTTCAAGTTCTGTTTCTGTGTTTAAAACTTTTTAGCATGGATTCCTTTTCTATTGCTTGGTATTTCAAATTTCTCTATATCGTTACAAGGGTTATACTAATATGCATATACTTCTGAGACTTTTGGACATTTTATGTAGGTCTTCCTTATCTAAAGCAAGTAGAGTCTGCTATTTTACTGTAAGAAATTTTTCTCCCAAATCTATACTAACGAGCGTCTTACCTTAAGGAATTCTATTTTAGGTATTCATTGTTAACTGGTACAACCCAATTCTCAACTCAATTAGTGTCACTTTTACTCAGTACCGGGCCACTACGAAAGAGGCAGGGGCAGTAAGTTAATGGCAGCTGGCTGTAATGTTGACTCCATGCATTTGGTTTTCTGGCTGACTGGGAGTTGGCAGAAATATTCTTAATGAGGTAGATATAGTTGTGCTTATAAAAAGAGATACACAATATCTTTATACCACTGAGTCTGTTAGCAAATTTATAAGATACTCTGAAAATACAAACACTCTTCAATACTCACCCCAAACTTAAGCTTCCTTTATTTGGTTTATTGAAATTAGATTAACACCAGGTTGACTAAGAGAATGGATATTTTTACTGGGGCCAGGAAGAGGAGACACATTTTAAAATAGGATTACAGCCTGGGGTCAGATGGGGGTTGGTCACTGGCTCGCCAGGGGCCACATAAGGGCTCTAGGTAGCTGTGGTGGAAAAAAAAAAAAAAGAAAAAAAAGGCAGCAGCAGCAGCAGACAGAGAAAGGCTACAGATTCTGCAAGCAGAAGGGGGTATCCAAAGAAAATCTTCTGCTCAAAGATCATGGATGTATTTGGCATATCAGTTATAGTCATGTTTCTAAAGCTAGGTAACAATACATTGCGAAGTCTGTGTTAAGGTGACAATTACTTTAGAAGATTCCAAATTTGCAGCTTTTGCCATTTGAGTCTACTCTTCATAGTCCAAGCAATATCTCACCAGTAGAGCCTGTAACTATCACTTCCATGCATTTCCAAGGTTGCAAGGAAAACAGGAAGACAGAATAGCAACAGAAGATAAGTGTCAATGCACTCTTCTGGTCCCTTCACAACCACCCACCCACTTTTCTTAATGATCAGGACGTGTTGTCGAATGAAACAACAGCCAGCAAATGCTGAGGATCTTTGGTATCAGGATTTCGAATCTGGGCTAGGGCTAGAATCCAGGTCTCTTGATTTCCCATGATTCTCCTCTAATTAAAAAATTTTAAAGCTAAATAACCCTCATAATTAAAGAGTCCTATTTAGTGACTTCAAGAGAAGTATTCCCTATTTTTGGAAGTTTTCAAATTTTCCAAACATGTTTGGACAAACCATGTGGGCTAAATGTTTAATGGCATATTTCCAAAAATGCTGAGCATGAACAGCATCTGAATTGGGTATATAAGAAAAAAAATTTCAGTGCAAAAGTGCAGTCGAGCAATTTGTTGCCTATACCAGGCTCAACTTATACTGGTAGCTTTAAAGCTAAACCAGTGGAGTTTGTTTATTCTTCCTTTCCATGCTTTATAATACAATACAAAAGTGTTCTTTTGGTCTGACAGCTTTAGTCTGTTTATTTACTTATATATTTTATTCATTTAGCCATTCATTCACTTATGCAGTTTATGTACTGGAGCTGTAAGATCAGAAATACAGAGGACTCCTGAATAACATGGGGGTTGACTCCGGGAGGCTGCAAATCTGTGTAAAATTTTGGACTCATCAAAAACTTAACTACTGATAGCCTACCATTGACTAATAAAAGCTTTACCAATAATATAAACAGTTGATTAACACATATTTTGTATGTTAGATGCATTATATATTGTATTCATATAATAAAGAGAAAACAAAATGTTAAGAAAATCATAAGGAGGAGAAAATACACTTACAGTACTATACTGTATTTATTGAAAAAAATCCATGTAATAAGTGGAACTGCATAGTTCAAACCATATTATTCAAGAATCAACTCTATTACTTTTTCCAAATGAACCATTCAGGAAGTTTACCAGTAGTATTTTTTGTCAATGGTAACTCTTGCTCCTACCTACACATTTTAAAAATTTTACCTACAACTATATTTCCTATAAACCAAAGTGTGTTTTTGACCAACCCTCAGAAATATTCCAATAGAGAAAAGACTAAAATTCTATTATCTAAATTAATAAAAAGACAGAGATATAAGGGGGGCTTAGGTACGTCTAATTAATGGGATGAGGGGAAAACATAAAATTGGGGAGGAGTCAAGAGATTAAAAATAACAGCAAATGAGAAAATTGTAGCATAATATGTCAAGAGTTTTAAATATTTTTGAAGTAGTAGTCCTAAGCTGAGAGGGCTTGGGACCAAGTATTTTTTTGTTTTGTTTTGTTAATTTAGGAGTAGTTTTCATTGAATAAAGCACACAGATTCAAGTAGTCTTTGATTAGTTGTGAGGAAGGCATACACCGGTGTAACCCATACGCCTATCAAGATATATATTTCCATTGCCCCAACAAATTCCCTTGTTTCCTAAGTTTATTTTGTACAACTTCATATCCCTACCAGTCATCTTTTGAATTCTAAATGGCATTTTCATTTAGAAAGAAAAGCACTTACGTAAGACAAGAATGAGTAACGATAATGAGCCCGATATCTTTAGTTTTAGAACACAGTAGGAGCATAATACAAGCTATAAACTTTAAGCTGTCTTTATTTTAGTTGTGATGCAAGTATAAAATATTTTAATAGAAAATATTCTAAGGAAAACAATCACGATATGATAAATCATTTAAAACAAATTTTACTTCCTAAATCCTCAAAAATCTTTACCACCTCTATTTAAGTTAATAGTTTTTCAATTTAGGGTGCCTGGGTGGCTCAGTGGGTTAAAGCCTCTGCCTTCGGCTCAGGTCATGATCCCAGGGTCATTGGATCGAGTCCAGCATCAGGCTCTCTGCTCAGCGGAGAGCCTGCTTCCGTTCCTCTCCCTCTGCCTGTCTCTCTGCCTACTTGTGATCTTTGTCTTTCAAATAAATAAATTAAAAAAACTTAAAAAAATAATTTTTCAATTTAAAAAGCAATTATTAAAAAAGAAACCCACGTATCAGAGCTCATTAAAATATCTCAGTAAATGACGGTCGATTATAGGGGTTTCCAAAAGGAAGTGCGCATGGCTCAAGGATACACAAGGTGATGCACTGGTGTAGAAAAAAAAAACCTGTAACTTGTGTTCTATTTAGTTTTTATCTCTTCCCCTTAAAATCTGTAGATTTTGCCTGTGTTTTATAATGCACATTATGTTGCATTTCTCAAGTACAGGCTTATTTATAGGTAACTTATAAACGTTATAAGGGTATTTATTTACAAAAAAATTCGACCGATAGGAATGAAAACTTTACAAAGTTGAGAAACTGCTCTTCCAGTTGACAAGCCACCTGGTTTCAGGGCAGTGAGGGTTAGGACGCACACACATGCAGACCTTGGGGAAAGTACCTTGAGCAAGGACTGTTTATGACTTTCCCGCTTCTTCTCTTCCTCCTTTTTGGCTACAACAGATGCGATACGCCTTTCTTCTTCCTAAAAACAAAAAATGTTTATAAGCATTATTAAGTATTTAACCTCTTCTGTATGATTTCTTTGGTTCTACCGGTCTGATTTTCTTTGTGAGAAGCATACTACTTGCTAACGGAAAATATGCCCTCATAGGAAGTTAGTCTTTTCCTCTTTATTCTTTTTTTTTTTTTTTTTAAGATTTTATTTATTTATTTGACAGAGAGAGATCACAAGTAGACAGAGAGGCAGGCAGAGAGAGAGAGAGGGAAGCAGGCTCGCTGCTGAGCAGAGAGCCCGATGCGGGACTTGATCCCAGGACCCTTAGATCATGACCCGAGCCGAAGGCAGCGGCTCAACCCACTGAGCCACCCAGGCGCCCCAAAGTTAGTCTTTTCCTCTTTATTCTTTTTCCTTCCCAACTCTAAAGAACTGTATGTTCTTAACTCTACTCCCAACTTTTGATGCGAGATGAACCTAGCTAATACAAGACAGAAAACAGAAAGAGAAGGGCAAGAAGCAAGGGGGGAGCAGGTTTACATAGTTCCTCTTTGTATACCATGTACTTACAGTTCCACATATGAAGACTTAAAAGCTTTCTATGATGATAAAAACAAGAACTATACTTCTGGGCGCCTGGGTGGCTCAGTGGGTTAAGCCGCTGCCTTCGGCTCAGGTCATGATCTCGGGGTCTTGGGATCGAGTCCCGCATCGGGCTCTCTGCTCGGCAGGGAACCTGCTTCCCTCTCTCTCTCTGCCTGCCTCTCTATCTACTTGTGATCTCTCTGTCAAATAAATAAATAAAATCTTTAGGAAAAAAAAAAAAAAAGAACTATACTTCTCACTACTTTTATTTGACCTATGGATGTAAATCAGAGCTTTTTAAATACTAAAACAAGTATGAAAGCTTTTTAGAGCTCTCCATTGATATTAATAAATTATTCTCCATTAATATTATTACTTTTACTTTGTTTTTAAGTTGATTTGGCCAGTCTAATTTCTTAGATTCTAAAAACTATAAAATAAGATTAACATTTAGAAAAAATTGTAAAAATCAGCCATGATTCCCCCATGCTAACTCACATCTTATCATTTCTGTATCACCTCACAGGATTCACTAGAAACATATTTTTTCAAGCGGCACTCTGTATACACAGTATGGATCTTGTTTTTTTCCTCTGAAGATAGTCAAATTTTAGTAATTTATAAACATGTAATTTTAAGTTTTAATATAAAAGGATTTATATGTATTCAAAATGATGTCACAATTTGAGAAAAACAATTCTTCTTAAAAGATGAGCTTAAAAATATCTTCAGAGATAAGAAACCATAAAAAGTAATTTACCACATCTGAAGAACTCTTACAGAAATGAAAAATTATACAAACCGAAATGAAAAATCTAATGGAGGGGAGCTGAAGAGCATATTGTACACAGCTGAAGAGAGAATCAGGCAACTGAAAAACAGGCCAGAAGACTTTCCCATATGCTTTCATAGCACCCTAAATTCTCCACTGCAGCACTTAACCTGTTTCATTTAAATCTCTGCTACTCTCTCTCCCCTCTCCTACTCCAGGAGTTCTTTGAAGGTATGGACCATGTCAACGCCTGGCACATTGTAGATAGTCAATAAATATATATTTAAAGAATTGATTATTAAACACACATCTTCATATATCTGTCCAACAACTTCCTAAAACTGGAACCACTAAATTAAACGGAAGACATATTTCTAGGACTTTTGATATGTTTACAAATTGCCCTCCGTAAGTGTGGTACTGATTTCCACCCCTATCAGAAGGCAGCTTTTGATTTAAAACATAATATATAGTCATGACAGCTGTTCATCAAATATTCCTGTGTCTTCCCACATCCAGGCCATATTGTAAGATAGCAATTCTTATCCCTTATCCGTTAGGTGCTGTCATTTTCTTTGACCAATGTCAGATGAACAAAATTACATGTGTTTATTTCTGGGGGAAGTTTATCTGGAAGGAAGCTTTCAAAGACAACGTATGGGATAGCTGTTCTCTCTCTCACCTCTGCTATAGAATCTGTAAAGCTCCACATGGTGGGTACTTTGAAGGCCTTGGTTCTAGAATGAAGACAACACAGAGCAAAGTTTCCAGACCACATAATACATACATACATACTGCAGACAGGCAGTACGAACATGAAATAAACTTAATTGCTTTAATTCACTCAGGTCAGAGAAGTTGTTTTCTACAGCATAATCTAGCCTATCCTGACCAGTATATTTACCATGCTAGAATTAAGGAAGGTCAAAGAGGTCATGAAAATGTATTCTAGGGGGTTAGCTATTATAAATACTTCTGAAAACAAAGAAAAGACCTAAATGAAAGAGGACATAAGAAATACACAAAGAGAAATTATCAAAAAGTTAAAAAGAAAACTAGAAATGCACCCACTGGAAGACTCTAATTTTAGAAATGAGGTACTGAATACTCTGAGAAGGTTAATAATTTATACAAGGTCACAGAGCTAGTGACAAAGCCAGGATCAGGACCAGAAGCCATAGCTTCCGAGAAATGGAATTTGAATTTTTTATAATAAGGACATGTTTAAATGTATTTTACTGATTTTAGAAAGATATAAAAGGTAAGGTTAAAAGTCAATAGCAATCTGCCATATGATTTAATTGTTTTAAAGGGAATGGAAAATGAATGTGACTTGTGGTGAATTTAAAATCTTTTACTAGGGCGCCTGGGTGGCTCAGGTGGTTAAGTGGCTGCCTTCGGCTCAGGTCATGATCCTGGAGTCCCGGGATCGAGTCAGGCATCGACTCCCTGCTCATTGGGGAGTCTGCTTCTCCCTCTGACTTCCCCCTCTCGCACTCCCTCTCTCTCTCTCATTCTCTCCCTCTCAAATAAATAAATAAAATCTTTTTAAAAAAATCTTTTATGACATGGAAAATAGTTATTCTTGGTGTTTGAAGCCTAAGTAGAGCTTCTGAGGTGAACTCAAGAAGACATTCAGAAGCTTGATTCCTAGCTTCACAATGTAGCTAGACTAACAACTATATTAAACTCTTCTGTTCAGTTAAGTACTGATTTGGTACTTATTAAGTATAACCTATTTCAGAACAAATTTTTTTAAAAGTCAAAATATATTGATGCTCGATTGTTGACTCATCTATAAAATGTGAACTAGAAACAGATTGGTTATTCAGAGTCAATTTCAAACAGTACTGGAAACTGTATGGATCACGTCCTACACATATTTGAGAGATGACTTCATCAGATTTCCAAAAAGAATTTGAGTTTCTATTAAAGGCAGTAGGACTTTAAAAGGAAAGCTAAACCTAAGAAAACTGGATACATGCCAAATCAACTCAAATATTGTTTTAAGGAGTTTATACATCTAATGAATATATTTCAGCTCAAATAATTATAGAGTAACTAAACTTGGAAACAAAAATAAACCTCTAATTGTAAAGATGAGCTATAAATCTGTTGGTAAGAAGGAAAAAAACTGTAAACTTCTGGCATCTTCATGATAATAGTTCAATTTCTGGGATAAAAGCCATATTCTTTATATAGCAAAGCAAAAGGATCTATCTAGGACCAAAAAATCTTTTTTTCATACTTTCGTCTGTTCATGAAGATAAAATGTAGAAATGATTTCAAGATAATTAATAAGTACAGTGATTTAATAGGTGTTTGATAACTTAGATTATACTCTGTTAGCAGACTATTAAGGCTCTAGAAAATGCATATTTTAGTGCTCGCTTCGGCAGCACATATACTAGAAAATGCATATTTTATATGAGAAAAAGTTTTGCTCCAAATAAATAATAGTAGTCCTAATGTATGCAGTAATTTATGATGTGGAATTAAAGAAAATAAATGGCAATGTGGGTTTTTAGCCATATACTTTAGGATAGTTAGTTATAAAAGACATTATTTTCCCTGACTACAGCAAATATTAAAATAGACTTTAAAAGCAGAGTTTTCGTCTAAGAAGAGGCAATCCGTATTTTTCATTCAAACAGTCTTTTTTTTTAACAGATAAAACTGATCTGTCTAGGTCCTAGTTAATGTCAGAGCGAAGGCTGGAAGCCATGGTACCTAACTTCTCTTAGCCTGGGGATATTAACTGTTAAATACTAGGGGGGTAAAAAGCCAGAACAAGCTGGGTTACGCTGCCATAACTTCAAAATTTACACTGGCTTACAACAAAAGTTTACATCTTGATCATGCAAAGAACCCTGCAACTGTCCTCTTTGCAGTGCCTAAGTATTCCTGGGTGCTGTGATCCGATGGCATCTTCAACTCAATCCATGCTCCCATGAGGGCCATCACAACAGGGGAAAAACAGTGAAAATCACACATTGGCTTTTAAAAGCTGCTGCCTGAAAACTACAAACATTACTTCTGCTCACATTTCATTGGTCAAAGCACGTCGCATGACTACACTTAAGTTCAAAGGGGAAGGGAAAGAGAATCCTCCCACCTGCCAAAAAGAGAAGGATCAAAAGGTTAACAGTGAGCCTTAGTAACAGCTCCCACCATAGAAAACTCACTTCTGTCTCAGACTGTTCCAATTTTTGAAGGGCAAATGGTAAACAAGGTCATATTAAGCCGGCTAAATTTGTGTCTCAAGTGAAAACATTAGAAATTGTGAAATTGTGCCTGTTTCAGAATTCTGAGAATAGTGCCTGTGTTAGCAAAATACTGCCTTAGAAATTAAAAGGAAAAAATTCTGCCTATCCTAGAATTGTCTATACAATGTCTATTCTCTATCCTACAATTGTCTACACAGTGTCTGTTCTCTTTTTTTTACGGACAGTTGTGAATATATTTGAAGACCACTGCAATATCTTCCTATGTCTTCCCTGTCAACGAATTGCGCCAGCTTCTCTGGAAATACGTCAGTTTGTTGTCACCCCTCTAAAACTAATAGTTCAGGTGTAATCTGATCATCGAAGAAAACAATGGGGACTACCGTTTCTACTTTTCTGAATTCTCTATTTTGATAAGATTGTTTTAAACCATTTAACTTCTAACAATCCCATCTCACAATTAAATCAATCTGAACTTAATTTGCTAAGTCTCATCTCACATAAATCTGCATTTGTGCTGAGAATTGTTTGTTATGGAGTAAAGTCCAGGATTTTCAATGTATCTATTTTTATCTTGCTAAATTCTGCTTTTTTTTCTACACTAGAGGTCAGCAAATTTTTTCTGTAAAGGGCCAGATAGTAAATACTTGAGGTTCTGTGAACCACAAAAGATCTCTGTCACATGTTGTTTTTCTATTCTTTACTTTCTTAATACAATGCTTTAAAAACAAATAAACCATTCTTCTCTTGTTCCAAAACAGTCTACAGGACGGATCTGGCCCACTGGCTATAGTTTGCCAAACCTGCTGTAGCTACTTTGGGATTCTGTTTTGATTAACCAGTTTAGCAGGATCACCAAGTTCTCAAGTTGCTGTCAATCACATATTGTATCAGAATAACAGAAATATTCTCATTCCGTCATTAACAAAAACTTTGAATCAAAGAGGCTCAAGGAAAAAGCCTCAAGGCATGCCAGTACAGATTTTTCTAGAAGCTGGTGATATGAATCCATTACTTCTATGCTGTAGGAACACTCTAATCACAAATTCACTTAACGATATTATCATACAACTTACTCAAAGCAGTATCGTGAAAGACCTTGTCAAAAGCTCTGCTTAAATACCAAAACACTATCCCTAACACTCCTCCAAGAGGGCCTATTTACAATAGCTAAAATAGAAAATTAATTTTGCCTGGCATGAATTGTTTTTAGTGAACTCATGCTGCCTCCTACTGACCAGTTCCCTTAGTAGTCACAACTCCTCTAATAATCCAATTTCGATTTCTTTCATACTGAGCATCACGTTTACTGTCAGAATTTGTGAAATTTATATTCTTTCTTTCTATGATAAAAAGACAGATTAGTTGATCTTCCTTGCAGCTACTCTACTATTCTACACTGCTTCTCTGATAAAACTTTCAAAGGTCTAGCAATTTATTCACGATGTTTACTCAGTGCTGTAGATCAAGGACTGGCAAACTCCACTCTAGAAGTCAAATCCAGTCCATCACCTAATTTTGTAAATAAAGTTTTATTGGAAGAGAGCCATGCTTATTCATTTATATAGTGCCTATGCCTTCTTTCACGCTACAGTGAGTTCAGTAGTTTTCAACAGAGTCTGTATAAACCCCACAGCCTAAAATATTTACTATCAGACCCTTTATAGATAAAGTTTGCCAGTCCCTACACTAGATTAAACTTAGCTATTCCCCTATCCTAGGCTTCACTTTCTTTGTCTTAATATTTATTTATATACTTTCTTAACAGAGATACCAAAAGCAAAATGGGAATAGAGGCCATAAACTTATATTCTCTCTCTTGGCCTCATATTATCCTTTGTCATTCCTCTGGATGGGGCAGCCCCTCCCCCCAAAGCTCTCATTCTAACTAATCCCCCTGCTTCTCATCTCACCCATGCTATCCTCCCCAATTCATCCCCTGGGCTTCTCTCCAGATAGACAATCTCTTTAATAGGGAAATATAATTTAACCACCTTAAACTCTTCAAGGGCTTCCTATTATGTCCAAGACAAAAAGCCAAACTCTTCATTATGACATAAAAAGCCCTTCATGGTCTAGGCCTTGCCTGTCAGATGCCCTTTGCTCTTGCTACTTTCCTCCATGTACACTCAGTGCTCAGCCATGTTGAATTACTACCATTTGCGATATTCCCTCACATCTCTCTGCACTGTGCATGCCTTCATTCTCCTTGGAACACTTTCCACAGATATATCCTCCTTCATAATCACTCTTCAAGCCCAAGTCAAGTATTTTCTCCTTTGGAACTTTTCCCATTTTTCTGGTAGACACAGGGGTGCTTTACCTTTCAACGTTACTGTGCTGTGCATGTGCACATGTGTGTAAGTGTGTGTGCGCATATCTATCTATCTATCTATCTAACAACTGATCTTCTCTAGCTTGGCATTTTGCATTATAACCTGTCTGCATTAGACAGTGAGTAACTTGAGGGCATGAATTATTCTGATCTTGTCTAATCTAGTTCTAGTTCTGATCTAGTGTCTAAATACAGATCCCAGTACAGGAACTTTTCAGTTCAACGTAACTAAGAATGGCCAGGAATTTTTCCATGGTGTTTCTAAGTCAAAAGAAATGTGTTAATAGCTCTGTTTACTCAGTAGTTAGTGAACAACTTTTTAAGTTGTTCATGTTCCAGCAACTTAGCAGCAATTTGAAAAAATGATACACATGATTTGAAAGAAAAAAATACACCATTCTTAAAGAACCACAATTGCTTACCATTGAAACCTGTGTATCTGTAGGACATTACACAACTTCTCAAATGTTATATTTAGACTGGACATTGGCACACCTCATTTCCTGTTCCATACTGATTTGGGCATAGTATTTTGTTTAGCAAAACCACCACTTTGCAAAGATACGATGCCACAGAGGTAAATATAGTGTGACCTCATGTTGAAATGCAAATAACCTTAAGCTCTTAGTCTTCTCAGTGTCTCAAAGATCTCAAATATCACTGTATTTCCTTTGAAAACTATAAATATTCCCAAGTGCCCAAGTTCATGGAGTCCTCAGCACATAGCTCTAGTGCACAGAGGTTCATTAAGTATTTGTATAATCCACCCCAGCTAGAATATTTATATGGTAAATTACATAAAAATTAATCAAGATGTCTTTTTTAAAGAGAAAAAAATTGGTATAGAACTGGTATCAGCAAATTTTTCTAGCCAGATGGTAAATATTGTAGACTTAGAAGCCATATAGTTTCTTCTAGCAACTACTGAATTCCGCCACTGTAGAATCAAAGCATATGGAGATAACATATTAATGAACGGACACAGCTGTGTTCCAATAAACTTTGCTTACGAAAACACATGGCCAGAACATGTGCCATTGTTTGTCAACTCTGTTAACAGAAAGTCTTTTATTTTTTTTTAAAGATTTTATTTATTTATTTGACAGACAGAGATCACAAGTAGGCAGAGAGGTAGGTAGAGAGAGAGGAGGGGGAAGTAGGCTCCCTGCTGAACAGAGAGCCCTGATGTGGGGCTGGATCCCAGGACTCTGGATCAAGACCTGAGCTGAAGGCAGAGGCTTTAACTGAGCCTCTCAGGCACCCCAAGAGAAAGTCTTTTAAAAACTATACTGTTATAGGGCATCTGAGTGGCTCAGTCAGTTAAGCATTCGACTCTTGATTTCAGCTCAGGTCATGATCTCGAGGTCATGGAATCAAGCCCCATGTCAGGCTCCGTGCTCACCAGAGTCTCCTTATCTCTCTCCTTCTCCTCTTGCATGCACACACTCTCTCAAATAAATAAATAAATAAAATATTTTTTAAAAAAGCTACTGAGAAAGGGGAACCCTCCTCCACTGTTGGTGGGAATGCAAGCTGGTCCAACCACTCTGGAAAACAGCATGGAGGTTCCTCAAAATGTTGAAAATAGAACTACCCTATGACCCAGCAATTGCACTACTGGGTATTTACCCTAAAGATACAAACATAGTGATCCGAAGGGGCACGTGTACCCGAATGTTTATAGCAGCAATGTCTACAATAGCCAGACTATGGAAAGAACCTAGATGTCCATCAACAGATGAATGGATCAAGAAGATGTGGTATATATACACAATGGAATACTATGCAGCCATCAAAAGAAATGAAATCTTGCCATTTGCGACGACGTGGATGGAACTAGAGCGTATCATGCTTAGTGAAATAAGTCAATCGGAGAAAGACAACTATCATATGATCTCCCTGATATGAGGACATGGAGAAGCAACATGGGGGGGTAGGGGGATAGGAGAAGAATAAATGAAACAAGATGGGATTGGGAGGGAGACAAACCATAAATGACTCTTAATCTCACAAAACAAACTGGGGGTTGCTGGGGGGAGGTGGGATTGGGAGAGGGGGAGCGGGCTATGGACATTGGGGAGGGGAGGCGAACCATAAGAGACTATGGACTCTGAAAAACAACCTGAGGGTTTTGAAGGGTCAGGGGTGGGAGGTTGGGGGAACAGGTGGTGGGTGATGGGGAGGGCACGTTTTGCATGGAGCACTGGGTGTTGTGCAAAAAGAATGAATACTGTTACACTGAAAAAATTAATAAAAAGGGAAAAAAAAAAAGCTACTGAGAAAAAAGGTATGCTGTTTCTACACTAAAGTCACTAAAAAGTAATAAATAAAAGGTAAGACTAAATACTATGAGCCCATACTAATATGAATAAATGAAAAAACTGAAATTTTTATGAGGAACGGGATTACAAAGGGAAGGAGAATAACTTTACACAGAGAAGGCTGGCAGACACCATTGTAATTAAAGTGGCCAACATCAATAAAAGGATAAATAGAAATTGTATACCACTTGGTAGGATGCAACAAGAAAAATCAAAATCATTTCTGTGCTATTTATGCAAAAATCTATAAAAGTTGATTTTGAGGAAACATCAAAAAGCCTGAAATGAGCGCCATTCTACAAACTGACCTGTAATCTTCATAAATGCTAGAGTCATGAAAGGCAAGGAAAGACTGAGAAACCGTTCCTGAAAAATAGTGAGGAGGGAAATCTGATAACCAAATGCACCATATGTAATATATAATTCCAAACTGGATCATTTCACTACACAGAAATTACTGACACCACCGGTAAAATTTGAGAGTGGTGTGAGAATTAGACGCTAGTAATTATTCAGTGTTTACTTCCTAATTTCGGTTGGTTATATTGTGTTTATACAGGAGAATGTCTTTGCTTGCCAAAAACACACACTAAAGTGTTCAGGATTGTTGGGTTATCTAATCAGCAGCTTACTCTCAAATAGTTCAAGAAAAAGTTGTGTTTTATTTTAAGATTTTATTTATTTTTTTTTGACAGAGATCACAAGTAGGCAGAGAGACAGGCAGAGAGAGAGGGGGGAAACAGGCTCCCCGCTGAGCAGAGAGCCTGATGTGGGGCTTGATCCCAGGACCCTGAGATCATGACTTGAGCCGATGGCAGAGGCTTTAACCCACTGAGCCACTCTGGCGCACCAAGAAAAAAGTTTTTGCTACTGTACTTATAACTTTTCTATGACTTTGAAATTGTTTCTATTAATTCTAGAAAATGGAAACTGACCTATAATGACAAAAAGTAAATCAGTGGTTGCCTGGCAATGGAGGTTGGGTGGGGAGGGATGGAAAGGAGGGATAACAAAGTAGCATGAGGAAACTTTGTTTGGGTAGTGGATTATGAAAAAGCTTGATTGTGATGATGTTTCACAGGTGATACATATGTTGAAATTTATCAACTTGTACAGTTAATAAGTGAAATTAATTTTATGCCCATTATATCTCAAGTAAAGCTTTTAGTAAGACATCAATTTTTTTAAATTTCTCAAATTAAGCTGTGAAGGAGCAGATGTACAGGGATTTTTAACTGAACAGCTGGCCCTGCTCCCATCCCAGGTGATTTTCTCTCATTTCCTCACCAAACACAACTCATGGAATGTACAAAGACAATGATTACATATAGCATCATTCTCCTTTATTTCAGGCATGAAAGTAAATAAATTTCACTCAATTAAGACTTTAATGAACATTACTATGTTCTCAGCACTATGTGAGATAGGGAAGGAAAGGAAATAAATATATTTAGGACATCGGTATATATCAGGAAAGGAAGAAGAATGGTTTCTGCCCGTAAGGATTGTATACATCAGTTGGGTAGGCAAGACTGACATATAAGTTCACTATGGGAAACACAATATATAATTAAGTACTAACTTATATAAATGAGTCAGCTTCATTTCTTACCCTACCCACCTCAACTTCACCAGGAAGAGTAATTGTTAAGTACCAAAGATGCTCAGTTAAGAGACACATGGAGGGATGCGTGTGTGGCTCAGTTAAGTGTCTGCCTTTGGCTCAGGGTGTGATCCCAGGGTCCTGGGACTGAGCCCCGCATCAGGCTCCCTGCTCAGTGGGGAATCTATTTCTCCCTCTGCCTTCTGCTCCCCCCGCTCATGTTCTCGCTCTCTCTGACAAATAATAAAATCATTGAAAAAAAAAGGAAGAAGAAACACATGGAGATAAGGGTAAAGTATGAAACAGAGTTTACAGGATATATCTGAACAAGCTGAAGACAAAGAACTGTTTCTCCATGCTAGAACAAAAAGAGGCAGAGCTCCCAGAAGATCCCTGGCAATAACGAATTCATCAACACTTATAACAACCTCCCTGTCACCTGAGATGTCCATGATATTCCTGAGACAGAAATGTAAATACACACATTGTCAAAATGGCTATAGGCAAGGAGTCAATTAATTGGCAATTGAATAAACTTAGCTGACCACTCAGAATCTACATCAAAATTAGCAGGGTCTAGAAGTCAGAAGGCAAGTGGAGGCTTAGGATATATTTCTGGCTCTGAGATTATCCAACTGAGATCATTAATGAGTAATATCTGAGATAGCAAATATTCAAATAAATCTGAAATATGCAATGAAAATTAAGGCAAATTTCTTTCTTACAGAACTTCTTGAAGCCTATAATATGCAAATGTGCACTGTACAACTAAAAGGTTCATATATAGCATTTCGCTTAGATCAGGAGTCATTAAAACATCGAAGTATACAAAACATCTAACATGCAGATCGAATGAATAAACAAGCGCTCTTCTGAGAGGTATGGCATCAATAACAACACAACAGCTCCACGTGACACTTCCTCTGAGCCTCACATTGTTCTAAGGTTTAGTGCTTTATTTTATCTTGACAACAACTCTATGATGTAATTATGACTGTCTACCCCCCATTTTACTTTAAGGAAAATGAGATACAGAAAGGTCAAATGAATTCCCGAAGGTCATTTGGCTAGAAACTGGTCAAACCAGGATAGAGACTCAAGCAGTCTGGCTTTGGCACCCCTGTGCAGAAACATTACATTATGTAACTTAATGTCATTTTTACTCATCCATTCTAAAATAAATTTTTAGTTGGGTATTAGCCAGAATGAAAAACAACTGTGATGGTTAATTTAAACAATTGTGATGACTAATTAATTTAAATTAATTTTTTTAAAAACCTGTTAAAAAGGAAACCACCACCTAAAATGGTATCACTTAGGTTAAGGCCACAAGCCAGTAAACCAAGAGTTACTACCTAACTTAACTACAGTTTAGACTCCCCAGAAATGTAATCTGTAACCAGTCAACCTGTGAATTTCCTGGTCAGGACAAGGAAATTTACTGATAGGACCCTTCCCTTCCCTTTAGGAGGGTGACCTTGCATAAAACCATGGATCCTTTGCTAATAATTTCCTTTTTTCCACTCCCTCTCTACCTTTAAAAACCTTTCTTTTTCTGTAGTCACTGGGAGCTCCCCTCCACTTGCTAGAAAGGATGCTGTCCAATTCATGAACTGATTAATAAAGCCAATTAGGTCTTTTAAATTTCCTCAGTTGAATTTTTTTTTGTTATTTAACAGCCCTATTCAATGAAATTGGGAATGAGGGACAGGTGGTAAAAAATTTGTAATTATAGTTATGAATTATATAGTCACGATAATCCACAGTTCATTAAAACTAAGAAACATTTCAAGCAAAGAATGTGCACCCCAGTCTCTTAATCCACAGTAAGGAAACACTATGGAAAGCACTTCAAAAGAGTTCTCACCGTAACTCTCTTCATATCTAGCTGGCGCAGCTGCATCATATTCTGAAGGATTGTATGTTTGTACCATGACTCTTGAGCTATTGGATTGCCATCAAAAGTGATGTCTGAGAGAGAAGAAGAGTCAGCAAGGCAGCACACACTTTCAAAGCTGCAGGAGAGACAGAAACCACCGGGTTATTGTGAGGCCTTCCAACAGTACTTTCATTTATTTAATATACATTATTGTTTTAGAATAGTTTTAGATTTACAGAAAAATTAAGAGAGCGTAGAGTTCCCACGTACTCTGCACCCAGTTTTCCCTATTATTAACACCTTGTAGCAGTATTGTACATTTTTTACAATTATTTACAAATAATTTACAGGTAATTCATTCATTCCTTACTTTCTGGCACTATAAGATTCTCTAGACTCATATATTTCCTATCCCAGTCCTAGGATCAGGCATTTCTCCAAGGACTCATGGTTCCTTTAATTGGAGAATGGTCTGGAACCAAAGATCTGGTGGCTAGGTATACTTTTTAACACTGGGTCATCGTTTTGTTTTTTGGTTTTTTTTTTTTCATATCTTCTGCAGACAGAGCAAGGAAATGCATGTGTGTATACTGACCTGTGTGTAATAACCATCAATGACTCCATTAAGCTGAACATGAGTTCATGCTGATATTCCCCAACTCTAATCTATCATCAAAAGGATCCTTCCAGCCTCTTTCCCTTGCTTATCTGTAAATTCCTAATCCAACAATGAGAAACCTGACTTACACCAGCTCTCGTCCATTTACTTAACTGTTCAATTCTAGAATATATGCATAGTGGTATCAAAATTTTCAACCTGAATCCCCATCGAAAACAACTGTATTAAATACAACCATTATGTGTAATTTCTTTAGTATTTAGTCTTACACATTCATTTCAAAGTTACTTGGGTCAGTACCTCCCCTCCTGCTACCCCTCCAGTGGGGTTGTTTCATACAGGTGAAATAACAGTTAGCTTTTCTTGTCATAGTCTATATTTATTCCTTCCTGGGATCCTCTAACCGCCTAAATATTTTAATTTGCATACATTAAGATTTATAGTGTGATGTAAAGTTCTGCAGGTTTTAACAAATGTGTAAGTATCATACACAATAGCTCCATGACCCTAATAATATTTAATAATAATAATTTATATAATTATATATATATGTAAAAATAATCCTATTCAACCCTCCTTTTCTCTCCCTCAGTCTCTGGCAACCACTCATCTTTTTACTGTCTTCATAGTTTTGCCTTCTCTAGAATGTCATACAGCTGGAATCATACAGAAGGTAGCCTTTTCACACTGACTTCGGTTACTTAGCAATATGCATTTAAAGTTCTCCCATGTCTTTTTGTTGTCTTCAGAGTGCACATGTTCTCTTTGATCACTGAGTAAGATTCCATTGTCTGCATGTACCACAGTCTGTTTACCCATTCACCTACTGAAGACATCTTGGTTGCTTCCAGATTTTAGTGATTATGAATAATGCTGCTATAAATATTTATCTGCATCATTTTTGTGTGAACATAAGTTTTCAGCTCAATTGGGTAAATACTTAAGATTGCAATTGCTGGATTATATTGTAAGACTATGTTTAGCTTTGTGAGAAACTACCAAACTTCCAATGTGGCTGTAACGTCTTGCATCCCTACTAGCTCCACATTCCCTTGAGCATTTGGTATTTGTCAGGTTTTTTTTTTTTTTCACATTATCATTCCGATAGGTGTACAGTGGTGTCTCATTGTTTTAATATGCAATTCCCTAATGTCAAAGGATGTTGAACATTTTTTTCATATGCATATTTGCCATCTGTATATCTTCTTTGCATTTTCAGCTCTTGTGCCCATTTTTTAATTGAGTTGTTTCCTTATTTTTGAGTTGTAAGAGTTTTTTGGGGGGGTTAAATTTTTATTTTAATTCCAATTAGTTTACATACAGTGTTATATTAGTTGCAGGTATACAATATAGTGATTCAACACTTTCATACATCACCTTGTGCTCATCATGACAAGGGCACTCCTTAACCCGCCCCATCCCTTTCCCCTCTGGAAACCATCAGTTTGTTCTCTCCAGTTAAAATCCTGTTTTTGGTTTGCCTCTCTCTCTTTTTTTCCCTTCACACATTTGTTTTGTTTCTTAAATTCCACATAAGACTGAAGTCATATGGTATTTGTCTTTCTCTGACTGACTTATTTCATTTAGCATAATACTCTCTACCTCCAACCATGTCATTGCAAATGGCAAGATTTCCTTCTCTTTTATGGCTCATATTCCATATACATATGGAATGGTATGGTGTGTGTGTGTGTGTGTGTGCGCACGTTTGTGTGTGTGTATTTCTATATCTTGGCTATTGTAAATAATGCTGCTATAAATATAGGGGTGCATGTATCCCTTTGAATTAAGTGTTTTGGTATCCTTTGGATTAATACATAGTAGTGCAAGGGCGCCTGGGTGGCTCAGTGAGTTAAAGCCTCTTCCTTCAGCTCAGGTCATGATCCCAGGCTCCTGGGATAGAGCCCCACATCGGGCTCTCTGCTCAGCAGGGAGCCTGCCTCCCCCCTCTCTCTGTCTCCCTCTCTGCCTACTTGTGATCTCTGTCTGTCAAATACAATCTTGAAGAAGAAGAAAAAAAAGACCTCAGAGTCCATTTTGGGGCACCTGGGTGGCTCAGTGAGTTAAAGCCTCTGCCTTTGGCTCAGGTCATGATCCCAGGGTTCTGGAATCGAGCCCCACATCAGGCTTTTTGCTCAACCTGCTTCCTCCTCTCTCTCTCTCTCTCTCTACCTGTCTCTCTGCCTACTTGTGATCTCTGTCTGTCGAATAAATAAATAAAAATCTTTAAAAAAATACATAGTAGTTCAATTGCTGAATCATAAGGTAGTTTTATTTTTAACTTTTTGAAGAATCTTCATACTGTTTTCCACAGTGGCTGAACCAATTTGCATTCCCACCAATAGTGTACAAGGGCTGTCTTTTCTCCATATCCCTAACACCTGTCGTTTTTGTGTTGTTGAATTTTTGTACATCAAGGATATATATAAAAATATACTTATATATATATATAATTTAACAAATATAAGATTTGTGAATATTTCTCCTAAGCTGTAACTTGTCTTCTCACTTTCTTAATAGTGCCTTTCACACAGTGGAAGTTCTTAATTTTAATGATGCCCAGCTCATCAATTTTCTCTTTCATGTATCATGGTCTTGGTGTTATATTTAAAAATTCATCACCAAACCCAAGAATGCCCAGATTTTCTCCTAAATTTTCTTCTAAAAGTTCTATAGCTTTGTGTCTTATATTTAATCTACAATCCATTTTGAGTACAATTCGTAAAAGGTATAGGTCTATGTCTAGATCCTTAATGTGAATATCCAATTTTTCCAGTATCATCTTGAAAAGACTATCTTTTCTCTATTGATTGTCTTTGCTCCTTTTCAAAGATTACTTGACTATATCTGTGTGAATCTATTTCTAGGCCCTCTATTCTTTTCCATTGATATATATGTCTACTCTTTCACCAATACCACTGTCTTGATTACTGTACCTTAATAGTTAAGTCTTGAAATGGGTTAGTGTGAGTCCTCCAATTGTGTTCTTCAGTACTGTGTTGCTATTCTAGGTCTTAGCTTTCACATACAAACTTTAGAATCCATTCATTGATATCAACTTTCTGGGATTTTGATTAGGACTTTATAAAAACTGAGGTATAATTGATATAACTATATTAATAATTCAATATTTGTATAGAGTGTGAAATGACCACCACAATATGTCTAGTATAACATCCATCTCCATATAGTTACAGAATTTTTTTATAGAATTTTTTTCTTGTGGTAAGAACTTTTAAGATCTACTCTCAGCAACTTTCAAATAGGCAACACAGTATTATTAATAATATATTCCCATGGCCAAGTTATTTTGTAATTGTAAGTTTGTACCTTTTGACTTCCTTCACCCATTTGACTCCTCGCCAGCTCCTTGCCTCTAGCAACCACCAATCTGTTAACTGTATCTATTAGCTTGTTTTGCTTTTTTTTGTTGCTGGTTTTTATTTTTGTCTTCAGATTCTACACATAAGAAAAATCATATGGTAGTTTTTTTTCGCTGATTTATTTCACTTAGCATAATGCCCCAAAGTCCATCCATATAGTTGCAAATGGCAAGATTTCATTCCTTTTTATGGCCAAATGATATATATCCATTATCTATCTATCCATTTACCTAGTCGTCCATCCTACATTTTCTTTATCCATTCATCTGTTCATTGACTTTTTTTTTTTTTGAGAGTGAGAAAGTGCACAAGTGGTAAGGAGGGCAGAGGAAGAGGGAGAGAATGAATCTTAAGCAGGCTCTATGGCCTGACACAGGGCTCGATTTTACAACCCTGAGATCATGACCTGAGCTGAAATCAAGAGTGATACGTTTAACTGACTGAGCCACATAAGCGCCCCTGTCCATAGACACTTACCTTGTTTCCAAATCTTGGCTACTATAAATAATGCTGCAATGAATATGCAGATATCTTTTCAAGTTAGTGTTTTCATTATCTTTGGATAAATACCCAGAAGTGGAATTACTCAATCATATGGTAGCTCTATTTTTAATTTTTTGAGGACTTTCAATTTTCAAAGTGACTACTCACTTTTCTAAATAACACCCCAGAGAAGGTTAATAAAAATCATTTATATTAGAATCATCCTCATTCAATTACTATTCAAATAACTAATGTAAACATTTAGACCCCAAAATACTTCCTTTACTCAGGCACTATAGTGAATATCTCTTCTTCCTGTGTTAAGAAAAGCTAGAGGATATAGAATATTTATGGTATAGAAAATAAATAATATGTTGACAATTAAGGTCAAGGCAAGATTTATAGCAAGAACGAAGTTTATTATGTTTTTATTGTCACATTTAAATATTCCTCCCATGTTTTCCTCCCACTCAAGGTAAGAAGATCCTCTCCTATCAATTATTTTACCTTAGAGATTATTTTTACCATCTAATAGGCAAATCCCACAATTCATACACTCATTATGGTTTTTGAGACATGTTTAGGTAATTATGGGAAGGCATTTTCCCCCAGTTTTACTGAGAAATAATTGACATACATCATTATATAAGTCTAAGGCATACAGCATAATGCTTAGATTTACATATATTGTGAAATGATGACCACAACTGGTTCAGCTAACATCCATTTTCTCATATAGATACAATACAAAGAAAAGAAAGAACAGAAGAGAGAAGAAAAAATTTCCTCTTGGTGATAAGAACGCATAGCATTTACTTTTTTTTTTTTTTCTTAAGAATGTCCCATGCCCAGGATGGAGCCCAACATGGGACTTGAACTCACGACCCTGAGATCAAGAGTCAGATTCTTAACCCACTGAGCCACCCAGGCGCCCCACGTTTGGACCTTTTAACGACCTTCCTCCAATTCCCCCTCTCCCCATTCTCCACCTCTGGTAACCACAAGTCCAATTTCTTTTTCTGTGAGTCTGGTTTTTGTTTTTGCTTTTAGATTCTACATATAAGTGAGATCATACAGTATCTATCTTTCTCTGTCTGACTTATTTCACTTAGCATAATGCCTCAGGGTCCATCGATGTTGTCACGAATGGTAGGATTTCCTTACCTCTTATGACTGAATAATATTCAGGTATATATATTCATGTATATATTCATGTATGTACATAAATCATAACTTCTTTATCCATTTATCCATCAATGGACACTTGCTTCCATGGCTTGGTTATTGTAAAAATGTTGCTGTGAACATATCTGCAGTGCAGATATCTTCTCAAGTTAGAGTTTTCATTTCCTCTGGGTATATTCCAAGAGATGAAATTGCTGGATCATATGGGATAGCTTTGTTTTTAATTTTCTGAAGATCCTCCATACTGTTTTCCATAGTGGTTATATGAATTTACAATCCCAACAACAGTGCACAGGGTACCCTTCTCTCCACATTGATACCAGCATTTATTATCTCTGTCTTTTTCATGATGGTCATTCTAGCAGGCATGATATGATAATTCATTATGGTTTAAATTTGCATTTCCCTAATGACTAGTTATATTGAGCATCTTTTCATGTACCTGTTGGCCTTTTGTATATCTTCTTCTTAGAAATGTCTATTCAGATCCTTTGCCCATTTTTAAATAGGGTTATTTCTTTTGCTAATGAGTTGTATGAGTTCTTTATATATATATTTGTGATATTAACCCCTCATCAGATAAGTGGTTTACAAACATTTTTCCTATTGCATAGGTTGTCTTTTCACTTTGTTGATGGTTTCTTTTACTGTGCAGAAGCTTTTTAGTTTGATGCAGTACTACTTGTTTATTTTTTATTTTGTTTCTTGTGCTCTAAGTATCACATTTTGATGCAGGGCTTAAACTCACAATCCTGAGATCAAGAGTTGGAGGTTTAACCAACTGAGCCAACCAGGTGCCACCCCCACCCCCCAGATCTTACATTTAAGTCTTTAATCTATTTTGAGTTAATTTTTGTGAGTGGTATAAGATAGGAGTCCAGTTTCATTCTTTTATATGTAAGTATCCAATTTTCCCAGCACCATTTATTGAAGAGGCTGTCTTTTCTCCATTGAGTAGTCTTGGCTCCCTTGTCAAATATAACCTGACCTGTTATACTTAGGTTTATTTCTGAGCTCTTAATTCTATTCCATCTAATTGTCTGTTTTTATTCTAGTACCATACTGTTTTGATGACTACAGCTTTATAGTATAGCCTGAAATCAGGAAATGTGATGCCTCCTGTTTTGTTATTCTTTCTCAGGATTTTTCTGGCTATTTCAGGGTGTTTTTCTACATAAATTTTAGGACTTTTCTTTTTTTTACTTCTCTAAAAATGCTACTGGAATATTTGATAAGGAATGCATTGAATCTATATATGGCTTTTGGTAGTATTGATATTTGAACAGTATCAATTGGGAAGACATTTTTTAAAAGGCCAGTGTTTAAGTTAATGAGAGTTCATTAACTTAAACTTAAATATCACTAAAAGCATAAATAAAGTTGAACAAACATTGTAATTTTCCCCACCTATCATTAGCAAAATTATTTTTCCACATCAATATAAAATCTCAAAATAGTTTCTGGTGTTTAAAGGATGTTTAAAAAATGCTTCTCTTCTTCCCTCACAGTTGATTCCATAAAGCTAAAATCAAATGAAGATGCTTCTGATAATTTCAAAACTGAAACACAAGGCGAATTTGTTTTTCTCCTACAGTGTTAAATGAATGAAGTCATCATCTTCCATCCACAAATCTACTTCTCAATGTATATTTCCTATCTGATAAATAATGTCACCACCAAGTCAATTGCTGAGAAACAATCTCTTACTCAGAAATTGATGCGTGAGAATAAAATGACTGGGAAGAGACAGGAAGGTATTTTTAAGCAAGGGAGGGGGGTTCTAATAGGTTCAGAATAATCAGTAATTATTAGAACAATTAGTAACATTACGGGAGGTATAAAGGAAAGAAATGAGTTAAGGTAAAAAAACAAACAAACAAACAAAAACTAAAGATTCCAATAAGTAGAGGTTAAAAAGGAGAAAAGCGTCAAACATAATAAAAACTAAGGTAGAAGCCATAAGAGCAAAGAGGAGAGGATAGGTTCTATGGAAGCTAGGGTGTAGCATGCACAGAAACTAGTACTTCAGGGTGCCTGGGTGGCTCAGGTGGTTAAGCGATTGCCTTTGGCTCAGGTCATGATCCTGGAGTCCTGGGATCGAGTCCCACAGCGTGCTCCCTGCTAGGCAGAGTCTGCTTCTCCCTCTGACCTCTCCCCTCTCATGCTCTCTCTGAAATAAATAAATAAAATCTTAAAAAAAAAAAAAAAGAAAGAAAGAAAGAAACTAGTACTTCGTTGGATGTGAGGAAGAGAGGAAACTAGAATAACACCCAGGTTTCTCTCTTGGGTTAATGACTGGATGGTGATTATAAGGACATATGCTTTGCAAAATTCTTTGAAGTCTACACTTAAAATAGATGTCTTTTTTCTTGGAATACTGTATCAAAAACTAATGATGTATTTTATGGTGACTAACATAAAATTAATTAATTAATTAATTAAAAATAGGTGTTTTTAAATTACATGTAGATTATAAATCAATATACCAATTTACAAATAAAAATACAAAAATTTCAATATATAAAAAAATACATATTTGACAGATCATTTTTTTTTCATGTATCAGGTATCCTTTATCTAGAACAGTATGTCATAATGGTGACCCATGGCTATTAGGACATGTTTCCAAAAGGCTTTCATTAAGTTTTCCTCCAGCCACCACACGATGGGATACTAAGTTCAACCTTTAAGAAATTAACTAATGTGAAAAGCAGAGGCAACAGAGCCAGTAGAGGCAACAGAACTCTTCTATGCTGAAGAGCATTTTTCTTCAATGGCCCAGCATATCTAAACAGAATGAAACTGCAAGGTTCTTGAGGGATAGAAATGTGCTGCAAACACTACCCCAAAACCTAACATAGTGCCTAGCACCTAGTAAGTGTGTGATAAAGTTCTGGTGAATGAATGAAAGAATATGATGAATGGACGTGACTTCAAAAGGCTTATCCTTGATAGAAAAATTAATAAATAATTTTTCTTACATTAGTCTTAGAAGTATTTAAAAGATATGCTATCAGGAATCACCATGATCCGCTATCTGCCACTAATCCGGTAAGTGTACTGAAAAGTGGATATAGTATGTCCAGAAGCATAGAGAAGCTGGAAAATTTCATTTTATTGTAGGTGAACCCTGATTTTGTTGTTATTTATTTTTTTAAGATTTTATTTATTTATTTGAGAAAGGGAGCACAAACAGGGTGAGTAGCAGGCAGAGGTAGAAGGGCAAGCAGCCCCCCACCTTGCTGAGCAGGGAGCCCACCATGGGGCTTGATCCCAGGACCCTGAGATCATGACCTGAGCCAAAGGCAGATGCTTAACCGACTGAGCCACCCAGGTGCCCCTACTGTTATTTAATATTTATTTACAAGTTGGACTGCAGAGAGTCCAGATTTATTTATTTAGACAGAGGGAATGTGAGTGGGGGTAGGGACAGAGGGAAAGGGAAAGAGAGAGAATCCTGAGCAGACTCTAAGCTGAGCACAGAGCTTGATGTGCAGGTCAGTCCCACCACCCTTGAGTCAAGAGCAGAGACCAAGAATCAGATGCTCAACTGACTTAGCCATCCAGGTGCCTAGGAATCTATTATTTATTTCTTACTACAAGTATAATTTTAAACTAAAATGAGTGTAACTTTTCCTAGCCCTAACGCTCAAGTATTCCTTTGGGGAATGTAATTAGTCCAATAATTACCAAATGGGTAGTGTTAAACACAAAACAACACAGTATCTTCATTGAATCAAAATATAAAGCACATTAGTAAATATAGAAGAAAATACTATGTCCAGTGAATGTAGTCATTGTGAAGCACCACAGAGATCTAGAAGATCTGCTAACGCCCACCTGGTCTATGTCTACAATCCAAGCACAACCAAAGAGGCACCAGGAGTAGGAAAATCATTGCAATCTTTAGCAGGTACTGTCCTGGCAGCCCTTTCCAGATTGGTTGCTAGCACTGATATTCAGACTAAAGTCTTTATGCTTCAAATAGCTTTTTTTTTTTTTTTTTAAGATTTTATTAATTTATTTGACACAGAGAGAGAGAGACAGTGAGAGAGGGAACACAAGCAGGGGGAGTGAGAGAGGGAGAAGTGGGCTTCTCGTAAAGAAGGGAGACTGATGAGGGGCTTGATCCCAGGACCCTGGGATCATGACCTGAGCTGAAGGCAGCTGCTTAACGGGTGAGCCACTCACTTAACGGGTGAACTTAAGGGATGAGTGCCCCTTGAATAGTTTTAATAAAGTAAAAATAAATCCATATCTGACCCAGAAGATTCCTCATAAAATTTCATTTCCATCTGCAAGGCATTTGACCAATAAACATGCCATACATTCCTAGAAATACACTGACAAAGCACATATGATTTTAAAGACCTCGTCTAATCCAATGAAAGAAGACTCACTCCATAAGTACAAATCCAGGCTAATGAAGGGTTACATTGTACCTAACCAAAGAAAATAAAAACCAGATTGTAAAACAAAAACAAGAACACCTGGAAATAGGACAGTAAGTATAGTGAAGTAGTACTGGCGTCTAAGAACAGTCTCTCTCTTTTTAAGAACACTCAGTTGCTTGAGTCTTCGTAGTACCAAGAAAGGAAAGGCTTGGGTCCAAAGGCTGACATTTAATTCATAAGTTGACTCTAATCTTTTTCCAGATTACTCATATATTTGTTCTTCCCCTAGTGGTCTCCTCCCAATGACACATCTGCTTCCTATCTGCTAAAGAACCTACAGAGGAACAATGTGTCCCTACTGACCAAAACTCACATTTCAAAAGGAACAGAACATACTTCAATCCATTTTATGCTTACTTAATAAAATACAGAGAAAATAAAATTGTCATATATGCGTGTATACCACATAGATGTTTACCTAACAATTCCCAAATAGCAGTCAAATTTCTCCATTTTGAAAGTTCTCCGAAAAGTCAGTCAGTCAGATACTTTAGAAAAAAAGGGTTTTCTTCTTTCATGCCATTAAAGTACCATATACTCTCAAATAATCTTAACAAAAACCTCAGTTATTTTATAGTGATCAGTGAAATTTTTACTGGATAGTTACTATATATCTGGCAGGCTGAAATGAAAGAGAACAGTAGAATAAGTCAAGTGTTCTCATAAGAACTAAAATATACACAACTGACAAATATAAAATACCTAGAAAAATCTGTACAACACCATATAATTAAGGATTAAAGGATGAAGTACCATTAAAGAAAAGAGCACATAATGAAGTTGTTTGTATGTCTGAGAATTAAGTTGGTGGACTGAGGAGACTCTTGATAAACACACTAAAAATGCTCCATGAGATATATTTTAAAAATCTTCTCAAGAGTGACCTGCTTAAAAACAAAATGAGAGGGGCACCTGGGTGGCTCAGTGGGTTAAGCTGCTGCCTTCGGCGCAGGTCATGATCTCAGGGTCCTGGGATCGAGTCCCGCATCGGGCTCTCTGCTCAGCAGGGGGCCTGCTTCCCTCTCTCTCTCTGCCTGCCTCTCTGCCTACTTGTGATCTCTTTCTGTCAAGTAAATAAATAAAATCTTAAAAAAAAACAGAAAACAAATGAGAAATACACAGGTTTAAAAAAAAAGGGGGGGGGAAAGGTGGAAACGCTAAGAAGTAACCAGAATGTTGAAACTAACTTTTTTTCTTTTTTAAGATTGTGTTTATTTTTGACACAGAGAGAGAGGGAGAGCAAGCACAAGCAGCGGGAGCAGCAGGCAGGGGAGTAGCAGGTTCCCGGCTGAGCAGGGAACCTGACGTGGGTTCCCAGGACCCTCAGATCATGACCTGAGCTGAAGGCAGACACTCAACTGACTGAGCCACCCAGGTGCCCTGAAACTAACCTTTTTGCTGTGAGAGTATTTACTGAATGAACCGAATGAAGTTTAACTTTGGTTCATACAATCTTCAACGCTGGAGGACAGAAAACAAATTTCAGGGGCTACCCAACTTGGAGAGCCTAACTAGAGACTTCTCCATAAGTCTGAGACACAAGGCCTAGACTTTCAATATAGAGTTAACTGGTTATAAACTTTCCTACCCACTACCCAAGACACAGCCCATCTCATAATCTGGGGATAGAAAGAGGAGAAAAATTCTTCCCTGATTACTTGTAACCACAAACCACAATTTGCAGCCTGAATCCACACTAAATGGGTGGTCTAAAATATTTTAGGAGAACTGATATTTTGAAGACATCTAAGGCTGGTTATGCCTATAGGCATCTGACAGAAACAAATGAAACTCCTTCATGGAGAAACCTATGTTCATACAAGACTCCAAAGAATTTCTAAAGATAAGGTACCAAAAAATATATAGCTCATAGTTCAAAAGGAACACTTTGATTGACAGCCAGCAGAAACAACAGGGGACATAGACTGGCTACAAATTTTTCATATAATTGGATTATGAAACATAGGATATAAAAACATCATATTTCAAGAAATAAAAACAGGTTGGGACATCTGGGTGTCTCAGTGGATAGAGCTTCTGACTCTTGATTTCGGCTCAGATCATAATCTCAGGGTCTTGAGATAAGCCCTGAGTGGGACTCTGCGCTCAGCAGAGAGTCCACCTGAGATTCTCTCCCTCCCTCGCCTTCTGCCCCTCCCCCCACGAGCACCCTTTCTCTCTCTAAATAATAAATAAAATATTTTAAAAAGACAGAAAGAAAAACAGGTTTGAAAATATGAGTAAACTCCAAGAAGATTTGAAAAGACACAGAACTTCTACAGACTAGAAAAATATTTTAAAAATTAAAGTAAAGGGGTGCCTGGGTGGCTCAGTGGGTTAAAGCCTCTGCCTTCATCTCAGGTCATGATCCCAGGGTCCTGGGATTGAGCCCCACAATCAGACTCTGCTCAGCGGGGAGCCTCCTTCGTTCTCTCTCTCTCTCTCTGCCAGCCCCTCTGCCTACTTGTGATCTCTTTCTGTCAAATAAATAAATAAAAACCTTTTAAAAAAATTAAAGTAAAAGTCAAAGGCAGTTGATGGAAATAAAGGAAATCAAGCATTTACATGCCTTTCCTGCATAAACTATTCTTCAGGGTAATCAAAAAGTCTATCAAAGTTTTCTTTAAAGAAGAAATACAGCTTAAAAAGGGAGGAATGATGGAATATCACCATTTTGTAATCCCTAAAGATATAGTGGATCCAGACAATGATCATCAATGACTGCTAAAATACTGAAAAGATGATGGGAGACTTTATTAAAAATGGAATAGGTGAACAACAGGTGAACTCAATAATTAGTTTTGACATTACAGTAAACTAAACTAGCACACAGTTTTTTCCGCCTTTAACAATTCTTTCACTTTCTTGTTTCTCTCTTTTGGTGCTCCTTAACAAATAATGATCTATTTTGATACTTGTTAAGTAATGTTAGTTACTTAGTCACTGAAATTATTTTTAGTGCATGATGGTAGTAGGCGTTCTTGAAAACAAGATGGTTCTAAACAATCTAAAGCCACTTTCTAATAATAAGCCATTATTTTTTGTCAGGAAGCAAAAATATGGCTGAAACAATTAAAAAAAATTTTATATACATAAAAAAGATCTCCAAATTTCCCTTGGGGAAACTATTAGAATAGTGAACCCACTTGTCACAGTGTCTAAAAGATTTTAATATTAAAGAAACTAAAGTGATATCACAGAAATAAATAGAAGATTATGGCTATAAACAGAAACAAAAAGAAAGTGAAAAGGAGGAGGTAGAGACAAAGAAACAGAATAAAGGAAAATGTTAAACTGTCCCTTTAGGCCATCTTTTGCCGCAACAATGCCATTGACAACAATTCAACAAGCAGAGTATCTATTATGTCTGTATGTACCTGGCTAATAAAAGACACCAGCACAGAACTGACTGTCTCAGAATTGTGGGTGACAATTCTATTAGCTTTCTCCAACACCTTATTCATTTTCTAGCAGTAAAAAGAAAAAAGCAATATAGCTTCAGTCTCAGGAGATTCACAATGATTCTAATTACCAAGAGTAGACTTCAAGGGATGGTAATATTCTTGTAATGCTAATTTGTGACACTGAAACCAAATTTAAAGTGACAACAAAGTTCTTGATATATTCCCTCTTATAAATTGACATGTGAATGCAAGTAAGTCTCCTCAAATTTATAGAAGAAAAAGAGAAGTGTGAAAACAATTCTAAAAAGCATGCTCATCTTAACCACTTTCAACATTTATACTTACCATTTAAAAATTACACTGTCTATAAAGCAAGCCAAATAATATTCCCATGTGCAAAGAGATCTAAGTTCTTTACTATGTAGGTAAGAAGCTCTCTGGGAAAACGACAACAGACTGATGTAGCATTTGCCAATTTCCATGGTGGAAATATTCCCAACATGGCCGATTTCAAGCTACCAAGATGATGTCGGTGAATTGAAAAGATCCACCTGGGACACCTGGGGTGGCTCAGTTGGTTAAGCAGCTGCCTTCGGCTCAGGTTATGAAACCAGCATCCTGGGATCGAGTCCCACATCAGGCTCCTTGCTCAGCAGGGAGCCTGCTTCTCCCTCTGCCTCTGCCTGTGCTCATTCTCTCTGACAAATAAATAAATAAAATATTAAAAAGTAAAGAAAGAAAAGATCCACCTAAGCTGGTCTAGTGAGCCACACAAGCTGACTCCAGCATAGCACTGCAGACCAAATTCCTCTTTTACAGTTGATGGAAGGATAGTTATTATTCTATCATGAAATAATTTCGTTATTAATAGAAGAATAGAGGAACTTCCTTCTATTGATGATTTTATAGTATTTTTTGAACTTTTTGTCAGATGTACTATACATACAAGAAAGTCCACAGATTATAAGTACACAACATGATGACTTTGCACAAACTGAACATACCATGTAAACAGTCTCCAGATTAAAAAACAAAACATCACCCTAATGGGGAGTAGAATACGTGACCCCCAAAATACATAACCTTTGGAATGTAGAATATTTTGAGCTGAAAGCAATCAAGACCCAGCAAATTTAAGAGAAACTTTTACTTTTCCCTTAACTACCTAAAAGAATTTAGATAGGAGGCCTGGACCAGAAAGAGCTTTATCAGAGATAACTCTTTATCTGAAAGACCTATATGTATGGCAGGACAAATATCTAATTACCAAACACCTGTTCTTCTTATCCTGTGAATCATCCTCCTCCCCTTTGAAGCCCCACACCCCTATCCTATTCCTCAGCTCAGGATGGCATATTAAACCTCAACTTTTTGACTTGCCCTTGGGCCTCATATTTTCATGGGGCTCCTATACATATGTAATTAAATTTGTTTTTCTCCTGTTAATCTGTCATATGTCAATTTCATTATTAAACCAGTCAAAGAACCTAGCAGGGCAGAAGGGAAATTTTTCCTCCCCTACAGTTGGTGACCATGAAAGGACCTTCACTGGCTGGACATTGCTTGCTTCAGGATACTGTAGCTGAGAGATGTTGGGACCTCTGACAAAAGCCAGCATAAGTTAAGAATTCTTACTATGTCAGTCTCCCAGATTTCTGTCTGCAGGATCTGATGGAAGCGAGAGTGGGAGAGTCCTTTCCATTTTCTAAGTTAGCAGATCAGTGGAAGAAAACACCTGTGGAACTCCTTCCTTGGATACAGCAACTCTAGTAAAGATTTGGTAGGAGCACTTCTGTTTATGTTATCTTCATAATTTCAGTTATGATCTCAAAATGTAAGCCACAAAACCAAACACATTTCCTTATCATTTCCACTATCATAAATTTCATCAGATTTTTAACAGTGGACATTTTAAAGTTTTTGTCACTTACAGATAATTATTGCTTTACTCTGATGCTTTGCAAAAGCGTTCCTTCAAAAGTACTTCATCTTCAAAGAGATGCAAGGAAAGGACTTTTGATATGTACAGGTTTCTGATAATTTTAATATCATAAAACTGAACTGGGTAACAATTTACAGAACTAATGGAAAAACTGGATTCAAGTAGAATAAGAATTAATAACATGTGACTGAATGAGGATAACTAATAATTTTTATGATTTTTTTCACTGATTCATTGCTGGTTCTTTTACATTTTGTTTTTCTAGGTTTAAGGAAACCTTTTTCTCTTTTCTCTTAAGCTATCAACAATTTTAGTAAGATATAACCTTGTTAACAAAAATGAAACAATTACTTTTTCTTCCTACCTGATTACTCCAGAATTTGGAAACTTAGTATTCTTATTTTCATGCCAATATAGTTAGCTGCATAAATTCAATAAGAACCTATTCTCCTTGTAATAGGACACAACTGGAAACATGGGTTATAATGCCAAGGGTTTGGCTGCAATGTCATATTTGAAAATATGCATAGAATCAAATATACCAGATAGCTTTAAGGAACTAAGGTTGACTTTGTGGAGACAATAAAATCCCTTGGAAAAACTGGCCTGGTACCTTGCTTACAGGGTTCCCAGCAGTCTCACTAGGTGAGAAAAGAAGGCCACTTCCTGGCCAGCTCAGAAACCTCAGGTTTGGGGGACCTCATGAGGAAAGGAACTCACCCAAATCTATAGATAATGCACACAAAGTCTGATGGTGAGACCCTGGTTTGGCTTCTTAGCCTCACAAGGCTTTTAAAAAGATGAATCTGAGGGGCGCCTGGGTGGCTCAGTTGGTTAAGCCTCTGCCTTTGGCTCAGGTCATGATCTCAGGGTCCTGGGATCGAGCCCCCACATCGGGCTCTCTGCTCAGCGGGGAGCCTGCTTCCCCCAACCCCTCCCTTCTGCCTGCCTCTCTGCCTACTTGTGATCTCTGTCAAATAAATAAAATCTTAAAAAAAAAAAAAGACAAATCTGTGATTCCTTATGAAAAGTTCCAAGAGAACAGATGAAAAGATTCTACATGATCCATCATCATGCTTACTGCATTTATATGTAAAGAATCAGGCCAAGTTTATTGAAACTAGGTTTCGTTTGCCAACAAATTATTCTTAGTTTTATTATTAGTTTCTAATACTGTTAATTGTCTTTGAAGTTTTATTTTCTACTGGTAAACTAGACTAGAAGCTGAATTTTTAGTTTCCTCCAACATTTGGTTGCAACTCTCCAAACCAACATTTCCAACTTTTCTCCTACCCTTCTGACTTGGAATCACTAAAACTTCTCTTTTTCTGAAGCCACGTAAACTGAAGCTGGACAATATGATATTAACTTTAGAGAAGTCACCCCAGCAGTACATGTATGGGCAATCTTCATACCTGCTGCTATTCCACTCAGAAAGATCACCAGGGACATTCCAACTACAAATCAGGAAAATCTATCAGACTGCCACCACCTGCCCTTACTAAATATCTAAAGACGTTTGCTTTGAGCCAAATATCTACATATATTCTTGACAAGCTGCCTTCAGAATCCCAGAAACTGGGATTATAATCTGCTCCAATCATTAGCCATTGTTTTTCTTTTGTTTCCATAGAAATGCCTCTTACTACATACCTGACTGCTTGCATCACAGACCTAATTGTGGGAGCCCACGTGCACAGCTGCCTTCTGAATGGAGACACAACAGTCTAACTGAATTGACCTCCTCTTGGGACTAAGGGACTGGTTCAACGAAATGGAACAATTTACCAACTCAGCTTCTGGACTGTGAAATTTCTTGGGGAAGTTTCAAAGGTGGACTGATGGGGAGCAGAATACATGACTCCAAAATATGCCACTTTGCTGTGTGTCTTATTCTGAGCTGAAAGACAATTCAGACCCCATGGGATCCAAGGAAAACTTTTACCTTTCGTTCCCTTAACTACCTAAAAGAACTTAGATAGGGGGCCTGCCTCAGAAGGAGCTATTATCAGAGAAAATTTTGTATCTGAAACATCTATACCTACGTGTACGGCATACATATCTATATGTATGACCGAGCAAACGTCTCATTACCAAACATCTGCTCTTCTTATCATCCTGTGAATCATCCTCCTCCCCTTTGAAGCCCCACGCCCTATCCCATTCCTCAGCTCAGAATGGCATGTAAGCCTCTACTGCTCAATTTGCCCTCGGGTCTCATATTTTCATGGGGCTCCTGTACATATGTAATTACATTTGTTTCTCTCCTATTAATCTGTCTTATGTCAGTGTAATTATTAAACCAGCCAAAGATACTAGAAAAGCAGAAAGAAAATTCCCCCCCACCCCCATAACCCACACCCTGATGCCCCCAGCCCCCATGTCCCCTTATAGGCCATTACTCCACCCCAAAGTAACCACTCTCCTGATTCTCACCATAGATAAAGGTTTGCCAATCTACTAACTTTATGTAAATTAAATCATTCATATGCACTTATCTGAATCTGACTTCTTATGCTTCCCATATGTTTTGAGAGTCATCCATATCACATGGAGCTATAGTTGAAGGGCTCTCATTGCTGGACAGTACTCCATTAAACTCACTTTCTCTATTCTACTGTGGGAGGACCGATTGGATTGTTTGTATTTGAGGGTATTGTAAATAGTGCAACTAAGAACATTCAGGTGAACACGTTAAGCATTTCTGTGGAGTTTATACCTAGGAGGGGCATTGCTGAGTCATAAGGTACAGTATTAAGTTTGACTTAATAGACACTTCCAGAGCTTTACAAAAGAATTTACTGATTTACACCCTCACTAGCAGGTATGGGAGCTCTAGCAGCTTCACATCTTCACCAAGACTTTTTTTTTCCCCACCAGTAGTTTTTAATCTAAATGTTACAAATCACTAAATTGTATAATCTTGTCCTATTTTAAGATATTAATTCTTCCACATTTCAGTAGCTTCTAATACTGGCTGGGCCTCAAAACCATTTGTGGAGCTTATTATAAAACACAAACACCTAGAACCCATCCATATCTAAACCAAAATTGCTAGGGGCAGGGTCATAGTATATTGTTCTAATAGTTCTATAGGTGATTCTAATGCAGAGAGAGACCACTGATGTAAACTTCAGTATACTCTTAAAGTTAAAGATTTCTAATGTGAGTCTTACTAATATTAAGAAATAAATATTAGTATTCACAGTTCTGAGAAAGGTGTTTTCTCCAAAGTCACAGTGATAAGCCAGCCCATGTTCACAAACATAATATGTACGAAAATGTGTATTGCCACATTGCTTGTAATAACAAAAAATTACAAACTGTCTAAAGAACCATCAATAAGGGCCTCGCAAAATAAAAATTAATCCATACAGTGCAACTGCAAGGAGCCATTAAAAAGAATAAGATATACATAAAAGGCTGATAGTCACCTGGTATAACTGTCCTGAACCTCTGTGGTTTTGGCAGCAAGAAGATTAACCCCTGACACAGCAGGGGCCTTGAGACCCAGTTTAGCATTTATTCTGACTGAAGAGTGCCCATGCTATACTGGTTAAAATTTCTGAACCAGTACACTACCCGTGCTAGAGTATGCGTGCTATACTTGTGACATTTTCTACATTATCCCCTTGCCTACATGGAAAAATATCTACAGTACATTGTGAACGAAAAGAGAAAGGTGAGGAAGAATCTAGAAAGCATGATAATATATTTGTAAAAATATGATTCATGTGTCAGTGGTATTGGCACAGGAACAAAAATCTGGTAGAATCCTTCTATTTTAGGATTCTATTAGGTTCTCACCAAACTCTTAACAGAGCTGGACTTCTGCAGTTGAGACTGGAGGTTGTGGGATAGCACGTTTACTTTCTACTTTACCCATGTTTGTCTTTGCTATAAAAAATATGGAATGAAATAATAATAATAGTGTTTTTCCTTTAAAAAACAAAAACAAAAAGCTTACCTCATCCTGTAATTATGCAACAAAAATCTTAACCGTGGAATGAGATTCCATCAGCAGCCTTCTCCCTAGCTATTCCTTTCTGCCTTCCCTCCCCCCCCCTTTACTATAAAACACATTATCATGAAGAAAACCTGGGCAAGTGTAAGACCAAAATTAAACAATGTGATACTTCTTCTAAAGATACAATTTATATATTTTTTAACCAAATGTGGATCATGTTATGTAAAATAACTTTGTATACTGCTTCCTTTACATTTTACCAACACTTTTCATGTCACTAATTATTTCCATATTATTATTTTTAACAAGTGCATAATATTTCAATATTTGGAGAACATTCTAATTTATTTAACTTGCTGAATTCCAGTCATCTGTAGAAGGAACCTACTATATTGAAATGGAGAGAAATTATAAAAAGTAACATATATAAGAAATAAACTTGACAGATCTTGTTTGTGGTAATAAATTTTAGGGACTATATTATAATATAGTTTTTTGTTTTTATAGTTTTTGTTGCAAAAACAGAATTATTTATCAGAAATAAATAAGTATGTCTTGGTCTTGGCATGGTAATTAAAGAAATAATGGAGAGAAAATTAAAAAGAATACTGAACAGTTTAAATTTTATTTCAGTGGAGGCTCTGGAGTAGAGTGTGGAGGGAATCTGTGTAGAAAAGAGAGAACAAAACCATTTGGGAGAAAAGGGATATAACTGAGCCAATACAGTTTAAAATTTGTGGACACAAATGTTTTCTCATTGGCATGTTCATGACCAGGACAAACAGAACTAATGTCTTAATCTATGGTGCCTTTCTATTCTACCCATTGCATGGAGAAAGCCATGAACTGAAAGACTATGGAGCTTATTCTTCTAATAATTTTCATGGCTTGGCTCAGGTTACTCATGATGGCAGCAGTCAGAGAGAATGCCAGAGCAGGCGGAATAGGTAGTTTCAGAGATCAATATAACTTATGCCTCCATTGTTGGACACATGTGTTGTTTCCATTTTGAGCTATTATTTCAAAATTCTATGATGCATATCCTTGTAATATTAGTTTGCTAGGGCTGTCAACAAAGCACCACACTGGGTGGCTTCAACAACAGAAATGTATTTTCTCATAGTTCTAGAGGCTAGATGTCCAAGATCAAGGTGTCAGCAGGATTGATTCCTTCTGAGGCCTCTCCTTGGACTGTAAGACGGTCATCTTCTCCCTCGGTCTTTTTTTTCTTTTTTAAGATTTTATTTATGTATTTGAGAGACAGAGGTTGAGAGCAAGAGAGAGAATATATATGTATAATATATACACATGCATACAAATATATGCATACATATAAGAGGTAAATAAATAGATGAACTGGATTTCCCAAACACCCCCTCCAAAAAACAATACAGGCCTACCAAGAAGAACAAATTACATGAAACCAATGCCCATAACATAACTAAAACACAGAGGAGGACTGAGTATCAAATTAACCTATAAGCAGGTAATATGGAAGGACAATACGGAAAAATTGTGTGGAGGAAAGAAAAGGGGAGCTAGCCATAGGTAGGTAGTAGGGAGGCAGAAAAGCTAACAGTAGGTGTAAAGCTAATCTAAATCACCAGCATAAAGCCATAGTAGGCACAATAATATTGGAAGAGTGCTAGTAGATCTGAGCATGTACTATAAGGAAAGGACTTTAAGGAGCACATGATTTGGGGTGGCAGTCCTCAAAAAGTCATTGCTTTTCAGAAGACAGAAAGGAAAGTAGAAAAGTTCTTAGGAGACTGGATGGTGACAGTAAAAAGAGGCAAAGGGGGAAATTCAGAGATTTGCAAGATAAAAGAGAACCAAAAATTTAAAGATTAAAAAGGATATACAACCCCTTTTACAAACACACACACACATACACACAAATTGTGCTTCACTGCACTGACGGAAGACACCCTTGATGGAAGATTCTTTTTTTTTTTTAAGATTTTGTTTATTTATTTGAGAGAGGGAGAGAGAGAGAATGCAAACTAGTGGGAGGGAGGGGCAGAGGGAAAGGGAGAAGCAGACTCCATGCTGAGCCTGATGTGGGAATCAATCCCAGGACCCCTAGATCATGACCTGAGCGAAGGCAGTCACTTGACTGACCGAGACACCCAGATGCCCCTCAATGGAAGGTTCTTACAAATTACCCAAACCTACAAATGAATTGGTAAAACCAGAATAAATATATACAAAGTATTTTAAGCATAGAAATCAAATCACCCCCCACAAAGGAACATGTAACAACATTCCACACTGAATTAAATATCCTCAAGGAAGCATTTGGAGCTGGGAAAACGCACCTTAAATAAGAATTTCAGAAACAGGAAGAAACAGCAAGAGAGTTGACTGAACTTAGGAAAGAAATAAAAGGAAAAGAAAACCATCACACAAAGGTTAAATTACAAAGTCCCCAAGGGAGAATAGATACAAATAAAATGTTACTAAGGAACACTGACGAAAGCCAGGGAAAAACCCAAGAGAATGAAATGAAGCAAAGAAATAAAATGGGTCAGAAATAAAATGGTTGAACTAGAAGAAAACCAAAGAAGAAAACAAGTATGCGCCATTTGAGTTCCTAAATATAAAAATAAAACAACTGAACAGAACTTATATTTAAAACTATAACCCAGGAAAACTTTCTGAAAATAAGAAAAGACCAAAATGTATGTATTGAAAAGGTCCAACTGGTACCTGGGAAAACTGAACCAGAATGATCCATTTGAAAACATATCCTAACAAATTATTAGACCTTAAAAATAAAAGAAAAAATAAATTAAAAAGGAAGCCATTAGGATGTCTAAGCACAAAGATCAAAAGTGAAAATCAGATTGGCATCGAATGCCCTAAACACAACTTGCAATGCAAAGAAATAATGCAGCTGCATTTTTAAAAGAAACTCAGACATACTGAGTGAATCAAGAATTTCATGCTCAGACAAATTACGAAGGTGTAGTAATACTTTTAAACAGGCAAGATATGGGAATATTCAGTTCCTGCAAGCCCTTGCTGAGGAATATACTGACTGGGCTTCCCCTACTGAGAGATGACTAGCAATGAGCATACAAGAACTGACTGTTGTTCTGGGACTGAAATAAAGATGGGAACCTAGATGGAAGAACAACATGTTCTGTATTACATATCATGTGTTTTATGTGTGGGGAAAGTACAAGTAATGCAGCTAAAAAATGGAAGGTTGGGGAAGGAAAGAGAAAAGTAAAATAAGCTGATGATTATTGTGTTGACAACATGTAAGAGTTAAAAGACACCATTAAAAATGACATGCTGGTTTTCTATACACCAACAACAAGATAGAAGAAAGAAATTAAGGAGTTGCTCCCACTCAAAATTGCACCCAAAACCACAAGATACCTAGGAATAAACCTAAACAAAGAGGCAAAGAATCTGTACTCAGAAAACTATAACGTATGCATGAAAGAAATTGAGGAAGACACAAAGAAATGGAAAAATGTTCCGTGCTCATGGGTTGGAAGAATAAATATTGTGAAAATGTCTATGCTACCTAAAGCAATCTAATACATTTAACGCAATCCCTATCAAAATACCATCAATTGTTTTTCAAAGAAATGGAACAAATAATCCTAAAATTTATATGGAACCAGAAAAGATCCCAAATAGCCAGAGGAATGTTGAAAAAGAAAGCCAAAGTTAGTGGCATCACAATTCCAGACTTCAAGCTCTATTACAAAGCTGTAATCATCAAGGCAGTATGGTACTGGCACAAAAACAGACACATAGATCAGTGGAACAGAATAGAGAGCCCAGAAATAGACCCTCAACTCTATGGTCAACTAATCTTCAACAAAGCAGGAAAGAATGTCCAATGGAAAAAAGACAGTCTCTTCAACAAATGGTGTTGGGTAGGTATACTGGACAGCCACATGCAGAAGAATGAAACTGGACCATTTCCTTACACCACATACAAAAATAAACTCAAAATGGATGAAAGACCCCAATGAGAGGCAGGAATCCATCAAAATCCTTGAGGAGAACACAGGTAGCAACCTCTTCGACCTCAGCTGCAGCAACTTCTTCCTAGAAACATCGCTAAAGGTAACCGAAACAAGGGCAAAAATGAACTACTGGGACTTCATCAAGATCAAAAGCTTTTGTACAGCAAAGGAAACAGTCAACAAAACCAAAAGACAACTGACAGAATGGGAGAAGATATTTGCAAATGACATATCAGAAAAAGGGCTAATATCAAAAATCTATAAAGAACTTATCAAACTCAATACCCAAAGAACAAATAATCCAATCAAGAAAAGGGCAGAAGACATGAACAGACATTTCTGCAAAGAAGACATCCAAATGGCCAAAAGACACATGAAAAGTGCGCAGCATCACTCGGCATCAGAGAAATACAAATCAAAACCACAATGAGATAACACCGTACACCAGTCAGAATGGGTAAAATTAACAAGTCAGGAAATGACAGATGCGGGGGAGGATGCGGAGAAAGGGGAACCCTCCTACACTGTTGGTGGGGATGCAGTGCAGTGGGTGCAGCCACTCTGCAAAACAGTACGGAGGTTCCTCAAAAAGTTGAAAATAGAGCTACCCTATGACTAAGCAATTGCTGAGTATTTAGGGTATTTACCCTAAAGATATAAATGTAGTGATCTGAATGTTTATAGCAGCAATGTCCACAATAGCCAAACTATGGAAAGATCCTAGATGTTCATCAACAGATGAATGGATAAAGAAGACGTGATATATATATGTATGTATACACACACATATATATGATGGACTACTATGCAGCCATCAAAAGAAATGAAATTTGCCATTTGCAATGACATGGATGGAACTAGAGGGTATTATGCTGAGGGAAATAAGTCAATCAGAAAAAGACAATTATCATATGATCTCTCTGATATGAGGAATTTGAGAGGCAGGGCGGGGGATCGTGGGGGTAGGGAAGGAAAAAATGAAACAAGATGGGATCAGAAGGGAGACAAACCATAAGAAACTCTTAATCTCACAAAACAAACTGCGGGTTGCTGGGGGGTGAGGGGGTAGGGATAGGGTGGCTGGGTTATGGACATTGGGGAGGATATGTGCTATGGTGAGTGCTGTGAAATGTGTAAGCCTGATGATTTATTTACAGACCTGTACCCCTGGGGCAAATAATACATTATATGTTAATAAAAAAATTTTTTTTAAAAAGACATGCTAGGGATACCTGTGTGGCTCAGTCGATGGAGTGTCTGCCTTAAGCTCAGGTCCTGATCCCAGGATCCTGGGATCCACCCGCATTGGGCTCCTACTCACCCAATGTGGAGCCTGCTTCTCCCTCTGCCTGCTGCTACCTCTGCTTGTGTGCTCTCTTTCTCTCTCTCTCTGACATATAAATAAAATCTTAAAAAACAATGACATGCTAGTAAAGGAGGAAATAAGAAAATGGATGATTGGAGATCTAAGGTATAGCATAGTGAAAGTAATCAATGAAAGCGCTAAGAGACTAGATCTTTATTGTCCTCACCACAGAAAAAAGAAATGATAATTATGGGATGTAACAGATGTTATAGCTAATGCTATGGTGGAAATCATTTTGCAGTAGGTAAGAGCATCAAATCAACATTTTGTACACTTGAAATTTCACAGTGTTATATGTCAATTAAAAAAACTGAGACTAAGGGCATTTAAATGATATTAAGTAAAAAGTAACGAACAGAACAAAAATACTAAACTTCCCAAATACCAAAAGAAATTTGAAAAGAAAAACAACACATCATGCAAAGAAACATAGCAAGTATAAACATAACTTACATTAGAATTATAATGTAAGATTATATAACAGAAAGACTCCAGTCATATCAATTAATATAAGTGGGCTTAACTCACTTACTAAAAGAAAAAGACTTCTAATTTGGTCATCAAAACAAGACCCAATTATAGGCTGTATAAAGTGTCTCAGAAAGACCAGTGATCAGCAAAGTATAGCTCATGGACCAAACATGGTCTAGCACTTGTTTTTGTATATCCCATTAACTAATAAGTCTATATCTTTATATAATTATAAAAAACTCAAAGGAATGACGTGTCATAACATGAAAATTATATGAAATCCAAATTTCAGTGTCCATAAATCAAGTTTTTTTTAAAGATTTTATTTATTTTAAATATTTTACTTTGACAAAGAGAAGGAGAGAGCATAAGCAGAGAAGCAGCAGAGGGAGACTGAGAGGCACGCTCCCCACTGAGCAGGGAGCCCAACGTGGGACTTCATCCCAGGACCCCAAGATCATGCCCTAAGCGGAAGGTAGGTGCTGAACTGACTGAGCCACCCAAGCGATCTCATAAATCAAGTTTTACTGGAACACAGCCCTCCTCATTCATTTGTTATTGTTTATGTAGCACAAAAACAAAGTTCAGTAGTTGAAACAGACAGCTTGGCCTGCAAAGAATCAGGGATTTTTATCAACCTAAGTTCTCTAAACACACGGAGAGAAATTCTACTAAAACTTCAAGACCAGACAGTACCAAGGCTTCACAAATTGTACAACAGCATTGAAAATTAAGAAAAACTTACTCTTTTTATGAAGCAAGTATAACATTGATATCAAAATCTAGTAAAAACAGTACTTCTAAACAAGAGGAAATGATAGATCAATGTTACTTGCAGGTATTGTTGCAAAAGTTTTAAATAAAATATTAGGCACATTAAAAAAATTATACAATTTGACCAAATTCTATCTATTCTAGAAGTGCAGTTTGTTCAATATTGGGACATCTGTTAATACAATATACAATATTAACTTATCTCAGGGAAAAAATCATATGGCTATCTCCATAGATACTGAAAAAGGCCTTTGAAAAATTTCTGCAACTAATGAATTGCTGAACACTACATCAAAACTAATAATGTACTATATGCTGGATAACAGAACATAATAATTTTTAAAAAAAGAAAAGAAAGGGGCACCTGGGTGACTCAGTGGGTTAAGCCTCTGCCTTGGGGTCAGGTCATGATCTCAGGGTCCTGGGATAGAGCCCTGCATCAGGCTCTCTACTCAGCAGGGAGCCTGCTTCCCCCTCGCCCTCTGCCTGCCTCTCTGCCTACTTGTGATCTGTCTCTGTTAAATAAAAATAAACAAAATCTTAAAAGAAAAGAAAAGAAAAATTTCAACACTTATTTTTTAAAGAAAATACTCAAGAAAATAAAGTTGATGGGCACTCTTTTTTAACATGATAAAAAAATAAGTAACAGCTGGCATTTTACTTAACGTGGAAACATTTAAGGCATTTCCACTAAATCATGAATATGGCCAATATGCCCACTATTCCACTGCTAGTCAATGTTTTACTGAAGGAAAAAGCCAAAGTAATTAAGTAAAAGAAATAAGTTAGGGGTATAAGAATTGGGAAAGAAGTAAAACTATCTTTATTTGCAGATAACATATAGTATACTTGGAAAACCACAGAACTATGCTGTCTAACCAATATGGTAGCCTCTAGACATATGTGACTACTGAAAACTTAAAATGTGTGACTAAGAATTTAAATAATTAATTTTATTAACTTTATTTAATTTTATTTAACTTAGTTTTATTTTACATTTAAATAGCTAATGGCCAAAATAATGAACAGAGCAGTTATAGATTATTTCCATTCATTCAGAAGGTTTTACTGGACAGTGGTGCCCTGGGGAATCAATGACAAAACTAGCCCAAACAACAAAAGAATTAAGTAAGGTAGCAGAATGTAAAATTAACACGGAGGAATCTGTGTTAATAGCCTTCATATACACAAACGATGACCCGAAAACCTCCTTTATATTATCAACAAAAAAGATAAAATACTTTGGAATAAATGTAACAAGAAATGTGGAAATCCACTCGAGGAAAACTTACAAACACACCTGAAAGATATATAAATAAACTTAAATAAGTGGCAATACATCACTTGTTCTTGATAGAATGATTTAATATAAGAAAGAGAGGGGCACCTGGGTGGGTTAGTCATTAAACATGTGCCTTCCTCAAGTCGTGATTCCAGGGTCTTGGGATCAAGCCCTGCATCAGGCTCCCTGCTTGGCGGGAAGCCTGCTTCTCTCTCCCGCTCCCCCTGCTTGTGTTCCCTTTCTCAGTGTGTTTCTCTCTATCAAATATATAAATAAAATCTGAGAATAATAATAATAATATAAGAAAAAGACCAGTTCCCCTATGTTAACTTATAATTTTAAGGCATTCCCAATAAAAATAACAAAGGCTTCTTAATGGAGTTAGACAAGTAGATACTAAAGATAGAGAGCCCCAAATCACTGGGGCAAAGACAGGCTTTTTAAGAAATGGCTCGAGCACAACTGAATAGATATATGATAAACAATTACATTTGCTCCAAACTTCACACTATGTAAGAATAAACTCCAAATGGATCAAGGCTCTAATGCCAACATTGAAAGCATATAAGAACTTAAAAAAAAAAGTGCGAATTCCTTTCTAGTACTGATATATCTGCTGATTTCTACAAAAAGAGACAACAGAAGGCTACCACAGAAATTTACAAGATTGGTTTCCTATAGGTGTAGGTGAAAACAGAATGAAAAGGAGGGGGGTTGGGTGTGGGGTAGAAAGAATGGGAAAGTGATGGATCTCTTGAGTGATAACTTTTTGTATAGTTTTGAGTTTGGGGGACCATGTTATTATTATACATACAGAAAAATAAATAAATTATAGCAAGGTTGAGGGGGGAAAAAACAACAAAAAATGGAATATAAACAGAAACAAATAACTTTTACTGTCCAAATGAATAATATCCTTTAAGGAGTTGAGGAGAACTAACCCAAGCAACTTCTGAACACATTTCTTTGATTATATTTTCAGCCAAAGACAAAACAGTGTAACTAAATATTGAAGTCTGGTTCGTAGTCTTTGTCCTCCCAGAGAAGTATGAGTAAGCAATTCTGAGACTATTTTCTATACATTCAGTTGTTGAGCAAATACAGAAATGTATACAATGGGAGTCAATGTCAGAGAAAGTCACTGTAAATATGGAAAGCGGGTGACAGTGGATGGCTAAAGTAAGCCCACTGATAGTGGACTGTAATCCAAAGTTTCATGACTGAATTCATGGAGAGTGTCAGTGTGAAGCCACAATTTCTAATACACACAGACAGATAAATAAAGATAAACTCGCACACATGCACATACACTTCCTAATATTATTCACGAAGAAAGCTTAGAAGCAAGGACACCATATCAAATTAATAAAGTCTTACCATCTATTAAAAAAAAAAAAAAAAAAAAAAAAAAGAAGCAAGGACACCACAATAACCATGAACATGCTTAGTACTCAAATCTTGCTTTCTAAGTACCATTTGCCACAAAAAGGAAATGAAAACTCCTGCTTGATTCCAAAGCCAGGACGGCCAAAGACAAGCCTGGAACACCTTGATGAGCTAGAAAGTAAGGAAGAGTTCTTAAAATGGTTAAGGACATATCAAAAGACAACAAGAGCCAGCTTGACAATCCTAGGAAAATTTGGGCATCAAAGTGAATAATAATAGAGGCACTTAGGTGGCTCAGTCAGTGAAGCATCAGACACTTGATCTCAGCTCATGATCTCAGGGTCGTGAGATCGAGCCCTGTGTCGGGCCCCGCGCTCACTGGGGAGTCTGCTGGAGATTCTCTCTCTCCCTCTCCCTCTGTCCCTACCACCTGCACTTGTGCATGTCCTCTCTCTGTCTCCAAAATAAACAAATACATCTTTTTAAAAGTGAGTAATAATAGTAAATGATTAAAACTTTGTCTTTCCCTGTATATAAAAATTTTCTAAAAAGTGGTCACAGGATTTTAGTTCCTTAGGGTTAAAAGTATGACTCCTTCTAGTAAATACAAATGGATTTTAACAGTTTACAACTTGATAGGGCATGACTCCAAGGATTAAAGCCCTAGTAGTAGAACAAAAGGCAGTGAGAGAGACACACATGCTTACCGAGAGTATAAGGAAATGAAGTCAGACTGAGGCACAGGTATGTGTGTGCTTATCCTTAAAGTGTTAATATGTTTTTGAGCTGGGGTAGAGGAGCCATGCTGTGGAAGAATGAAAGATCTCTGATATCTAGGTCAAGTAGACAGATGGCATTGGGGGGTGAGGTTGAGAGTAGAACACCCAAGAGCACGCACATGCACATGCACAAAATGGCATGAAACAGCCCAACGTGAAGGCACTAATGAACAGCTAGTCCTAACATTAATGTGAGCACAGGCATGAAACAGGAAATAAGTTTACTGGCTACCTATTATTTTCCTCCTCGGCTTCCCTTCCCCTAACAATAGAACACCTCTGTTCGTAGTAAATCCAATCCACATACTGACCCTCCTCCCCACATTGTCCTAGGGGATAGGGACCATATGTGCCAGGCTTGAGCATTCAGTGTGCACTATATGTCCCTGGCCAGAGTGATGACTTCTGACTGGGCACCTGACCTAAATAAGCACTATCGGAAACCTCTGCAATAATGCTTCCCAGGCTATAGTGCTTATCTGAATCTTTTCAAAATGATAATTCTGATCCAGTAGGCCTAGGGCAGGGTTGGAGAGTCTGGATTTCTTATAAGCTCCCCAGCAATACTTATGCCACTAGTCCAGAGTCACAATTATGAACATGAAAGCCCTTCAGAAACTTTCTGCCAGAGTTATCAGGGAAGGACTGCTCTTTATACCAAAACTGTAAAGTGGAAAGACTGTGATTCTGGACCCACTGGCTTGTCTACAAGATGCAGGGTTCATTTGTTTTACATTTCTATCATTCAGTTCTTCATGTGTTTTGTCACTAGATTATATATACACTCGTAAAAACAGAAGCCATAAATGTGCCTTCTGTCACTCTGCACAATGCCTTATTTAGTGTTTTACATATAGAACTGCATAATCAATGTCCAACAACCAACTGTGAAACAATTTTAAATTCTTGGATAAAAGAAATGAAGAAGATATTTTAATGAAATTATAAAGGAGGAGAACCAGTTTTTAGCTACCATCGTCTGGATATCTCTAAGATAGTCCTAGATCCTGAACCCGTGAAGTTATGAAAAACTGGCATCATTCTCATAATCCCTCAAGTGAGTCATTTTGGAGAATTAAAAGGTGATTCTCCTTAACTGCAAAAAAGCAAGTCTCAAAGACAAGATCAAAGGAACTAGCAAAAAATATCATTAATTTTACTTATATATTTGCTCAGGGCTTTCTAGGAGATACCTAACCTGAAAACCACGGTCCTTAACATGAAGTCTGCAAGGAACATTGTCAATTTCTTTTTAAACCATAAGAAGGAAGTTTTACCAGAAAAAACTCTCAGAGATCAGTTGACAGTTTTGAACTATAAGTCACTGTGATACTTTTTTATGTGCCCAGGACAAACAAACCTAACTGACTGACTTCCCTTCAAGGCAAGAGTTCAGAAGTATCCTCCTTATTTAGAGGGAATCCCAACTCCCAACTCCCTTCTCCCTTATTTGGCTATAAATAAGATTTCTTAAAGGGTTAAAAAGCCTCCTTCTTCAACCAAAGCTTGATTAGAAATCCGGACTTTCAAGATCAAGCAATAATTTTCCTTCCTAACCAAGTTACATTTCAGCCCTTCATAAAAGTCATCTTTAATACTAAAAACTAATATGGAGAAAGCAACGAATTCAATCCATTTAATCATAAATTCTCTCTCTCTCTCTCTTTCTCTCTCACACACACATACACACACACACACATATTTTCTAAAAGGTAAACTCCAAAAAGTGCATATCATAATAATCATGGATTCTCTTTCAGGCCACCCAGGCTCCAGGATGGGGGTATTCTCTTCAGCTCCACAACTACTAGAGGGGTTGCTCTCAATTTTCCAATTCCTCTGCCAGTGGCAGAGTGAGTCAAACCACCAACTTATTGGTGGAATAAGGAAGCCTTATTGTAGATGTATATCTAAACCACATACCACTAACTTGTACTCCATTTGTCTGACGCCTACATTTTTCAATTGATTCAAAACTTAGAGCAAAAGAGAAAGAGTATGACTATCAATCACCTCTTCAAACAATGAAAGTCAGCAGCTTCCACAGAAATACACATTCCTTATAAATTTATTCCTAATTTAATGCAGCTTTTAAATCACCTGTATTTTTCAATCACAAATAGGGAAAATATTTTTCTTTTGAAAATGACATTGATCTTGCAATCTCAGACATGGAATCAAGAATGACTAAATGTAGACAAAACTATTGTGTGTGCACATGAAAAAGTATCCTAATAATTTAATCATACATCTTTAGTATTTCCTTTTCACTTTGACCCATGATAAAATCTGTGCTCAACTGTGTTTTTCACCAGCCAGAGTTTTCTGGTTTAATTAGTTCCTTCCTCAGTCTTTTCAGTAAAGATTAGAATCAGCTAAACCATAGTTTTTGAAACTATTTCTACAGGAAGATAAAATAATAAGGAGAGAGCATGAAGTTTTCTGATCAAATAACATGACACTAGAGTGCAGTTTAAAGAAGTTAGAGAAATCTATTTTTTGCCCATTTCTAAACTGTTCATTTTAAATATCAGGAAAGAAGTCCTTTTAGAGAAACTGTATACCTGTCAACTCAGGATTGGATTATATAATTGGTTCCCAGCTACAGGGACACAGTATTGTTAATTTAAAGGGAATTCATATCCTTTAGGTACCAGACAGACTGCAGAGAAGATACATAGCATGATAATTTGAAAAACTGATAGAAAGAACTTGCAATTTGGCAAAGACGGTATGAGACTCACTCTCCCAATGTAAACAACTATGAAACTGGACAAAATATATGAAGCAAACACTTAACACCAGACAGGAAGGGCTATGATCCTTGGAGAAGAGAAAAACAAGAAAACCACATTTATCTTGGTTTTCTGCCTGGAGGCACTTTCCAGATCATAGCACAGGGAAGTGGAGTGAAAAAGAGAACAGAGGTTTCACCGGATAGATGAAACAGAGGTCAGAGTTTAGGTCTGTTGAGGCTGCTGGAATTTGCAGGGAGAAGGCAGGAGCTATGGCCAACAGACACATGAAAAAGTGCTCCACGTCACTGGGCATCAGGGAAATACAAATCAAAACCACAATGAGATATCCCCTCACACCAGTCAGAATGGCTAAAATTAACAAGTCAGGAAATGACAGATGCTGGCGAGGATGCGGAGAAAGGGGAACCCTCCTACACTGTTGGTGGGAATGCAAGCTGGTGCAACCACTCTGGAAAACAGCATGGAGGTTCCTCAAAATGTTGAAAATAGAACTACCCTATGACCCAGCAATTGCACTACTGGGTATTTACCCTAAAGATACAAACATAGTGATCCGAAGGGGCATGTGCACCCAAATGTTTATAGCAGCAATGTCTACAATAGCCAAACTATGGAAAGAACCTAGATGTCCATCAACAGATGAATGGATAAAGAAGATGTGGTATATATACACAATGGAATACTATGCAGCCATCAAAAGAAATGAAATCTTGCCATTTGCGACGACGTGGATGGAACTAGAGGGTATCATGCTTAGTGAAATAAGTCAATCAGAGAAAGACAACTATCATATGATCTCCCTGATATGAGGACGTGGAGATGCAACATGGGGGATTAGGGGGATAGGAGAAGAATAAATGAAACAAGATGGGATTGGGAGAGAGACAAACCATCAATGACTCTTAATCTCACAAAACAAACTGGGGGTTGCTGGGGGGAGGTGGGGTTGGGAGAGTGGGAGGGGGTTATGGACATTAGGGAGGGTATGTGCTATCGTGAGTGCTGTGAAGTGTTTAAACCTAGTGATTCACAGACCTGTACCCCTGGGGATAAAAATACATTATATGTTTATTTAAAAAAAAAGAAGAAGAAAGAAAGGATGAATACCCAACTTTTGTAGCAACATGGACGGGACTGGAAGTGATTAGGCTGAGTGAAATAAGTCAAGCAGAGAGAGTCAAGTATCATATGGTTTCACTTATTTGTGGAGCATAACAGATGACATGGAGGACATTGGGAGATGGAGAGGAGAAGAACGTTGAGGGAAATTGGAAGGGGAGGCGAACCATAAGAGACTATGGACTCTGAAAAACAACCTGAGGGTTTTGAACGGGCGGGGGTGGGAGGTTGGGGGAACCAGGTGGTGGGTAGTAGGGAGGGCACGTATTGCATGGAGCACTGGGTGTTGTGCAAAAACAATGAATACTGTTTTGCTGAAAAAAATTAATTAATTAATTAAAATGGAAAAAAAAAGAAGAGAAACTCTAGAAATCTGCATGGGGTCTTTTAAATATTTGGCTGACTATTAGGATGCACCACCACAGGTGAGGCTCCAGGAAGCCCAGCAAAATATAACTCTTGAGGGGCTGTGAGATGAAAAGAGTATCTATAAGGCCACGTGGAGTTGGGACACACTGGGGTTTCAACCAGACACAGTGAAAAAACCTCACTGAACACTCAGGTTATACAGTTGAGGCCCCAGAAAGGCTATGCTGTGGGTGTAGAGCTACTCTACAAGGAGAAACAATGTGAAGATGCTCATGTTTCTGTATGGCCAGGGTTTTCTGAGAAAAGAATGTTGGCACCTGGGTTCAAGGGTGATTATGTAGATAGATAACTCTGGAATGATAAAGAAATCTATCTCCCAGAACTATGTGTTCATATTTCAAAAAATAATAAAATTTGGAGTCATTTGTTTAGCATTCCAAAGGGTAATTGACCAAGGAGCTTTCTCTTTCTCTCTCTCCTTCTCTCTCTAGAGAAGAGGTATGGCTGTGAAAGCAGCTCCTATACAAGCCCCAAGATTAGTAATAATGTATTTCTGTATTTCACTTACACACATCAATATATTTCATGTATATTTCTATAGATTCCATATATATATTTCACATATATATTTCTAACTATATTTAGTATATATATTTCTATATATTTCATATATATATGAAAATCAGGTGCATATTTCTGCTCAAATAGAATGCTATCTTATTTTTGTACCAGATGATTTAGGAACTTCCTCAAACAAAGTCTCAGTTTTTCTCCAAGAAGCAACTTTGAATTGACTCAAATTTTTAAAAAGTATCTCACTGGAATCTTAAATCACGGAAGACAGCCTTTGGGCTGGAATATCTTGTGACAGATGTTACTAATCATCCCATTCTTGTACAAAATAATCTCAAACTGGCTTTCTTCTCTTATTTACTTTTTAGCCATCTACATCCCAGGGGACAGCCATGATGAAGTAGTTGTGAACTAAGTCCACATACTGAATGGGGCTGTTAAGAGGGCACCTGGGTGGCTTAGTGGGTTAAAGCCTCTGCCTTCAGCTCAGGTCATGATCCCAGGGTCCTGGGATCGAGCCCCACATCGGGCTCTCTGCTCAGCAGGGAGCCTGCTTCCTCCTCTTTCTCCCTGCCTGCCTCTCTGACTAGTTGCAATCTCTGTCTATCAAATAAATAAAATCTTAAAAAAAAAAAAAAGAATTATCTATGAATATTGGAAAACATCAGCTTCAGATTTGGGTTCTATTTATTCATTAATTAAAACAATAGTGATTATATGCCTACAATGTGGGAAATATGACCAGTACAAAGATAAGTGAAATGTGGCCTAACAGGACACACATAAAACAATTATTCCAGTATACTAAGAGATGTCATAGAGGTATCAGAAAAAGGAAACAATTCTCCTTGTTTGGGATGTGGATTGGATAATAAAGGATTAACAGAAGTTCCTCCAGGTAGAAGTAGGCATTTGGGGTTCTGGCATAATTAATTTTGCACTTGTTCTTTTTTTTTTTCCCTAAAGTGGACTGGTCAATGTGTTCAGTCCTTTCCATATCTGCTCATTTACCTTTGTTTTCAATGTTGATGTTCACTAAATTTGGGATTTTTATTAGGAAACTACTTCAAACCCCTTTTGGAAGTATTTCTATAAGACAAGTACAAGGAATAGCACTAGAGGAAGCGACTTACATACCTTAAATTTATTTCTAAATGCATTTTGGATTTAATCTACTTATACCTTGAGTCTTTTCTGAATATACTGTGTATTTTCCCAATTTGTAGAATAAAAAGGAAATTGCAAAATACATATTGGTCTCATTTTACATACTTGTTTATTTCTGAACCTAGAAATAACCACCCAAAATAATACTTAATCATAAGTAATTTTAACAGTCAAAATGACTGGGGTGTCTGGGTGTCTCAGTTGTTAAACGTTTGCCTTCGGCTCGGGTCATGATCCCAGGGTCCTGGGATCGAGTACTACATCGGGCTCCCTGTTCTGCAGGAAGTCTGCTTCTCCCTCTCCCACTCCCCCTACTTGTGCTCCCTCTCTCACTATCTCTTTCTGTTAAATAAAAATAAAAATAAAAAAATAAAAAATAAATAAGACTCAAAATGACTTTTAGTAATATGCACCAAAAATTTTCCTGCAACTTCCAGAACTATCACATTAACAACAACAACAACAGGGCGCCTAGGTGGCTCAGTGGTTTAAAGCCTCTGCCTTCGGCTCAGGTCATGATCTCAGGGTCCTGGGATCGAGTCCCGCATCGGGCTCTCTGCTCGACAGGGAGCCTGCTTCCTCCTCTCTCCCTAACTGCCTGCCTCTCTGCCTACTTGTGATCTCTGTCTGTCAAATAAATAAATAAAATCTTTTAAAAACAACAACAACAAAACCCAAAAGGCCTTTGATATATCAATCCTTTTAAAAATATTAAATCATTTCCCCAAATAGCTAGCAGCCTCCCAACTGTGTATGTGTGGGCCCAGGCTGAGATGAAGTGTGCAAACAGTCTGCTCACAGGGCCTTAGTTTAATGGGAGTTCAAGAAGTCTTCCTCTGAGAATAACTCTCACACATATACACACAAATATTACCTCCACACTAACAAAAATCCAACTTTCTGATGACAGTAAGTATGTGGAAAACTCCCAGTGAAGTTCTTTCATAATGTTATAAATAAAATCCATGACAGCATGTTTTTTTGCACCACAGAACTGATGCTTTAAGTGATTATGCATGCTGATACAAATAAAATAATAATATAAGGCTGTACTAATAATAAAAAAGGAACTGCTATTCACTTGATTTTTTTTCTGCCTTTGCCTCCTTCAAAAGTAATTCAAAAGAAATAATTACCACAAACATATAAAGGGTCCCCAGTTTCTCTACTGCCTTGTACCTTGCCCCCTTTTCTTTCTTCTTTACTATCCACCACCCCTGTCCTATGAGCTCAGGCTCTTCAATAAAACACAAGACTTCCAAAACTAGTCCTCAGAAAACACATCCTGTTACGGAGTCCTCAAGCAAGAGGCATGAGTAAAAGGACAACCCCAAGCACTAGCAGAGTGTGAAGTGGAAAACTGCTGCCTGTGGTAAAACGGCAAGATCCCATAGTCACCTTTCCAGTCGAACACAGTCTCTGATCCTGCTTCAGTTGGTGAGTCACCTGGTGTTCAGGTGCTCCTGACAACACACCTTTAATCTCTATTTACGTCACTTAAGTAATTTTCCCTTGGCAGTAAAATCTACATGCAATGTAGTAGGTGACCAGCTATAAAGCAGGGGCACCCAGCTGGCTCAGCTGGAAGAGTGTGTGACTCTTGATCCTGGGGTTGTGAGTTCAAGCCCCAAGTTGGGTATAGAGATTAGTTAAATAAGTAAAAAAGTTACAAGAAAAAAGAAGACGGCAACAAAGAAGATATAAAGCAAATGTTCTCTGTTCACTTAAAAAATACTACTTATAGCAAAAAAAATGACAGAATTTATAACTGCACAAAATACTATAATGGACTCTGAAAAACAACCTGAGGGTTTTGAAGGGGTGGGGGTGGGAGGTTGGGGGAACCAGGTGGTGGGTAATAGGGAGGGCACGTACTGCATGGAGCACTGGGTGTGGTGCAAAAACAATGAACACTGTTACGCTGAAAAAAATAAATAAATAAATTTAAAAGATACAAAAAAAAAAAAATTGATAGTTAAGAGGGAAGCCTGGGTGGCTCAGTTGGTTAAAATTGATAGTTAATGTTAATACTTTACTGTCTGTAAATTAATTCTTCTTTCTTTCCTAGGGAAGTACCTAATAAACATAAAAAGGACAATTACAAAAAAAATACTATAAAGGTATATAAGGCCTATATAAAAAAGATTGGTTTCTAATCCTCCCTTACCTATAGAACACTGATGGGATAATCTTACAATGTCAGTGTGTGAATAGCAGTAATGTTAGTTCCCCTAAGTGAAACAAAAATCTCCCAATATGTTCAATAATACTGCCAGTGACAAGACTACATGGTATCATGACGTTAATATTCCACCTGCAAGGCACTAATCTGTCTATCGTGAGATCAATCAATACTTAGAACCAACATAAAGAAAAAGTCATTTTGACTATAGCAAAAAAATTAAAAAATAGAGAAAATCAACTAACTATAATCCTTCGCTTAGGGTAGAAAACATTCAAACAGACTTTATATTAGAATGCACAGTATTACAAATAACATGGTCATCTAACAAACTAAATGTCCTAAAAACAATGAAGAAAATGCTGTAAATCCATTTTAAACATTTTTATATTCTATGGTATTTTAGAATAATTTCTACTTCTGATATCTAAAGGGAAAAGTCACCTATAATAAGGCAATATTGAAATAAGGCATACATGGGAGATTATATAAAATTTTAGTAAAAGTTCCATGCTCTAAATAAATTTAGATCCAATAATTATGTCAACTCAAAACATTATAAAACAAATTTATCTTACAAGTCTGTTTTTCTGAAGTGATGGAACCAGTCTGTCATTAATTGTGGACTTCTGTTCACCCATTTTTTTTCCTGAAAGGACTGAAAAGCTGCAGCAAGGGAGGAACAGACGCTAAGGGACTATGCGTTGGCACACCCTAGGGATTTTGCGCACTGCAGAGAAGTAAAACAGCAATGAAAGGAAAAGAAAAGAAAAAGGAAGAGAAGGGAGGAGAAGGAAAGGGAAGGGAGGGGAGGGGAGGGAAGAGGAGGGAAGGGAAGAAAAGCGGAAAGAGAAAAGGAAAGGGAAAGGGGAAGGGAAAGAGAAAGGAAAGGAGCCTCTATTTTTAGAACTTTTTTGTAGGTTCTCTTTAGATGATGCCTTCACATTTAGAAAAATGCAATTAAATGTTTGTGTGAAGGTGAATCACATGTCAGCCATCAGGCAAACACCCCAAAGAGGAATGAAATAGGAAATCTCCTTTGTACGTATGCATTCATTTCTTAAATTTAAAACTTTTCCTAGTAGGCCAGAAAAGGTCTGTCAGTAATTGGTTTCCATGGTATTCTGTTGATTTCTGTTTTATTCAGTTAGTAATAAGACTGGCCTATCGTTGGTTATCTGCTAATTTGAGCCAGAAAGGGAAAAAAAAAATGTGAAGCCACTTTAACAGTTTGCTGGATACCAGAACTAAGAAAAATTAATTTCTTTCAAGCCAAAATGACATAAGCAACACCTCTAATCCTGGAAGACACAAGGAGAGTCAAGCCTCAGCTATAGGAACACTTTATGTAACAACCTGAGTTCCTAACAACTCCCAATATATTCTGAAGGTCAGTGAAATAATTTCCTCCTTAAAAATATCAACTGGCACTAAAAGAGACAACTGCAGGGTAGTCTGAGTTTCTCTCACTTGGTTTCTTCCTGGATATATAATTCATATGCTGTGCCTAGCCAAGTTGAAATAGAGCTTGGAAAAAAAAAACACAAAGAGAATGATTTCCTAATAAAGGTAAAATTATGAACCATTTTTCACAAATTTTGAAAATCGCCTGGAGGATACCCTTGCCCTAGAGAATCATAATGAAGGAGAAGTCACACCCAAAAGCTTGTAGTCTGGTGACCTTTAGTCATACAATTACTAAAAGAGATCATTAGAGAACTTGTAACAGTATTCTTGCCCCCTAAAAGAAAATGGAATCCTAGCTTAAAATTTTCAGTGACATCATAAAGAGAAAGTAGAGTCCAAATAGAATCGTCTTAATAAGAGAAAGAAGGAGGTAAAAGAGGCTCACACAAGCAGTTTTTTATTATTCAGTTTTTATTGTTCAGTTTAATTATTGTTTTCAAATAACCTACAGATACTGCAACTCCTTCCTGCCTATACCCTCGGGCCAATGATGCGTGTCATTGGCCCATGACCCTACCCTGATACAATCCATCTACCAAGAAGGTTCTACAGATTTTCCTCTAATCTAGAAGTTCTGGGCAAGATCTTTACCGACAAATCAACAGATTGACCTAAAAGCCAGAAACAACCATGAAGAGAACTTTGATTGCATAAGCTTTTAAACCTCACCTGTCCAGGCATTAATCATAATCCAAATGACTTGGTAATGGCATGAAAGAGGACCCACCAAAACAAGTTCTGAGGGGCACCTGGGTGGCTCAGTGGGTTAAGCCTCTGCCTTCGGCTCAGGTTATGATCTCAGGGTCCTGGAATGGAGCCCCGCATCGGGTTCTCTGCTCAGCAGGGAACCTGCTTCCCCTTCTCTCTCTGCCTGCCTTTCTACGTACTGTGATCTCTCTCTGTCAAATAAATAAATAAAATCTTAAAAAAAAAAAACCACAGAGAAAAATATTTCTACTTGAGAGATTAAACTAATTCTTCTGGAAAAATTTTTGATAAAATAATAATATTATTGGGGCTCTTGGGTGGCTCAGTGGGTTAAGCCTCTGCCTTCCGCTCGGGTCATGATCCCAGGGTCCTGGGATTGAGCCCCTCATCGGGCTCTCTGCTCGGCAGGGAGCCTGCTTCCCTCTCTCTCTCTCTTCCTGCTTCTCTGCCTACTTGTGATCTCTCTCTGTCAAATAAATAAATAAAATCTTTTAAAAATAATAGTATTGGGGCGCCTGGGTGGCTCAGTGGTTTAAGCCGCTGCCTTCGGCTCAGGTCATGATCTCAGGGTCCTGGGATAGAGTCCCACTTGGGCTCTCTGCTCAAGCCTGCTTCCCTCTCACTCTCTCTGCCTGCCTCTCTGCCTACTTGTGATCTCTCTCTGTCAAATAAATACATAAAATCTTTAAAAAAAAATTTAAAAATAATAGTATTATTATTATTTACATAGTAGATGCTGTCGAGACTGCAGTGAGCACTTTAAATATGTGCCTGCCTTTGTCAAGTTTACAGTCTAGCAGGGAGAACAATTTTAAAAGAAAGTTCAGAGGCACCTGGGTGGCGCAGTTGGTTAAGTGTCAGACTCTTGGTTACAGCTCAGGTTGTGATCTCTGAGTCATGATACAGAGCCCTGGGTCAGGCTCCGAGCTCAGCTTGGAGTCGGCCTGAGAGTTTCTCTCCCTCTCCCTCTGCCCCTCCCACTCGTGTTCTCTTTTTCTCTCTTTCTAAAGTAAATAAATTTTAAAAAATAAATAAATAAGAAAGTTTAATAAACCATGAAACTACAATAATTGTAGAAGTACAGAAAACTATGAGGAAATTGTGTAGCAAGACCCCATAGTATTGTTCACTTTGTAAACTCAATCCATACTGAGAAATACATTTACACTGTAACCCAGTCCCCATGTACCTAGAGTAAAATAATGTACAACACAAACTCATGCATAGACATACCCATAGTCATTAAAACTGGAACATTTTCTTGAATTAATATTTGTCCTGACTGGGAGATGGAGAGGAGAAGGAAGTTGAGGGAAACTGGAAGGGGAGGGGAACCATAAGAGACTATGGACTCTGAAAGACAACCTGAGGGTTTTGAAGGGGCGGGGGGTGGGAGCTTGGGGGAACCAGGGGGTGGGTAATAGGGAGGGCACGTATTGCATGGAGCACTGAGTGTTGTGCAAAAACAATGAATACTGTTACGCTGAACAAATAAATTAATTAATTAAAAAAATACAATACAATAAAATAATTTCCTTCTCATCCAAAAAAAAAAAAATTGTCCTGAAAATGCGGGACAAACTGATATTTTCTATCCCATTTTTATTTTCCCAGCCTTAACCACAAGATTGATTTTAGGATTCCTGTAATGGATTTTGACCCAAAGACTGAAAAACACAGACCAATGGTATTTTTAAGTCCGCTACATCATTTGCTAAAATTCCTAAGCCCACCTAAAACTATTGAATTAGAACCCATGGAAGATGGGCCCAGATGGACATTAGCAGGCTGTCCAGATAATTCTTAGGCATATTACAGTTTGAGAACCCTTGGTATCATTTAATCTCCAATCTAAGGATAATCAGGAGTTGTTCAGACAAAAAGCAGGTAGAAAAGTGTTATTGCCAGAAGCTACGGTAGATCCAAATAGATACGTGTGAGCAAGGGGGCAGCATGGAGCCATTTAAGGACGCTCAGTGGAACAGGAGTCTAGAGCACTACGGGAAGGCAATGAAGATGGAGAGGCAGGCATGGCTCATTCTGCAAATTCCCTCTTCTGGTATGTTCGAAACTACCTCAAGAATAATGAAAAGGAAGGAAATCTTGACAAATGCTCCAGCAAGGATGAACTTTGAGGACATTATGCAAATGAAATGAGCCAGACAAAAACAGTCAAATACAGTATGATTCCACTTATATTAGGTATCTAGGGCAATCTCATTCACAGAAACAGAAAACAGAATGGGGGTTGGCAGGGCTCGGGGAGGGGAGAAAGGAGAAGTATTGTTTAAATGGGTACAGAGTTTCAGTTTTACAAGATGAAGAAGTTCTGGAGACTGGCTACACAACAATGTGAATGTATACACCGCACTGTTTACTTAACCGTGATTAAGATGGGACATTTATATGTATTTTATCACAATCTTAAAAAAGGATACACAAGACCAAGAGTCCTGATCCCATTTGATCCTCACTAGTATCTGACTCCTTTCCCAATGATGCTGAATTCCCCTCAGTTCTAGCAGCAAAAGCAACCATTCCCTTTTTGGCAATCAAGACATTAGAATTATAAACCCTTCTTCCTTTTTGTTTTTCATTTCTTTGTTTAAAAAGCTTATAAAAACATTCTACATTGGAGAATGAAAGGAGAGGGAGACTGGAGAGAAGAACTGATTTCAACTTAATCTTGTAATGAAGAGCACAGTCCTGCAACAGTCTTAGCGGAAGAAAGGAAGCTGAGGGAACACTACAGTTTTGGGATAAAGATCATGAACTGTCTCCTGAGGGTCACGGATACTGACTTTATCCTTGACAAATATTTTTGTCCATAAAGCTCTTCCTCATGAAGGGAAATTTTGCGTGATGCCTAATTCTCATTTTGGGATGCCATGTCTCACTGGTTCCCAAATCCAGCACTGAGTTGCACATCAGAATACTCTGAGCAGCCTTAAAAAATTACAGATCCCTGGCTCCACTCCAAATCTGCCAGAGCAGATCACTCAGTAGTGATCCAGTGACTATGTATTTTTAAAGCTTCCAAAGATATTTTTATGTGTAGCCTATTTGGGGAAAATCACTCAAAGAAAAGACAGTTATGAGAAGCTGCCTGAGCACATGCACTTACCTCTCTCCACCCTCTCAAAATATCTTTGAAATGAATGAACATAAAAGTATGAAAATATCCATAGCAGTACTAGAAAACCAGGAAGAGTTCCATCAGCAGACCAGAACACTAAGGAATTTCTGGAAGATATAAAGCAGATGGAATCAGTAAAACCCCAAATTGCTAAAATCCTGAAATAAACAGGATCATTTACATTGTAAGGGTTGCCAGCAGAACCTTAGAATATTCCCTAGATCAGAGGCAGCAAGTGTTGGCAGTGGATGTGGGTCAGTTGTCCGGTAATTAGTGAAGGCTTTGGTAACAGTTTCCCAGCATCTCACTCTCAGAGTGAGAGTGAGAGCTGCCTTGTGAACTGTCCTAAGGTTGAACATGACAAGAGGAAAGGCAGTGTTCTGGTTCAATTCTGGTGGCCAAAATGAAAGAGGAGCTTCCGTTTCCAGAAGGCAAGTTTCTTGTGCAGATCATAAAGGAAAGTCCAACTGGGTTGATAGTCTCCCTCCTCCCTACTCTATGTCCTCTGCAGAGATCCTAGGCTCAATTTGCACTTACGGTGGTTTTTTTAACCATTGCTGATAAAACAAATCCATCTAGACTCTCATTTGTAAATATGAACTGCCATCCAAAAACCAAAGAAATAAAGAAAGAAAAAGGGCATTTTTGTTTGTTTGGTTTTGTTTGGAGAACAAATACAGGATTAACTCTGAGGGGAAAATGTAAATTCTAGAAGTCACAGAAAACTTTCTCTCATCGGCAAACTAAGAATAAGCCATTAAAAAAAAAGATGCAATCAGACTACTTGGAAATTAAGATCATGAGAACAAAGAAAAACAAAGCAACCAAAAAGTACCTCGGAAGAAGAGTTGAATAATGGAATGACCATGTTTGAAGAATTGAATTAGATATAACAGATCGCCTTGACTAACCACGGAATATTACTCTTGGGTGATCATCATTAAATGTACTTTGGCAGGTCCCTCCAGTGTTCTGTGGTCTGGAGGAGGGCCCAGGTGGGGAGGGAGGAAAGGAGAGCAAGGACCTCACTGCAGGTCAGAGAAGGTAGACCTAGTGAGTCCACCTTGAGCCTTCTGCCTCAACTGTGCCCAGCCCGTGTTCGCCACCTGGAATGTCTAAGGATGCTTTGTTCCCCTAAGGTTTCCTCTTCCCTTAGCACTAGGTCTAGGTATGATTTCCTTCTGGGAAGGCTTCCTTTGCTTCCATTCCTCAGGCTGATTTATATTTTCTGATATGCCCACAGATCACCACAACTAAGTTTAACTCACTGCATAATAATGGCCTATCTGTGTCTCTGCCTTCCTCAATTCTGAGGGCTATTTTAACTTCAGAAGCACTGGTTCTATTCAGGCACACAGACATAGATACATGTCATTCATTGTCTTCATCTTGCATGCCTACTAGTGGCACTAAATGCACTGTTCTAATAGCTGCAGGAGAATGTACAACCGGGGTTCTGTACACATGACATTAAATCTATGTGCCTTTTTTAACCCACGTTGGAATTCTCTGTATTCAGTAGGGTGCCATCACATTTTGGAACTTTCCGAATTTCCACCAGGTACCTAGTAGCTTATGCAAACGGCCCTCTAAGATTCCAACCATTTGGTCAAAAGCTAGGAAGCCCTACTATATAACATATAATACATATTGTCTCCCCGAAATGGATATACAATTAATTGGACGTTTTCGTTGGCTGAATATTATCTGTGAGTTTCCCAGAGGGAGTCTTAAAAGGTATTTTCAGCTTTTATGCTGCTGCTTCTACTCTTCTTGACCTCTGTCACTCTTGTGCCACCAAACTGTAAAACTAGACAGCTCTGTTCCACCAGGACTATAGCAGGACATGGGGGTCCTGAAAAGATACTGTAGTTACCACTTTAAATCATCTGATGCCCAGCTCTCTGAAATGTTTGTGTCTTGAGTAAAGCCATCAGAAATGTCTTCAAGGCTTGCACTCTTCAACATTTTTCCCCCAGCAGATCAAATCTAATCCATATAACATCTCCTGGACCACAAACATGACAGAAAATGTACTAAGCCTCAAAAGCAGATGAACTAGAATTATTAGAGTAAGGTAAAAGGCTAAGCCTATGTAGAAACACAGAGAAAGCAATTAGTAAGAAAATGAAACTACTAAAATCGTTGACTCACCACTAGCTCAATTTCTTGGGAAATCATGATTTTTTTTTAAAGGTTTTATTTATTTATTTGACAGAGAGATCACAAGCAGGCAGAGAGGCAGGCAGAGAGAGAGGAGGAGGCAGGCTCCCTGCTGAACAGAGAGCCCGATGTGGGGCTCGATCCCAGGACCCTGGGATCATGACCTGAGTCGAAGGCAGAGGCTTTAACCCACTGAGCCACCCAGGCGCCCCAAGGGAAATCATGATTTTTAAAGAAAGTTATAAGAGAGGGAGGAGGACAGTGAAGCACATGGCACTGATTAGCTTTAATTGCCCTTAAAAAGCAAATATTCCTTAAGGACCATGTGACAATGACAAAAGGATATATTATATATGTGACAGATACAACTTCTCTCTGGCAATTTTTGTCTTTAAGTCACAAAAGATCATTGATTTGGGGTATATGAAAATCAGAGGTCCAACTTACAAAGTAGTATATTGAACCTATAGGTTTATTACCAAGTAGCATGGCTTTTCACAGCTCAAAGAAAACCTACCATGGCTGAAATAAAACTAAAAATGTTTTTTAAAAAAGAAAGTTATTAATATTAGTCCCATTAATCATATCTTTACTTTTCTGGGTGGATAAAAGTCCTTTCCGGGTTGGGAAGAAAATTTCCTATATATAAGCAATTCAAACCAACTCCATACAGAGCCAGATGTTCATAAGTTCAAGTATCCTGGGGATGTGGGAACATCATAGCCCTGATATACCTAAACTTGTATCTCTTTTTAAATACTCCCCACAATCAAGGCAGGAAGTAAAAGTAATGCATTCTACCATTAGCTGGGGGAATCTGAGGGTTTCTAGCACCTTAAACAGCAAATATTGTGAGGATGAGAAACTATCTTCTCAAAATACTTGCTAATGGTCTTTAGGTAGAACTTCCCTAAAAAAAATTAAATGTCCCTACCACTGTCATTGAAAATAGATCCTACCTCCCCAACAAGATGGAAAGACGACTGGAACAGCACTCACCATAAACTGAAAAGAATATGAAAAGTCTTTCATAAAACTTCAATATTTTTTTCCACAGAAGAGAAGAAAAAGAGTGAGGGTATTTTCTTTGAAATAATGCTATATGCAAAGTTCACTTTCTGGATTTAATCTCTAGCTTTCAGAGATAGCACAGAGATATGGAGTTAGAACTTAGATCTGATGGGGAGGAAAAATATGCAAACAAAAAAAAGCAAAAAACAAAACTGGTTCTTTTTTTTTTTTTTTTAAGGTTTATTTATTTATATTAAGTAAACTCTATGCCCAGTCTGGGAGACCTGAACTCATGACCCTGAGATTGAGAGTCACATGCTCTACTGACTGAAAAAGCCAGGTGCCCCTAAACTGGTTCTTAATTTTCAGAAGCACAGACCTTGAGCTCAGGAAGATACGTGTTCTGAACTCTTTTATACTTAAGTTTTTACCTTCTTACAAAAGCTGGTGCAAAGTACAGCCTTGAAGTGAAACTAAAGAACAGAGGGGCAGTTACAAAGCATAGTTCAAACTGAGTGGCTGGGGGGAAAGAGGAGAAGGAAAGAGTGAGGGAAGGAGTAGAGGTCCTTTTGCTTCAAAAAGCCTGACTGCCTGTCTCAGTTCCAGTTCTGAAATCTTCACATTCACACTGAATGAGCCAGCATCACATTGTAAAGGAAGATATGTTTCAGATCTTTGGAAAACAAAATGTATTCATTTATAGACTCTGATATACTGTTTCTTAGCAGCAATAGTTCCAAGTAGGGATAGCAAGTTAGAAGTTACGGCCCAATTAGCAAGAGGCTCAGTGACAAACATAGTCTGCTGTATCAGAATTGCTTAGGAGCTACACAGATTGTAGATGATAATTTATGGAAGAAATTCTAATGCAACTGACTGGTGCAGTAAGTGTCAAGCAAAGGACAGCAAAATATATGTTGACATTTCCACAGACACATTTTGCAAAAGAGCAATCCTAAAGTGTAATTAAATAAAAAGCACATGCTATACTAATTTCATCATTTTAGCCTTAGAGTCTCTCATCCGCACCAGAGCTTCGTTTTCCATGAAGAACTTTGTCCTATGGCCCCAACATTTTCAAACTGAAAAGCTTACATGACAATAAGATTTTCCAAGGTACTCACAACCCTCCTTTAAAGCACCAGAACCCAAACAGTCAGGTTATTAATAAATGACAAACTGGGAGTTTCCACTTACGTAGAGATATTGTTGAAGCTGAGAAACAGACGTTGGAGGCAGGGCAAATTATCCACATCTCTCTAGAAGGAAACAGAAAGCAAAAATTTATCAGCGGAAAGAAAAAAGCTATCATACATGTCTTCTTGTTCAGCTGTTGCAATTCATATTTCCTTCTGTTTCCTGCAACCTTGCTAGAGCACTGTTTGCTACCAGACATTGAGCTCCATTCTTCTCCACTGCAGATTAAATGGGAGGGCGGCAGTTCTTCCGCAGAGCGAGCTGCAGCACTCGCAAGGTAAAAAGCACTGAGGAGAACAGGGAGAGATGCTGCTGCTAGCCTCTTTAAGCGTGCTTTTGGGAAAGAAGCCAAAATGCTACTTCAGCATTTCAACTGTAGCACAAATATAGTATGATCAAACATTTGTTAAAAAATCACTTTTAAAAGGAAGCTGTTCGAGTGTTTTAAATTTTAAATGTATGCAATTAGCTTTCACAACAGGGCTGAGAATTTCAAAGCAATTTCCCTCCCTATTCTCAAACCCTTGGAAACTCACCACCCTGTTATAAATGAACCAATATGCTGACAATTCCCCCATAAAACAAAAAGCAGATCATGAGTGTCACTGAAGGACAATTTCTAATCTAAGCAAACATCAGACGTTCTTACAATTGGAAATCACCCCTGTCCTGTTTAGGTACAGCATCCCAGAGTAAACCACGGCTGTTTAAATGTAGTTTTATCCTTAGCAAATATTGAGATGTTTTGGCTCAGGTGATCTTTTTAAAGAAAAACACAAAATAAATACAAGCTACTAACTTCATTAAACGAAAAGACAGACTTCTTAAAAGTCTGACACATACCAGGGTAACAGAACTTCAAGAAGCTTACTGATTACCTAGTCAAACCCTCATTATGCACATGAGAAGTAAACAGCGGAGGTTGCTGCCAGGCAGGGTGGGAGTGGGGTGGAAAGGTGACCCATGATTACATACTGCCCTAGAGGCTGAGACAGGACAAGATTTGTCATCCTGATTTCCCTTAAAATTCTACAGACTGGCACTTCTCATATAAAATGTTTATCTCTCTCTCTTTTTTCATTTAAAAATTTTTTTTTCAAAACTCATCTTAATTTGCTGGATGATGACCCAGCTAAAATATCTGCTGTTAATATGGAGTCTAAATATTCAGGAAACACTGCTTGCTTGCTTTTTCTTTCTTTTTTTCTTTTTTTTTTTTTGTTATTGCGTAGGACTGATTCTTTCTTGAAGCAAAATTAACATACAGTGTTATATTATTTTCAGATGTACAAGAAATGTTTTTCATTTTTAAGGGCAATATCACCATAATTCCTAGTTATAGGAGTTGGAACAATGCTAATATAAGTATATATATTTTACATATTATTGTGCCCAATATTTAAACCCAAATCAAAACTTGTTTCACTGTTTTTTAAGTCATTATCTTTCTTCTTCCCTCTTTTCCTTCCTCCCTTTTAAAACTACCATTTCCAAGACCTTAGTGAGAATTAAGACAATTGCATTAAAATGATAGCCAAGACTTGTGTTTCCAAAAATGCCTCACTTATTGATTTTTGAAAGCTTGTTATACAAAGAAAATATAAAAGTGATAGCACTGTAGCACAGCCATATCTCGCTGGTTTTTGAGAGGGCATAGGAGAAATGAATCTGGCTTAAGACATTCTCCCATGGAGCTTCCCTGTGCACCATTTTCCAACACTTTCTTAACCCCGCAGACCCTAAACAGTGTCAAACAAATACAACGGCCAGTGATCAGAACACGGGCTGTGTGTACCATTCAGTTGGCACTACCATTCTCAGGCCACCCTTGAAAAGCCTGTTCCATAGATCTGAGTAAGAGGTTTTTAGAGTTTTTTAACCATGGCCAAGAAAAGTCTGCAGAAAACAGGAAGGCAGCCAAATTCCCCACAGTGGGTGATAAGCTCTATATGTTGGCCAACTTCTTGAATCATCTCTACAGCTTCCTCTCTCTGATACTGCCAGAAATGACAGGGAAGTGGGGTGGAGGAGTGATGGACCAGTGGTAGGTCTCACCTTATTCCAGGGCCCTGCTTTACAAAGAAATAGTGGCTTGCTTCTTATCTGGGCTCTAAAAGTATGGGTAATAACCAAACCGAAAGCCATCTCTGTATTCTCAGGTTTTTTCCCCCCAATTCTTCCTGAAATCTTCCTGAGATATTTGTGGGCACAAGCATTGTTTGTTGACATCTGACTGGGAGAAGGTGAGAAGCAGCAGCCAGGATCTCCTTTAAATCAAGGCACCTTAAAAAAAACACATTTGCTTCTCTGAGGTCCAGCCTACCACCTTCAGACACCCTACCCTCCTTTCAAGACAGGTTTTTGCTATTGGAGTAGAAACTTCATCAGGCTGTAACTTATGAGAAACGGTTTTTTAAAGTTTATTTGATTAAATTATAATGTTTTGTATTTATAAAATAAAATTTTACCAGAAGTCTTTATCAAATTTTCAAAATCATTAGCTGTCACTACTTGATAGAGCTATAAAAAATATTTACAACAGGGACACCTGGGTGGCTCAGTCAGTTAAGCGTCCAACTCTTGATTTTTGGCTCAGGTCATGATCTCAGGGTCATGAGACAGAGCCTCTTGTCAACTATTTACAACAAACTGAAAAACTAAAACTCAGAATTTAACTACATATATCCCTATAACCAGTTAAGTACATAGCCCTTCCAGAACTTTAAAAAGCAAAATACCCACGATCATTTTTGTTGTTACAAATTCCATTTCTATAAGAAAATTACAACTATAATCTTGCTAGTGATTTTGAGATATACACGGTAATGAATTTCTAGCATTACAATAGACAAAAAGAAAACATATTTATCATATCAATTATCTGTGAGCTATTTACAGTAAAAAAAGACTCATTGAAAGCCACTGGAAGATGACTCCTCTAATATGAGAGAGGAAACCAAAGATGGAGATTCGTAAGATCCAGGAAGGGGATCCACCATCGGAGAGATTCTAGGAGAAATCCTAGGATGACATCTTATGGTTTAATACCATAGTCCAATATTCACTTTGCAAAGCTGTGCTGGGCAATCCTAATCTATTATATCATAAATTCATGAACTATTTCACAGACAGAGAAGCTATTGCAAAGAAACAACAATGTTAACATACTTAAGATGAGAAAAAAGAAGATAAAATAAAATATTTACATATAAGGGAATAGTTATACTTTGTGTTTTATTAATCTCCTCATAGTCTCAATTTATATATTTTTTTAAAGATTTTATTTATTTATTTGACAGAGAGAGATCACAAGTAGGCAGAGAGGCAGGCAGAGAGAGAGAGAGAGAGAGAAGCAGGCTCCCTGCTGAGCAGAGAGCCCGATGCAGGACTTGATCCCAGGACCCTGAGATCATGACCTGAGCCGAAGGCAGCGGCTTAACCCACTGAGCCACCCAGGCGCCCTCAATTTATATTTAACAAAACACAATTCTAAGATTACATTCAAAACATTTCAAAAACATTTTTGAAGATTCAAAACAATTTTATATATATGTTAAAAATATAATCCTTTAAAATTAAACTTAAATAAAATGACTACAGATTATTGAGAGGATTATAATTCTTTATTTTTCAAAAGAACAGTCACTTGCCATTTGAGAAACATGCTTGTCCTACTCTGCTCAGACACGATTTTCCATATTCTTAAACTTCACAAAAGAATTAAATGGATTCAGCAATCTGACCATGTGTAGAACATCTATTATTGAAGCTATTTTTGGAGTAGCTTCCTGCAGAGGAATAAGGAAGAAAGGTGAAGAGATGGAGGCTTTGGCATGCATCAAGTAGGACAAAGAGGGCTAAAAAAAATCACAGCTACTCTCATTGTGTTACCTATTCTGTCATCAATAAAAATAAATACATAAACATATAGAGTAATTATTTTGAGAACTGAAAAGAGATTTATTAAGCACTGAATAAGTTTGAAAAAAAGCAAAAAAGTACTTTTTATAAAAAGATTGAATTCCAAAATAACTACTAGCTACAGCCATCACTTTCGACATAGAAACATATTCTTTGAGAAATTATATGTGCAAGTCATCATATCAACAAGTCCAATCATACATCTACATGCCCATTTTAAAAAGTCTATTTTCAGGGCACTTGGGTGGCTCAGATGGTTAAGCATCCAACTCTTGATTTTGGCTCAGGTCATGAACTTTAGGGTCATGAGATCCAGCCCTGTGCTCAATGGGGAGTCTGCTTGAGATTCTCTTTCTCTCTCTCTCTCTGCCCCTCCCCCCATGAGCATTCTCTTTCTCTCTCACTCTCTCAAATAAAAAAAACAAAAAACAAAAAACCTTAAGGAAATTAAAAAATAAAAAAAGTCTATTTTCTGGCTCTGTTACCAAAGGCATATATATATTCAATCTAGTTGCAAGCTAGTTCTCCAGTCTGATTTTTTTCTACACACAGTTTGATCCTCATGGGGAAAGAAAAGGGGAAACTAAAAACCAGATTAATAAGCAGGCACTGATACTCTAGCTATGGAGATTTCTAGTCTTTATAATCTAGGAGAGCTAGACATAACAGATATGAGGAAAAAGAGAAAAGACCTCAATTCCATAATCATAGGCCTTTCCTCACTTGAATTTGTAGTTCAAATTTCCATCACATGCATGACCTAACAAGATTCATCATAAAAAATGATTCCTGGAATTCATGCCCCTAACACTCCTGGCAATACTCTCTGAAAAGACACAGAACTCAACTCAGGGTTTACAGCATTCTGACTATCCCAAGCTACTAACCTATGGGGAAACAATTAGTATGAGCAAGAGTCAGCAGAAACTTCAGGCAGCAAATGTAGAACTGCTCAAAAATTAAGAAAATATAGTAACTGGATAAAGGCTATGGAAGATCTATGTTTAAAATTATTAGAGAAACAAAAGAAATCTAAACATGAAAAAATATAAGATACCATTAATAAGGAGATCTGGGCATTTATGAAAAAAGTCATGTAGAACTTCTAAAAACAAAAAATTATGGTCATTATTAAAAAGTCAGGGGCGCCTGGGTGGCTCAGTGGGTTAAGCCTCTGCCTTTAGCTCAGGTCATGGTCTCAGGGTCCTGGGATTGAGCCCCACATTGGGCTCTCTGCTCAGCGGGGAGCCTGCTTCCCCTTCTCTCTCTGCCTGCCTCTCTGCCTGCTTGTGATCTCTGTCAAAATAAATAAATAAAATTAAAAAAAAAAAGTCAGTAGGTGGACTGAAAAATCATACTAGACAAAACTGAGGAGACAGTTACCTGGCAGATAGCACTAAAGAAGTAGAAAGAAGCAGAAATGTAGCAGAGAGAAAAAAGATAATAGAAATTTTAAGAAAAAAAGGGATAGAACAAGAAGGTCCACACTATATCTAGCAGATGTTTAAGAAGTAAAAAGAGAGAAATGGAAGGAGGAAATATTTGAAAAGATAAAGATTCTGTATGTTCCCATAATTAATGAAAGATAGGAATCTACTAATCAGGAAAGACAAATATTAGGTATGCTAGTAAACTTACTATATTTGATCAAATCTAAGATACCATCTTAAAATTATTTTAAGTAACACCTGGTGGTACCAATAATAAAATAATTAACCAATAATAAAATATCACTTAGAATTTTTATTTCATTATTACTCAAAGAGTTCTTTTAGATTTATTTAACCATATTTAAAATCAAATATCATTCTTATGCATATATAAAAATTAAGTAAAATAAATTAATTAAAAAATGAACTCCAAAATATCTTCATTTACCATAAAGTTAGACAGTGTAGTTCCAGCATAAAGGTATATACAAAGAGATGGAATGGAAGAGAAGGTCCACAAAAAGACTCATTTGATTATAACTCAATTCCAACAAAAATACCAATTGAATGAGTAAAGAAAGATCTCAACAAAAGGTGTGGAGCAAATAGATATCCCTATATGGGAAAAAATTAACCAGGATACCTACCTCAAACCATACACAAAATTTAATTAAAGATGGATCAAAGACCCTAAGTGAAAGGCAAAACTTTAAGCATTTAAGAAGAAAACAGAGGAGAACATATTTATGATATTGCGATAGTCAAAGATGCCTTGTTCACAACAAAAAAAGAACCAATGATAAAGGAAAACTAATTGATAAACCACTCTTCACTAAAACGTAAGCTTCTACATATCAAAAATATTATTACGAAAGCAAAAAAGCATGGGGGTTGGTGGGGTAGGGATAGGGTGGTTGGGTTATGGACACTGGGAACGGTATGTGCTATGGTGAGTGCTGTGAAATGTGTATGCCTGATGATCCACAGACTTGTACCCTTGGGGCAAATAATACATTATACGTTAATAAAAATAATTTTTAAAAAAAGCAAAAAAGCAAGCCATGCAGAAAATACACCAATACATATACCAAACAAATAACCAGAAGCTAGAATATAGATCTACGACAATTCAATGATAAAAAGATAAAAGAATTTTCTCTTGAATCGACAAAAGACTTGATACTTCACATGTTGGAATGGCCTAAAAGTACTTGAAAAGATGTTCACCATTCTAGGTATTCATCAAGGAACTGCAAATTAAAACCACACTGAGAATCACAGAATCACTAAAATTATTAAGACCGTAAATATCAAATGTTGGCAAGGATATGGAGCAATTAGAACTCCCATTTATTGCTGTTGAAATGTAAAATGGTATAGTCACTTTATAAAACTGTTTGGCAGTTTCTAATAAATTTAAACACCCAGCTACCTTATGGCTCAGTAGTGATGCTCCTAAGTATTTACCTAGGAGAAATGTGGAACATGCCCACCAAAATGAATGTATAAATAAAAGACTACAGGAATATTCATAACAGCTTTATTCATTATGGCTAAATATTGAAATGAAAAAATTCATAGATGCCTATGAACAGAAGAATGAAAACACAGGTATTATAATTAGAAAATGGATGCAACTCATTTCATTTTAAAAAATTGCTGATACACACCACAAAACAGATGAATCAAAACATGTTTAGTACACACAGAGTCCATATTTTTTATATATATACTTCATGAAAAGTTCAAAAACTGGCAAAATTAATCTATGATAATAGAAGTCAGAAACTTCTAGGGTAGGGAAAAGCACAAACTGGAAAGGGGCACAGGAAAACCTTCTGGAGAGAAAGAAATGTTTTCTGTCTTGATCTAAGTAGTGGTCAAATAAAAGTACATTTATATTAAAAAAATCACTGAACTGTACAGTTAAGATTTGTGCATTTTATTGTATCCAAGTTACACTTCAATAAAAAGTATGGAGAAAAAGTCTTTACATTTGGAATCCAACTTCTTTTTTTTTTTAATATTTATTTAAGAGAGAGAGAGGATGAGCAGGAGGAGGGGCAGAAGGAGAGAGAGAAGCAAACTCCCCACTGAGCAGGGACTCTGATGTGGGGCTCAATCCCGGACCCTGAGATCATGACCTGAGCCCAAGGCAGACGCTTAAGCAACTGAGACACACACACAGGCACCCGAGTCCAACTTCTGAATCACTATTCAATGAATAATGTCCATGCTTTTTACCCCATTTTGTCTTCTGTGCCATCAACAACATTGGTCATGCTGGATATCCAAAAAGCATGCTCTACCTTGTCTACAGAATTTTCTTCCAAACTAGTGGCACCTATTTTGTGTATTTTTATATTGTTAAAAGTAAAGAAACACCAGTACTTGTGGTCTGAATGTTTGTTTCTCCCCCAAATTCATATATTGAAATCCTGACCCCAAAGTTTAAGAGGTGGGGCCTTTGGAGGGTGCTTAAGTCACAACAGTGGTTCCTTATGAATGGGATCAGTGTCTTATAAAAGAGATCTAGCCTCCTCAACCATGTGAGGACACAGTGAAAAGGTGCCAGCTGTGGGCCAGAAAGAAGGCTCCCACCAGTAGGCAACCACACTACCACCCTGACTTTGGACTTCCCAGGATCTAGAACTGTGAGAAATAAATTTCTCTTGTTTATAAGCTACCCAGTCTGTGGTATTTTGTGATAGAGAGCAACCCAAATGGTCTAAGACACCAGTGTGAATTATACTACAGTTTCTTGTTGCTTTGAGATGCTTCCATCTCTTCCAAGGAGTCTGCTCAATTTCTCCTGCCTTCCGGTGCATTGTTTGGCATGTGATAAGCAAACTCTCTGAATCTATCTCAGTAACAAAATCTAACACAGCTTTGCCAAACATGGTTTTCCTCCTTTTAAAGTATTTGATTGTTAATAGCAAGAAAATGTGGAATTGCTGTCATTCCTCCAAAGTAAAGTTCCACTAATATTAAATTTATATCTTTGTTGTTCATGCCTTTTGAATACAGAAATGTTTCATTCCCATGCCAAATCTTGGTGTAACCGTTTTTTTAAAAGATTTTATTTATTTGAGATAGAGAGCACAGGCAGGGGAGGGGTTGGGGGATGGGGGGAGAAGCAGATTCCCGGCTGAGCATGGAGCCTGAGGAGGCCTGGTCCCAAGACCCTGAGATCAAGACCTGAGCTGAAATCAGACATTTAACTGACTGAACCAAGTGGGTGTCCCATTGGCATAATCTTTTTAAATACATTTTGAACAGTGATTAAACTCAAAACATGTAATAACAATAACTAAGACAAGTATAGTATAAACCGCTTTAACTACATTCACATATATGTAGCAATGAAATTGCTGTAGCCTGTCCAATAGTGATTTTAAGACACCATGCATTGTAAAACATATCCAGATTTCAAAATTGGTGAAATATGGAAAAATGTACATCCCAAATTGGCGAAATATGGTACTTCTACACCCTACACATCTTAGTGAATCTGAAGTTCAAAAAGAAATCTTATAATCTTAAAAGCTACCAGAGAAAGAAAAAGAAGGCCCTATACAACAAAGATAGTAGGCAGTTTAATGATGATAACAGAGTTCAAAGACAATAAAATATGAGCTTCAAACACCTGTGAGAAAAATAACTGTCAATCAGATCAGACCATCCATCATGAAAAAGGGCAAAATAAACACATTATTAGACAAACATAAATTGAAAGAGCTTACCACCAGAGTCATTTTAAAGGGAATTATATATTTTCAAAAGAGTGGTAAACCCAAACAAGCAATGACTGAAAACACCAACAATTAAAATATCTAATTTTGGGAGTAAAAAGATAAAAAGAAAAGCCTAGGAAACAAAAACATGTAAAATGGCACAGGGTTACCGGATTAAATGATTCTAGGGTCTTTATATAAGAAGAGCATAGGGATGTGTATCAATGCTATAATTTAAGTCAAGTGTGTATTTTAAAACATTAAGAGTAATCATTAAAGTGAATAAGAAAGAACAGAGAAAAGCCCATCAACCCACAGTAAGGTGCACATGCACACACAGGAAATGCAGGACAAATAGCATGAAATAATAGCAAAGTGGTAAATTTATCAGTAATCAGAATTAGTACAATAGACTAAAGGCTCTAGTCAGAAGAAAGATTCTCACTTGTAAGTTAAAAAAGAAGTTGCGAACTCTTATAAGAAAAAGGTTTAAAGTAAAAGAAAACGCAATATGAGTCATTGAGAAGGACTCAGCATCACTTCTGCTGTTGCTTTTGCCAAACGTACATAATCTGAATATAATCATGAGGACACATCATTAGGCAAGCCCAAACTGAGGGACATTCTACAAAATAATAAACGCTATTCTTCAAAAATGTCAATGTCACTACATACAAAGAACGATGCAAGGACTCTTGCAGATCAAAGAAGATTAGGGAGACATAACTACAGGAATACAATGCATGATCTTGGATTTTCTTTTGCTATAAAGGACGCTAGCAAGATAATTTTTTGAGATGTTATTTACTTGTCAGAGAGAAAGAGAGAGAGTGAGAGAGCACAAGCAGGGGGAGCAGCAGTCAGAGGAAGAAGCAGGCTCCCCACTAAGCATGGAGCCCAACGCAGGGTTTGATCCCAGGATCCTGGGATCATGACCTGAGCCAAAAGCAGACGCTTAACTAACTGAGCCACCCAGGTATCCTTGTTAGTGAGATAATTAAGAAAACCTGAATGCGATCTACAGATTAGATAATAGTATCCTATCAATGTTAATTTCCTGATTTTGATTACTATAATGTGGTTATATAAGAGGATTCTTGTTTTTAGAAAATACACATTGAAGTATGTGGAGATGAAGGGGCATCATGCCTGCATCTTACTCTTAAATGGTTCAGGAAAAAGAGACTTGTAGATAGAGAAGGACAGAGAGAATAATCAAAAGAGAGGTTAGTTGAAAATTAAAAAATTGAAAATTAAAAAAGGTTAAAGAATAAAAAAGATATACAAAAAAATAGAAAAAAATAACCTAAAGAAAGTTGGTATTAACATTAGACTAAATGAATGTTAAGGCAAAAAAAAGTATGATTAGGGGCGCCTGGGTGGCTCAGTGGGTTAAAGCCTCGGCCTTCGGCTCAGCTCATGATCCCAGGGTCCTGGAATCGAGCCCCGCATCGGGCTCTCTGCTCTGCGGGGAGCCTGCTTCCTCCTCTCTCTCTGCCTGCTTCTCTGCCTAGTTGTGATTTCTCTCTGTCAAATAAATAAAATATTAAAAAAAAAAGTATGATTAACTTCTTTACCTATATTACATAGTTAGAACAGTGCCTGGCAAACAGTCCATGCTCATAAATACTTACTCAATGAAGGTAATAAAGACAGTTAGTACACAATGATAAAAGGAACAATTGACCAGGAAGACACATCAATTTTAACCTTGTGTGCACCTAGAAATAGCTTCAAACACTGAGCACATACTAGGGAAATATATTGATAGTGCGTATTGACTGTAAATGTTGACTGCATATTTGGCAATACAGCAAACCTCAACAAACTTCACAGAACAGATTACGTATAACCCACACTCACTGGCCACAAGGCAACTAAATTAGGAAAGAATGATGAAAAAAGAATAATCAATCCATACATATCAAAAATGTTCAAATATACTTCTAAAAAGCACATAGATCAAAGAAGAAATCAAAATGGAACTTAGAAAATATTTAGAATAAAAATACTAAATTTCACACTGGGTGTGATGCATCAACTGGGTGTGATGAATCTTGGAACACTGAAAATATAAAATAAAAATACTAAATTTCAAAACTTGTGGGAAGAAGCTGAAGTGGTTCTCAGGGGTAAATTTATAGTCTTAAGCAAGTGCTTATATTAGAAACTAAAAAGGACTGAAAACTAATGTATCAAGTATCCAAACACAAAACTTTAGAAAGAAAAAGCAAATAGAGAAAATAAGAGAGTTGGAAACAAAAATCAAGAACAACATTTCTTTTTTTTTTTTTTTTAAGATTTTATTTATTTATTTGACAGAGACACAGCAAGAGCAGGGACACAAGCAGGGGGAATGAGAGAGGGAGAAGCAGGCTTCCCATCAAGCAGGGAGCCCAATGCAGGGCTCAATCCCAGGACCCTGGGATCATGACTTGAGCTGAAGGCAGACAATTAACGACTGAGCCACACAGGCACCCCTAGAACAGTATTTCTTAAAAGCTATAAGAGAAGTTCAACAAAACCAAAGCCAGTTCTTTGAAACTACTAGTAAAATAAACAAACCTCAAGCAATACTAATTAAGAAATAAAGTATAAATAAGCATCATAAGAAATGACAACAGGGACATGATGACAGAGAGAGCAGCTAAAAAAAGGGAGTTTAGATGAAAGGAAACTATAACATATCAAAACTGATACTATTATTACTGAGTCAATAGTTTAAAACTACTTAAACTATTTTACAGATACATTCCTCCAAGTATACAAAGAGCAGATCATCTTTAATTTCATATAAAGTGAGATTTATACCAAATAGGAAACCAAAATAGGGAATCACAGAATATTAAAATAGGAAGCACTCCTCAATTCATTTTATGAGGCTATTGTGACCTTGATACAAGAAAAGAAAAAGAAAAAGAAATTACAGACAAATTTCACTAAAAATATTAATAAATGAAATCCAGGAATGTATATGGAGTATAACACATAAAATACACAATAATCAAAAATACTAGAATGACTTACCATTACAAAATCTTATAATTTCCAAAATTAATATGTTAAAGAAGAAAAAATCCATTATGACCAGTCTAAGAGCTGTATAAGAATCATCTAATAAAATTCAAAAACCATTCATAATATAAACTTAAGCAAACTAAAAATAGAGGATAATTTCTTCAGACTGATAAATGGCATTTAGCAAACATAGCTAGCAATACGTTTCCTTTAAAATCAGGAATAAGGCAAGGTGCCTACTTTTGCTTCTTTATTCAACTTTGTGCTGGAGGTATGGTCAAACTGGAAGTTCAGTCTAGCTCAGTCAAACAAGAAGAAATAAAACGTAATGAATAAGGGAAAACTACAATCGTTCACAAAAAATTAAAATTTTTTTTTTTTATATATGATTTTTTTTATTTTATTTTTTTTTCCCTTTTTATTTATTTTTTCAGCGTAACAGTATTCATTCTTTTTGCACAACACCCAGTGCTCCATGCAAAACGTGCCCTCCCCATCACCCACCACCTGTTCCCCCAACCTCCCACCCCTGACCCTTCAAAACCCTCAGGTTGTTTTTCAGAGTCCATAGTCTCTTATGGTTCACCTCCCCTCCCCAATGTCCATAGCCCGCTCCCCCTCTCCCAATCCCACCTCCCCCCAGCAACCCCCAGTTTGTTTTGTGAGATTATGAGTCATTTATGGTTTGTCTCCCTCCCAAAATTTTTAAACAGAAAATCTAAGATAACCTACAGATATATTACTAGAATTATTAAGTATCAGAGCATGGTTGCCAAATATGAGATCAATGAACCAAAATCAACTGTGGTTCCATATACTGGCAACAACAGTAAGAAATCTATTTCTTTTTTAAAGGTTTTATTTATTTATTTGACAGAGAGAGAGAGACAGCAAGAGAGGAACACAAGCAGAAAGAGAGGGCGAGAGAGAAGCAGGCTTCCCGCTGAGCAGGGAGCCTGACACAGGGCTCAATTCCAAGACCCTGGGATCATGACCTGAGCTGAAGGCAGGCGCTTAACAACTGAGCCACCCAACAGCCCCAGGAAATCTATTTCTGATCAAAATAATTTATAATAGCAAAAAAAAAAGTATAAAATATGACACATATGAATTGAGAGATATACTATATTCATATTATGCCTTCGTATTAATACACCATGTGCATATTATATTAAAGGTTCAATATAAAAAATGTCAATTGCCTTCAAACTCAAAAATATTCCAATCAAACAGACCAGTAGGATTATTCATGAAACTTGCCACGCTATTTCTAGAATGTATATAGAAAAAGAAAAAAAATGATTTTTTTTTTTAAAGGAATAAAGGAAGGCTAGGGAAGAGGAAGGATGATTGGGAACATCATGCTACTAATTCTTAGAACATAACAGAGATTACAGTTATTAAGGTAGTGTTATATTGGAACATAGATAGAGATCAATCAAACAGAACAGAGAGGCCAGGCACAGACCCATGCGTATGTGGATATTTAAATTGCTAGAGGGAGATGGAAAGACAGAAATAATCCATTTTTCAGTAAATGGTGCTGGGACAATTAGCAATCCATATGAGAAAAAAGAAAACAAAACTGGATTTCAATTTTACACCACAAGAAAAAATCATTTCCAAATAGATAAAACATGCAAAGAGCAGCTTCAAAACTTTTGCCAGGTAACAGAAAAATATCTTTATGTCCTCAACTTTTAAGGATGGATTTTCAAACAAAAACACCAGAAACAACTTCTCTTCCTCAAAATATAGCAGAAACAAAAGAAATACCACTGATCAAGAGGAAAAAGAAAAAAAAAGAAGCCTGCAATTATAATGGGCAAAGGATAAGGCTATTCAGGCACTCTAAATGAGAGACAATCTCTTATCACAAAAGAAAAAAGATGAAAGGCATTCAGCCTCACTGGAAATTCAAATTAAAATCTCAATGCCATATAATTTCGTAGTTAAAAGACTGGCAAAAAATAAAAGGTCTGACAGTATCAAGTATCAACAAAAATGTGAAGTTAAAGGAACTCCCAGGTAAAGTTGATAGAAGTGTAATTTGGTTGTATCAAATTTTTGTATCAAGTTTTGGACAAAACTTGATGATATCTGATAAAACGAAATGAGCATAATCCTGGACCCAGCAATGCCTCTCCCAAGCTCTTCCACTGAGCACTGTTTGCCAAATGCAGGTTGCGATCAACTCTTCATTGGTCAAGAAATCAATTCGGGGGGCGCCTGGGTGGCTCAGTAGGTTAAGATGCTGCCTTCGGCTCAGGTCATGATCCCAGGGTCCTGGGATTGAGATCCACATCAGGCTCCCTGTTCAGTGGAGAGTCTGCTTCTCCTTCTCCCTCTGCCTGCCACTCTGCCTACTTGTGCTCTTTCTCTTTCTCTCTCTCTCTCTCTGTCAAATTTAAAAAAAAAATCTTAAAAAAAAAAAGTCAATTTAATAGGTTGAGACCAACATCTTTGATAGAAGAGCAAGGGCAGATATAGCTTCATGAAATGTCTGCTTCTATTATTTATAACATACCATATAAATATTTAATAGCTAAGTATTTAATAACTGGGTTTTAATGTAAATTTTATTTATTACCATATGTCTGAAAGCCATTGTCCCAGAGAAAACTGTTATGCCTATTCACCAAAAGACAAAAATGTTGTGATACTTTTTAATAATTAAAAATTGGAAATCCCACTGCGCTAAGTAGAATGAATAGTTAATTACAATCATACAATGGAATGCTATATAACATTGAAAATTAGTGAACCAGAGCTACAGATAACAACACAGACAAATCTTGAAATCATGTTAATAGAAGCGACTTACAGAAAACATGTATAGTATGATGAACATTTAAAAGAACATTTAAAAGCATACAAAAAATTACTTGACATTGTTTAGGGAGGGGTACATACATATATGGAAAAGGAAACAGACATGCATGGGAATAAACACTATACTCAGAATTGTGCTTACCTCTGCAAAGGAGGGAGGGAATGCGATGGGGGAGGGTTATGCACTAGGCCTTAACTATATTAGAAGGATTTTTATTCACTAAATTGATTGGTAGATATACACACATGTTGGTAGTATTATTTCCCATTCTTTTCAGACTGTCTGAAATGTTTCACAATTGTTTAAAAGGGAAAGCTACCATATAAACAAAAAAGGCATTTGGTTTGAAATTTATAAAATCTCCCAGAAAAAGATCAGTGACTTTAAACTACAATAAACAAATAAGCAACCAAAAACTTTTCTACATCAAAAACAGACAAGTTTTCTGATAAGATAGTGAAGTGGGTAATACATTTGTTTCATCCTTCTATAAGATTTGATGGGCAAAGCAATAAAATATACAAAATGAGTAAACCCAGAAATGCTAAAAACAAGAGAGTCATTGTTAAGAGATCCACACTTTGTATGAATTTCAGGAAGCTGGCAAGCAGACAGGATCTTACTAGTGATAACCCCAGACAAAAACCACAGCTCTGAACTGGAAAGAGTCATGCTGCTCGGCAGCGTCCGCAGTCCTCCCCGACCAAATGCCATTTTACTTGGTGCTCACACTCAAAACACGCAGAGAGCAGAGGTGGACAGTGGTTAACTGTGACTAAGCAAGTAGATGTGTAATGAAAGGTCTGTCTACTCAACCGCTCTTCCCGGAGCAGCAGCAAACCCACCCCAGCCTCAGCCCACTCCCACCCCTGCCACGCACACACACAGGCAGTGGATGGAGCAGCCAGCTGCAGAAAGCCTCAGCCGGAGCTTCAGGATCTGTTCTCTCAACAAAATGAGAGCATCTGGCAAGGAAGGATGGAGCGTGTGGGTGTTTTAGCCATGGAGACAATTAATAACTGCTACATTCAAACCAGAGGCAGAAAAGGAATGGCAGTGTCATCCCACACAGAAGATAGTAAAGTCCTTCTATCCCGCAAATAGCCATTCTCTTATTTTGGCAGTTACAGAGTGAGCCTCCCTTTTCCCTTCCACTCACTCTAAAGGGAAGCCTGCCAATGCGTGGGATTCGACAACTTACACAAATCCAGTGATCATTCTAGGGAGAGATCTTGGAGTTAAAAAGACCTACTCAGCTGTGCAGGAGATCCAGTCACTACTTAACACAGTTGTTCATCTAAGGATTACCAGCCACTGAGGAAAATCAAACCGTGAAAGAAAAAAACAGAACAAAAGAATAAGTGTGATAACTGACCCTAGAGAAATGAAGAGACACTGAAGGAAAAAAAAAAAATGAACCCTCAGTTTTAAAAGTCTCTTGGCTGTTTTAGGAAAGGATGATTTGAAAAAGAAACAAAAGTTGGATCCAGTCTTATGTAACCTTACGTGTATATTCAAATTTCCCATAAATTCATATGCATGGTACTTATCATCATCATGACACCATATGCATCATATTTACTAAATCTTTCTAACTTTTAGAAGTTAATACAATTTCCTTTTCCACAGATGTTGGCTGCTGCCTAAGCTGTAACAGTAATGATCAGACATAATATTCACTGGGAAATTCAGTAAGCAATTTCCTGGATACACATTATGTACTTTCTAAATGAAAGAACACAGACAGGAATATGCAAAAGTCAATAGATTTCTGTGCCCCACTCTACCAAAACTTTTTGGGTTCTTACCATACCCAAGGTCCTGAGGACAGATCAACTCCAGCCTAAGCCGTTCCTAGACACTCAGCAATGTAACAGATTAACTCAATCTGGAGGTCGTTTAAAATAAACAAGCCATTTCCAATATTTAAATCCAATCTGGGGAGGGCCTGACAGAATTTAGGGGCTCTGGAATAAATCCATTTCTTGGAAAAGGTTCTGAAATTATCCCAACCTCCTAGAAGATGTGAGCATTACTGAGCTCTGATTTTTCTGGGAAAACTTCAAAATGAAACCAATCTGTACAATGAGGCCTAGAGATAAGGCATCATCTGTCCCTCAACCTTTCCAAGTATACTATTTATATTACACTTAATTATTTACTAAGGAACTCAATGTCTCAAAAAGTTAAGAGTTAGATTGTGCCTTTAAAAAGAGTTAGATTTTACTTGAATGATATACAGAATGATATATTTTTCTATTGCATGTAAAGAAAAGAAGCTTGTTTTTAAAAAATGTTTGTTTTTATCATTAGAAGTCTTCTCAGCCTGTATCACATAATACAGTCAACAGTCCTATTTTTAGGGATGCCTGGATAGCTCAGTTAGTTGGGTGGCTGTGTTTGTCTTGGGTCATGATCCCAGGGTCCTGGGATTGAGTCCCGCATCGGGCACCTTGCTCATTGGGCTCCTTGCTCGGCCTGCTTCTCCCTCTGCCTGCCACTCCCCCTGCTTGCATCTCTCTCTCTCTCTCTCTCTGACAAATAAATAAAATTTTTAAGCTATTTCTAGTGCTCTTCACATGTGCACAAGTACAAAATACCTGAGCATCAGGCTGTTATTTCATTGCTGAACTTGAGTAAAGCTATAAATCTAACGAAGTTCATCTTCAGAGTTCCAAAGTGGCCTTCCTGTAGTTTTGCCCCCACAGTGCAAACTTGTTTCCTCCTGCTCACATGTCAGCTCCTGACCACCTTAATGTCTTTCTTCAGATTCAACAAGCCAAAGAGGATCCTAGAAATAATCTAGCCCAAGACCCTCACTTTAGAGAAAAGTAAACTGACGCTTATAGAGTTAACAATTTACCCAAGGTCACCCAGCTAATGAGAGATGAAGCTGTGACCAGAACGAAGTCTCTGATGCCCTATGCAATGCTTTTTCTACTATACCAGCCTGCCTCTGTCAACCCTGCAAAGGAAATGATATTTATTTATGTCTTCCTAGCCCTTGGCTGCTCCTCTCTGAGCCTTTTCCCTCCTGGTACAACAATTTATCAACTTTAAGTTACCAATAACCTTCTTTCTTATTAATTCTATTACCACGATAAAACAGCAAAGAATTTGCTACTCATTTATATTAGCTAATGCATTTATTGATAATACTTCTGTTTCTAATTTTACATTTATCTTCTAAAATGAGAAACACCTTAACATTTCCTAAATCAAAATATAAGGCTTAATAATTATATGCACAATTAAATTCAGAAAAGAACTAAGTTACTGTAGATTCTTACTCCACATAAAATAATACCATAACATTTATTTCATTTCCTTAGAAGAAAAGGCAGAGATTACATATCGATTCCATTTTAATACTCACCACAAAAGTGATTTGATTGTGTCGCAGGTTAAGTTCAGTTAGTGAATCCAGCCCATTAAGATTATCAACGTGACTTAAAAGGTTCCTAGCAAGATTTAAAACTCTCAAATCACACAAATGACTGACATTTTCGATTTTGGTAATCTGTTAAAAAATGAGAAAGAGATCATTAGCAGGCATTGTCATAGATATGCATGTTATAAAAACCTTAAAAATAAAATACATAGTCACTGGATTCAGTGACAGGTTTACCTGACTTACATGACTTACATTGCACTTAAAATGTATTTCCAGGGGCACCTGGGTGGCTCAGTCGGTTAAGTCTCTGTTTTTGGCTCATGTCATGATCCCGGAGTCTCGGGATCAAGACCCACATCGGGTTCCCTGGTCAGTGGGGAGCCTGCTTCTCTCTCTGGCCCTCACCCTGCTCTCATGCTCCCTTTACCTCAAGTAAATAAATAAAATCTTTTAAAAAATGCATTTCCAAGTTCCTCTGTTATAGATAAGAAGTCATTTAACTTGTGAAAATTAAATGAAGGTACGTATTTTATAATTTCACCATAGTAAATATTTGAAGTAAATTTTATCAAATAGTCAATAAGTCCATCCTTGGGGCATTTCTAATTGCCAGGTCCAGATAAAAGTGACAAGAGCTAAAGGCGCCTCAGTGGCTCAGTCGTTAAGAGTCTGCCTTCAGCTCAGGTTATGATCTCAAGATCCTGGGATTGAGCCTCACAGGGAGCCTGCTTCTCCCTCTCCAACCCCGCCTACTTATGTTCCCTCTCTCGCTGTCTCTCCCTCTCTCTGTCAAATAAATAAATAAAATCTTAAAAAAAAAAGTGACAAGAGCTATACATACTATCTGCCAAATAAAAACTTACTGCAAGTTCAAGGCCAAAGCTCACAATATTTTGACCAAGCAAGACAGCCCTCTGGGAGAAAAGGCAAGGGAAAGGAATGCTACCACACCTCCTTGTTCTCTCCATTTATGCTGCAGGATCCTGAAAGCCGTCAAGAGTCTAAATGGAAAAGATACAACGAACTAGGATCCCGAGTGGAGATGGAGGGTGGATATTCTTTATTAGTGAAAGTGTAGCCAGAGTGCAATATGGTAGACATTAAGTGTTCAGAACAAGAGGACTTGAGTTACAGAATAGGCACGTGCACACAGTCTCTGACCCGCAGCAGAGGAGCTCTGAGTTGCACAGCAAGGTGGGGAAAGGAAAAGCTATGCCTATGAACTGATGAGAGCACAACAGGATTTTAAGCCCCACCAGTGTAACCGTACAAGCACAGTGCAATGGTTCTCTAGGGGTCCTTGCAGGAGGACTTTGTCAACCAACTACTTAAGTTAACAATGAGTCAGGCACATAACACTTTTCTTTCAAACGCTAAAAAAAGTTACCACAATCACTAGAGGTTAACTTTCTCATCTGTACTGTCAGCCCAGTACAGATGAGAAAAAATCTGAAATTTTTTATTCAACATTCCAAAGCGGATGTCGGCTAAAAGAACGTTTTCTTAGATTTATAATCCAGTTTGTATGTTGTTATTGGACCTTCTCTTACATTCAAGAAATACCATCTAGATTCCATCTAGGTTCAAAAGGAAAACCTATGTTTATTATAAACTCAGTAATATATAAAGGTGACATTTAAAATTTGTCCTAAGATTTTGGTCTAACTAATGTAAAATGAAATCAGTGAAAGCTGTCAAAGAAGAAACAAGGTTATCCATATCTGAAGATGATAGAACTATGTACAATGAGATGTGGACAAAAGCATTTCAAAACTAAATAAGTGACAGAATTTTAAATGTATGGAATCAGCAAAAAGCAAAACAGACACTGTGAGAAATCAGTAATGTCATCATAAGTTTGAGAAATTCTCCTAAAATACTAAGGAAAAATGGCGGTAGAAAGAATGAGAGGCAAGATGGGGATATGGAAGACAAACAATACAGATGTAACAAACATGAATGGAAAAGCAATATTTAAATATATAAAATAAAACTTTCCTGTGAACAGGAAAGATAAACATATATAGAATGAAGGGGCATAATTGTTAGATGACATACATAATTAAGTCTTCCGCCTTCTGCTACTACACCTGGAGCATTTCTTGTAGAAAACTACCTTTCTCTAATTCTTTGGTCCTGGTGGGACTGATAAGTAGAATGCCCGCATTGTAGGCATTGTAGAGTTACCTTTTATTTAGTTTGGTAACTCTGAAAAGGAACACGATTCATTCTAAAATATGAGTATCAAGATGTAAGTTTTAAAAAATCACCAGGGATATCGTTTAGCTTCTTGGTTTGCAATCAGATAGGCCAGAATAGTGTACAATGTATCTGATGGAGCCTATTATGCATTGCAGTCAGGGACAAAGTCATGGGGAATGATAAAAATTTCAGGCAAAAGGTGATGTGGGGTGAGAGTACAGCTCTTGATTAGTTAATAAACTTCACAGCAAGAAGAAATGATGGGAATTTCGGAAAGCCCAGTCATAGGCCATACTGATCAGAGAGAGGGTCTCCAGGAGACTGCACGGCTTCTCAATACACCTAGGAAAGCTGGATACTCCAGGCTCCTCTTTATGTGTAAGAGTAACCCAGACAGCTCTGTCTGGATAAAGACAACCTTCTGACTCAGCAATGCTGAAAGGGCAAATGTCTGCTTTCAGTCAAGCAGTCACAGAAAGGGCAAGCTCTCCCTGAAGGAAAAGATGGCTTTGAAAAAAAAGATCCTTCCTGAAGCACATTTGTGTCCACGTTAAAGTAAGCTTTCACCGAGAGAATGAATTCTGGAAGACCAAAACAAATCTACCTCAGAATATGAGAGCCAACCTCTCAGATTCCTCTGTATTCTTCACTATTCAGATATAATCAATTGCTAAATCTTGATGTTTCCACTTTTAAAATGTTTATCCAATCTGTCCCCTTATTAAATCCCTATCGTTACTACTTCAGGTCAAGCCACCAGCACTTTTCACAAAGATTACTGGATTAGTCTCTCAACTGTTCTAGCTCCAATTCAACTTTCCTCCCACTCTTTCCATCCCCCAATCTATCTCCTGAACACTATTATCATTCCTCAGACCATTTTCACATCATAAACCAATTACGTTTATTTCACAATGTACACCAAGTATCATTTTTATTTCTGATGAAAGTAAACTCTGAAAACAAAAAATATTCACTTAATTTTTTTAGGTTTTTTACTACCTGATGCTTTTTTCTTTTTAAAGAATTGGACATTGTTTGATCTTGAATAGTTTATCTCTTGACTTTTTAGAACCCCAAGGTTACCAAGGCTATCTTTGCTTTGAAATATTCTAAATTTCTGCTGAGTGGATTTAGATATTTTGAAACAAGAAATGGATTTTCATGTAAAGCTTCCTTCTTGTAGTTATAGAGCCTTGAGAAATAATTTGTGTGGTACAAGTATTTAATCTCAATACATGGAATAAGTACAAACATGAAACTGAAATTATATGACATAACACAGGTCAGCTAACAAGGAATAGAGCATTTTTTTATCAACATAATAGTTGGTAAATAATTCCCACACATCACATATGGATCAAGTGATATGTTATTCATATACCGGGATCCCTCAGAGATCTTGTGTAATGCCCATGAATTCTTAAAGGTAGGGGCATCTGGATGGATTAGTTCTGTTCAGGTCACAATCTCAGGGTTCTGAGATTGAGCCCCGCGATGGGCCTGCTTAAGAGTCTCTCTTTTTCTCCCTCTGCCTCTCACCCCAACTTTTGCTCTAAAAAATAAATAAAATAAAATAAAATATAGTAAAAAATAGACAAAATGAATTCTTTTTTTTTTTTTTTTTTTAAAGATTTATTTATTTATTTATTTGACAGACAGAAATCACAGGTAGGCAGAGAGGCAGGCAGAGAGAGAGAGAGGAAGGGAAGCAGGCTCCCTGCTGACCAGAGAGCCCCATGTGGGGCTTGATCCCAGGACCCTGGGATCATGACCTGAGCCGAAGGCAGAGGCCTAACCCACTGAGCCACCCAGGTGCCCCGACAAAATGAATTCTTAAAGGTATATTATAATGTGAAAGCTACATAAATATGTTTAATTATCATATACACATTTTAAAATAAACTTGAAAAAATTGTTACCATAAAATGCTGCAATTAGTTATGAAGTTTTAAAAATAGTGGGCTACCAGGGCGCCTGGGTGGCTCAGTGGGTTAAAGCCTCTGCCTTCGGCTCAGGTCATGATCCCAGGGTCCTGGGATCAAGCCCCACATTGGGCTCTCTGCTCCGCGGGGAGCCTGCTTCCTCCTCTCTCTCTGCCTGCCTCTCTGCCTAGTTGTGACTTCTCTCTGTTAAATTAATAAAATATTAAAAAAAAAATAGTGGGCTACCAAAAAAATGAAAAATCAGTAAATAAAAAAAATAAAAATAGTGGGCTACAAGACAGAATAGCAATTCCTCAGGTGTGGTATACAAAGCCCTCCACAATCTGGCCTTTCCTTTTCTCTCCCCTCATTTCTCACTGTTCTTCAACATATGCTAAATTCTCAAGCAGTAAAAAATACCCTGTTGTTTTTAGTCTCAGTGCTTTTGCATATGATATACTTTTACTGACAAACTCTTTATTCTTCTTCCCCTTCCAGCCTCACCTCACTGGGTAACTTCTCTACTAGAGTGACACTAACCAGCCTGCAGAGCTGGACAATTCTCAGGCTACCAACATTCCTCCCATTCTGTGCAACACAGATGGGGCTGGGTGAGATTAGCACCTAGCAAATGTGATCTATCTAGATTTATCAAGGTTTTCATTCATTACATTAGCTTTTCACCAAAACGACTGGGACTCACAGCTGTTAGAAAGCCTAGAGAGATCATACTGAAGTTTGCACTTGACCGACTGCAGGTGGTTCAACAGGTAGGGACCCACAGATCACCCCAGAATGTACACTTACCACCTCAAGAGAGGCACTACCTTCTGCATCAGTATGTAGCTCATGTAGCTGGTCATAAATAAATACATTTCAAAGACAAAAATTTCAATGGAAGAGCAAAGGACCAAAAAAATAGCCAAGAGGCTCTGAGAGAGAAGGAGGGGAAACATAACAAACCAGATAGAAAAATTCAGACAGACAGACATAGAGGCAGACAAAACACAAAGAGACATTATTTATACCATTTTAACTGACAAAAATTAAGAAGTATGACCATTCCAGAGCTTTGGGTAGTGGCTGCTGCTGGCTCTGTCTTCCCTCCGGAGAGGACAATGTGGCTTGGACAGCAGCCCTGGCCCCCCGTGTCCCAAGCCTGCCACTTCTTGCCTCAGTGCCCTGATGCCACAGCAGCCCAGCCAGTGGCCCAGATGCAGCCACCAAGTGTGTGGTGGTGGGAAACGGAGCTGCAGGTCAAAGTTGCCCACCACTTGGTTAAACCGATAATTCCCTGGAGAATACATCCCCACTACCTCTGACAACTACTCTGCCAATGTTATGGTAGATGGAAAACAGGTGAATCTGGGCTTATGGGATACAGCTAGACAATATAATGATCGATTATGTCCCTTATCCTATCCACAAACAGATGTGGTCTTAATTTGCTCTTCTCTCGTGAGCCCTGCATCATTTGAAAATGTTCGAGTATGGGTACCCTGAAGTATGGCACCACTGACCCAACACCCCATCATCCTGGTGGAGCCAAACTTGATCTCAGGGACAATAAAGACGTGATTGAGCAACTGCAGGAGAAGAAGCCAATTCCCATCACCTAGCCACGGGGTTTGACCATGGCTAAGGACATGGGTGCTGGAAAACACTTAAATGCTCAGCTGTCACGCAGTGAGGGCTCAAGACAGTGTTGGATAAAGATCTTCAAGGCTTCTCTGCCCTCCTCCAGTCAATAAGAGGAAGAGAAACTTCCTGTTGCTATAAATGTCTGGGGGCTTCTCCTGCCCTGTCCACCTTGGAAACTTTATATGCTTTGCTCAAAAATGGGAGCCTTTGCACATGGTGCCAAGTTTTTGTTACAGATTACTTTTTCCATAAAGCCATTTCAAATGAATCAGTCATTTTTAGGTTTTATTTGTTTAAAGTATAAGACTTCAAACTTTCACCTTATAGTAAAATTTAGTCCTAAAATGACAAGCTTTCTTAAAGCCTTATTTTTTTTTCAATATTTTATTTTTTTGACAGAGAGAAATCACAACTAGGCAGAAAGGCAGGCAGAGAGAGAGGAGGAAGCAGGCTCCCCGCGGAGCAGAGAGCCCGATGTGGGGCTTGATCCCAGGACCCTGGGATCATGACCTGAGCTGAAGGCAGAGGCCTTAACCCACTGAGCCACCCAGACACCCCAAGCCTTATTTTTCAAGAGCTCCTATTCTTGCTCAGATTAAGAGTTGCCAAAAGAGCTTGTGAACTAATTTGCATTGCTGTGCTGAAAACACTAGGCATTAGTCATTCAAGATCTCCGTCATTAAGAACAGACTGCAGGAAAACAGTATGCAGGGTCCTCAAAAAGTTAAACATAGAGCTACCCTATGACCCAGAAATTGCACTACTCGGTATTTTCCGCAAAGATACAGATATATCTTTGAAAAGATAGAAAGATATCTGTGAAAAGAAGGGGAATATGCACCCCAATGTTCATAGCAGCAGTGGCCACAATAGCCAAACTGGAGAAGGAGCAAAGATGCCCTTCAACAGATGAATAGATAAAAAAGATATGGTACCTTGGAACACTGCATCAAAAACTAATGATGTATTTTATAGTGACTAACATAACACAATAAAAAAAAGATGTGGTTCCATATATACAATCGAATATTACTCAGTCATCAGAAAGGATAATACCTATCATTTGCACTGACATGGATGGAACTGGAGGAGATTACGCTAAGTGAAATAAGTCAAGCAGAGAAAGACAATTATCATATGGTTTCACTCCTATGTGGAACATAAGGAATAGCATGGAGGACCATTGGGGAAGAGAGGGAAAACTAAAGGGGGGTGGTAATGAGAGGGAGAAAAATAATGAGAGACTATAGACTCTGGGAAACAAACTGAAGGTTTCAGAGGGGAGAGGTGGAGGGACAGGGTAGCTAGGTGATGGGTGTTAAGAAGGGCATGTGCTGTGATGAGCATGGGGTGTTATCCACAACTAATGAATCACTGAACACTACATCAAAAATTAATGATGCACTCTATGGTGGCTAACTTAACATAATAAAGAAAAGACATATTTATATCAGAAAACCTGAAAAACACAGAAAAGTATGAAGCAGAATCCACAAATCCCCTAAAACCCTAACACCTAAAGATATTTTCTGGTCACATTTGGTATATTTCATTACCAAAAAAAATCTTATTTTTATTTCTTAAGAAAAAAAAAGAAGAGACTGCAGAGTCTCAAGTTTGGAAATGCAGACACTTCCTAACTAGTTTCCGATGAGAAAGCAGCACAGCCTCCTCCATGAAATGTTGCCATCTAGCACACCAGTAACTTATCAGCCCATATCCATTCCCTAACCCTAGACTTTACATCATAACAGAAATGAGTGTAAGGACTCAAAACTCTTTAGATCAATCTTTTTGATTCTGTAGTGAGATTTTAAAAACAGATTTGTTTATTTTATTTTAGGGAGTGGGGGAGGGGTGGAGGGAAAAGAAAATCTCAAGCAGACTGCATTGAATATAGAGCCCCACTCGGGGTTCGATCTCACAACCTGAGCTGAAACCAAGATTGGATACCCAACTCACTGTGCAACTCAGGCAACCCTGTAGTGAGATTTTTTTTTTTTTTTAAATTTAGTGTATATGCTATTGCTGAGATTTTGAACAGACTTCTTACTCCCACATTCCTCTGATGAAGTACCTGGTCTGGCCATGGGCACACTGGGTAGGGTGTGTGCAACACGGGAGGTGATCAAAGAATGAAGACAGTTATTTTGACAAAATATGGAGGTTGATTTATACTACACTGTTACTTAAACTGAGTAAAAGTGTCATGGATAAAATTTTAAAAAGTTAATCTCTATCAAATGTAGTAAGTGATGAGGAAAGATTGGTATCATCATCGTTTTAGGATTTGTCATAGACCTGCTATCCCTCCTGAAACTGGGCATTTAATTCATCTTGAACTGGTCATTTCTATAGTTGCTAACTTAGTGCTTTTCTTATAGAATCCCTTCTTACTGCCTCCCTGTATTATAAAATCTTTCTGATAATGTATTAGAAAATTTTTTGTAGATTAGCTAAATGTGCATTCCTGTTTCCTTGTTACTTTATTACCTATTTGTAACTAGGTACAAAAATGATGTGTTGCGGGCGCCTGGGTGGCTCAGTGGGTTAAGCCGCTGCCTTCGGCTCAGGTCATGGTCTCAGGGTCCTGGGATCGAGTCCCGCATCAGGCTCTCTGCTCAGCGGAGAGCCTGCTTCCCTTCCTCTCTCTCTGCCTGCCTCTCTTGTGATTTCTCTCTGTCAAATAAATAAATAAAATCTTAAAAAAAAAAAATGATGTGTTGCACTGCACAGTTTTTTGAAATATTTTAGATATTCCTAAACTATGAACTTTCTTAACATCCCTGTCTTGTCAGATCACCAACACTGTACCTTGACTGAAGTTGACCCTCCTCTTTGTCTCAACCCCCTGGACACACACTTCCTGTTGCTCTGCCTAACCATCTTCCTCTGGGTCTGAGGTTCTGGAAACCTGTGCTCATGCTAATGAAGTTCTGTACAACTTACACATTGGCAAGAATATAAGGTTGGACCCTTCAACTACTAGAACAATATTTTTTTAAATTGACAGTTGTAGAATTGTGGAGTGATTTTACATAGATCTTTCACTAATGCAATTAGCAGTATGTTTTGCACGTATGACTTGATTAATCCTTGAGTCATTAAAAAAAAAGAAGTATAACAATTCCAAATGTTGAAAAGAATATGAAGCAACAGGATTTATCCTGCCTTACTGGTGGGAGTATAAACTGGTACAACCACTCTGGAAAACAATTACACCTATATATAGGTATATATATGTACCCTATACACTAAACCCTAGAATACATATGATATGTGGAAGAAAGCCATACAAGAATGCTCTTAGAAGTGCTATTCCTAAAAGGAAACAAACAAACAAGAGGAAACAACCCAAATGTCCATCAATAATAAACTGGGGGAAAAAATTTCATATAATCATTCCATGGGACTTACAACAGCAAAAAGGGACAAACTCAATCAAAATACATTAATCTCAGTAAGCTAATGTTGTATGAAAAAAACCTAACACTAGATGACAATATATAGTTATGATACTTTTTTAAAATTACAACATAATACTACTAAACAAGGTATTATTTAGACACACATATGTAATAAAACCAACTTTAAAAATCCACAAGGGGAAGATAAATGTGAAATCCTGGATAGTGGTGGCCTCAGAATAAAGGGGGATACCTAAGTAGAAGAAAATCTTCAGTAATATTCTAGTTGTTAGGCTAGGGTTGGAAAATATGTTTTAAAAATAATAAAAGACTAGGGGCACGTGGGTGGTTCAGTCAGTTAAATGTCTGTCTTCAGCTCAGGTCATGATCCCAGGGTCCTGGGATAGAGCCCTGTGTCGGGCTCCCTGATCAGTGGGGAGCCTGTTTCTCCCCTGCCCCTGCCCCTACTCATGTTCTCTCTCTGTCTCTCTGTCAAATAAATAAAATAAAATAAAATAAACAAAAAATAAAAGACTAAATAAGAAATGAAATTATCATAACTATTCAGGATTCCAAATGTTTTTACGAGTTTCATCTGTCATTTACTGCTAAGGAATTACCATATCTTAAATAAAGGGGCTGAATACCTTAGAAATTTCAGTGAATCAGTAAAGTAACTGTTGAAATACTTCAAACACAAGTACCATTGTTGAAACTTTTATGATACCAAACTTTCCTAGACTTTTTTCCTGAAAAGAAAGAAACAAAGGGGCTTTACAATACCTGATTTCCATGAAGGTCTAGGACATCTAAGCTTTTGAGGTTCTCCAGATTTGAAATTCTCTTGATTCTGAAAATCAAAATAAATAGAGTAGAAATGTGGATATATCAGATTTATTATAAATCAAAACATGCTAAGGCATACATAACTCATTTTAATTTACTCTTTCTATACGTAAGTAGGCAGATATAGAGAGAGTTATAGTATAGACAAATCTATATAAATATGTATGTATAGAGAGATTACATGTAATTATATATAAATATATATTATATTATATATATAAATATAAAACAAAAACATACTTTCTATTGATTTAATTATAATGTCAAAGATGTAATCCCATTGGGGGAAATGTCCCAAAGACATGTTAAAAGTTGTATCTTTAGGCAAAAGCAATTCTACTTCTAAGAACCATAGGACAAGGCACTTAAGGCAGTTCCCTTCAGAATATGATCTAAACTCCTTACCTCAGTTCTCAAGCCCCTAAACCTGATGGCTGCTGACTCTTCCTCCAGCCTTAATCTCCTACCATGGCTCAGGCTCTCTCTGCTCTAGCCACAGGGGCTTTCTTGCTAGCTCTAACCTGACAAGTTCAGGTTTGGGGTGTTTATCCTCACTGTTCCTTCTTTCGCAATGTTCTTCACCTGGAACTTAGCATCCTTCACTCCCCCTTCCTATCCCTATTGCTCTCTCCTTCCCCTGCTTTAATTGACTTCATTGCACCTATCTTTGCCTAAAATTATATTGTTTATGTGTTTACCTTCTTATGATCTCCTTCCTCAAACCATATTGTGAGCTTCAAGAGCACAGAAATTTCAACATATTCTCTACTCTATCCCCATCAGTTATAAAAGGGACTGGAACTGAGTAGGAACCCAAGAAATATTTGTTTAATGAATAAGTAAACACATACTAACTAAATGGATGAGTTTATGTATAAGAGTATTCATAAGAGGATTATTTATCAGAGACAAATTAGACACCACTTAAATGTTTTCTACTGGACCTGCTCAGTTTCTGAATACTTGGAATTTCTGATTTGCCATCTTGTGAAAAGCTAAAACTAAAGAAAATTTATCTCTAAAATGCCCCCTCTTATATCCCTTAATGATTAGGGCCCACCCATTGTCTCCCTCATTCCTATCTTTTCTGGCTACCTTACCCATTCAACTGCCTCCAACTGGACAGATCAAACAAAACAAAACAAAAACTACTTCCCTTTTTTTTCCCCCTCCTACAGATCCTACTTTCTCCCACTGTCCTAATTCAGTAGCGGGAAAGGAGCAATGGCAAAGAAAGGGCAGAAATGATGCCCATGTAATCCACCTTGATCATCATCAGCCTATCACTATTTATATCTGGTCAGGGATTACTGCCTCAAAGAACCATTTCCACCTTCCTAAACGGTTCCAGAACCTGGATCATCCCTTGAAACTTCATACATGCTGATCGCCACACAAACATAATGCCGGTTTAAACTTCAAGAATTTCCAACTCCATGTAACCTAAGCCATCTTACATCATTGCCAAACCCAGAATTATATCACTATAACCAATTTAATTCAGTTTGGTGTATAAAATAATTATCATACACCTACTATGGCCCATCACAATCTGACAACAGTTCTTCTCTCCTCTCTCTCTCTCTCTCATACACACACACAACCACACCACTACTCCCATCTTATCTTTTGTTCTTCCTATCCCTATTTTTCCTTAGTATTTTATTTTATTTTTTAAGGATTTTATTGGGTTATTTCCCAGAGAGAGAGAGAGAGAGAGAGCACAAGCAGGGGGAGCAGCAGGCAGAAGGAAAAGCAGGTCCGCACTGAGCAGGGAGCTCAACGTGGAACTCAATCCCAGGACCCCGGGATCATGACCTGAACTGAAGGCAGATGCTTAACCGACTGAGCCACCCAGGTGTCCCTTTCCTTAGTATTTTGAAAGAATTTCTCAAGCTTATCCGACACTATCGGATAGGAAAACAGACAAAACTATTAATAAAGTTGTTCTTCACCTAGAACAGTTGGAGAAAATTAAAATACCCTAATAATATAGCTTAGGAAAGAGAGATGCTCTAACAGCAATCTGATCTCCCAGCTATTAAAGAAGACTTATATGCAACTCTTTGATACTGCCAAACTCACATTCCCTAAAACAGTGGTTCTTGAACTTCTGTATCACAATCATCTGCAGGGCTGGCTAAATTATATATTGCTGAGCTCCCTCCAGAGTTTCTGGGACAGGGTCTACACATTTGCATTGCTAACATGTTCCTGGGTGGTGCTGATGCAGCTGGGCCAGAGATCACATTTTGAGAATTATTATCCTTAAAATATAGACCTCTTTCATCAAATCTCAACTCTCCTTTCCTATGAGTTTCATGATGATGAACTCACCTACTTAGAAAATACTAAAGCATTTCTAAGGAAATAATCAGAGATGCAGACAAAGATTTATGGATGAGGATAGTTATTGCAGCATTATCACAGCAAAAAAAAAAAAAAGAGGGACATGATGTAAATGTCTAACACATGGGAAATAGTAAATAAATTATTACACATCCATCTATATTATGTAACACTTAAGAATATATTTTCGGGGCGCCTGGGTGGCTCAGTGGGTTAAAGCCTCTGCCTTTCACTCAGGTCATGATCCCAGAGTCTTGGGATCGAGCCCCGCATCGGGCTCTCTGCTGGGCAGGGAGCCTGCTTCCTCCTCTCTCTCTCTCTCTCTCTCTCTGCCTGCCTCTCTCTCTACTTGTGATCTCTATCTGTCAAATAAATAAATAAAATCTTTAAAAAAAAAAAAAGAATATATTTTCAAAAAATGTGTTTTTTCAAAGAACATTTAATGATATGGGAAGATGTAAATAATAAAATATATTTAAGTGAAAAATACATAGTATAAAAACCAATTTTATAAACTATGATATGGTGAGTATAGAAGAAAGAGTGCTGGGTGTCTGGGTGGCTCAGTGGGTTAAAGCCTCTGCCTTCGGCTTAGGTCATGATCCCAGAGTCCTGGGATCGAGTCCCACATAGGGCTCCCTGTTCAGTAGAGAGTCTGCTTCTCCCTCTACCCTTTCCCTCTGCTTATGATCTCTCTCTCTCTCTCTCAAATAAATAAAATCTTTAAAAAATAAGAAGAAGAAGAGAAAGAAGAAGAAAGAGTACTACTCAGCATAGATAACCAAAATTTGGAAATAAGGCAAAGGAGTGACTGCATGTCCTTTCAGTTCATATCAAAGCACTGTGAACAAGCGTATCTAAGGATCAGCTAAATTTTACTAGTGATTATAGCCCAAACGCTGTAATGTTATATACCAACATTACATAATAGTTACACTGGCCTATAATTACATTTGTCTGAGAATTTTACTTTTAACATTTTGAAAATTATACATGTGAGATAGAGACTGTCTCAGCCTAAAGTTTTCTGATTTGGAGGATCAATGCATTCTGTTTCTGTATTTATCAGAAACTGGGCAGTCTTAAGGTACTTCAGTCATAGAGACCTTCATGTGCAGTAAGTCTTCCCACAGAATTCACCAGGGCCTCGCATACCATTAAGCTATCCAGTAAAAACTACCTATATATGGGGACTTCAAGCATTCTTTTAGCTTTGACACATAGTGGCTTTATTATTCTCATTTCAGATTTGGACTGCCCAGGAAAAGGGAATAGGGAAAAAAATAGGTAAGTCGCTTGCTGTCAATGAAACCCAAGACCAACCAAACATCTTGGTGTCTTGTCTTCATGAACTGCCTTTATCATAGATTCCTTCCCCATCCCCAGCACCTCAAGTGACCTAAGAAAAAGATCCAGTTCTAAAGAATTCAGAGCCAGATGATGGTATCAGTAGGCCAGGAGACCACTGGTCAGATTAGGTATTGATCTGAGGAACCTGAAAAATCCTAGTCAGTTCTCAATATGACCTGAAAGATTTTTTTTAAAAGGAATTTCTCCCATTAAATGGACTGAAACTAGGAAAAGACAAGCCTCACCAATCACATCAGCAATTACAGACCCCCAGGTATACGTCAGAATCCAACTCTGCAGGCTACATTATGACAATGAGGCCTGCATAAGGACCCCACTGCAGAATCTATATGAAGGCTAGGCTTTTCAGGTGTTAGAGACAAATCCTTAAGTGGAAACCTTCAAAGAAGCAACCAGAAAGGAATATGGAATCCCAGAGCCTGGTGGAGATTTTGGATCTATAGTTCTGGATGATCAGAAAAAATGCAAAGAAGTTCTACCCATTAGCCTGTGATTGTGAGGGCACCAGAAGCTCTCACAAGGACAAACAGGAACACAGAAAGCAGAAGAGTGAGATGGCAAGAACTTCAGTAGCACAGTGGTACAGAGGGGCTGGGTGTTCTTCGGTAACAATGTAAATCTCACATACAGAATATGAGCACAGGTGTTCTAGCTTTGGGGTAGAAATCTTTGTTGCAGCTGCTTGAACTTGGAGGAATATGGTAGCCCTGGATATTAACATCTGGTTCCACTGTTTTGGACTAAAAGATGGTGCTGCTTTGCAAAGTGAGAGGGAGAAAATCTCCTGGGCTCGTCCAGCAGTTCATCCTAGAGGAACCTGGGAGAAGGGTAGCAAATGAGCTCCTTTCTCCTAGCGCATTTCTCAGCCAGATTTGCCTGAAGTTCACGAAAGGTCTGCCTCAGGTTAGATTTGGATCTTCAAGGCTCACAGAGCTGACCCGAGAACAGGAGGCAGATTTGCATTGTTCTGATACTTCAGAAATATGCATTTGGGGAGAATATGGAAACTTTCTTTTTTATTTGGGTACACTAACAGCTCTAAAATTGCTGAAAGGTTGTTTTCTTTATGTGAAAAATAAAGTAAAATATGACCAAACACAAACAAAACAAACAAAAAGATGAAGTAGAACAAGGAAGAAGAGATTGCATTAGGTTGCTTTTACTTGAGCAAGGTAAGGATAGAGAAAAGAGCATTACGTCTCTTAGACTTGGAGGAGCAAAGAGAACTCTGGCAAGGTCATAAGCTCAGATGGACTGGTGTCCTTGAGCCACAAATTACTTTTTAAAAAACTTTAAAAGGCCATTTCCAAGAAGCCTGAGAAGCTGCAAAGTAGAAGCAGGAAGAAAAGTGGACTGAGAGTTGAGTTAAAACACTGGGACCCAGGAGAAGCTCTAAGATACTATGTTTAAAACTAGCAAAGGAGATTAAAAATGCCAATAGGAAATACTCCAGGACTGAAAAGAAGGCATAAGGCAACAGTGCTAAAGAATAAATAGAAACAAAAAACTCCAAGGATGGGGAACTAGTTAAGAAGTCTCTGGGAGAGAGAACAGGGAGCAGCACCTTGAAGGGAATGCCTTAAATGTATGAAAACTTGACTTCTTACTTTACTCACTAAATTGCTCCACTGGGGTACTCCTACGATGTACGGTTTATACACATCTAACCTTGCAAAGTCCCTTTACATCTCCATTTCTTCATCTGTGAAATGAGAGAACTGATCTCTGAGGTCAATTATGCTCTAAGACTCCATACTCCTATAATCTCCCCAAATTCCCTCCAGCTACCATAATGTTCAGTTTAACGCTTGAACAAAGTATGTGTGATAAACTGCATTGCTGGGAACTTTCAAGAAACCACAGGGAACAGACAAGAGCCTAGGATTCTGGGGCATGATCTTGGAAAAAGTTCCTTATGTTACCACTGGCCAGTGAGAATAAAGAGGAAATTCAAGATCCATGCTATCAGGGAGGAGGTGGGAGGGAGTGGAACTGAGGTTAGGGATAATACTGTATCTAAAATTCATCATTTGAGAATATAAAAATCATTTTTGGAGTTCACCAAACAGCCCTTCTTTGTAGACACTGCAAAAGCCATCCAGCAAAACAGAATGGAGAGAAAAGTCATAGACAAATATCAAGGAAATTAGTCAGAAATTGTGTAATTGTACTACATAATAGAGCCTTACAAAAAGAACTGAGCAAGTTCATATAGGATGTAATATTAAGTATATACCGAAAACACCATCTGAACAAGAATTAATCAGTGATCTGACAAACATGAAATATCAAATATCTACCCAGTCAAGCACTGGGAGGAATTATAGGTGAAACACACATAAGCCTAAAGTGAGTACACACACTTACAAGATAGCCCAAGAAAACATAAAGTTAAGGCCAAAGTCTGCTATTTACTTCCACCTAAGATAGGGCACTGGGAAGCAATGGAAATAATAAAATACACATTCAATAAATATTATTTGGTTTGACTCTCAGATTGAATCTCATAAAATAAATTATGGCTGAATCTTAATCCATTCAAATAATCTTAACAAATTTTAGTCAATTTGTATCTTTTTTCAATCTATCAGTTTCTTAGCAGTATCTAAACACCAGAAGTCTCAACATTAGCTCTAAGTAAATAAACAAATCTATTATTCTACAAAGATTACCTGTTTTTCCCCAGCAGAAGGACACGGAGGGATCTCAGAGTAGAAAGCCCACTGATTTCTTCAATTTGGTTATCATATAAATCCAAGAATATTAGCCTCTGTAGATTAGAAATATTTTGGATCCGAGTTATAAAATTGTGTTGGAAGTTCAACAAACGAAGGTGTTCTTCTCCATCAATGATAGGACACACAGTCAGCTTTTGCCTAGAAAACATTTTAAAAAGTGAATAAAGTTTCAATGTGATAACCTGTCTCCTCTTTTTATTACAAATATTATTAATAGTATATTTGTGCTCCCACACTGTGAGGAGAAAAAAAGATGAACAGCACCACTTCTTGCCTCCAGGAACTGAGTATCCTAGACCTAATTGTAAATCATTTCTATAAAAGACAATATACCTCAACAAGGGCAATTATGAAAATTAAGTCTAAGCTCTCATTTTATTAAAAAAAATCTCCAATATCAATTAGTTCACATAAAATTGGCTTAACATCACAAAACACTCAATGTAACTACCTTCTGAAAATTGAAATTATTCAAAGAGCCATGTCACATAATGCAATAGAGGCCCTTGCCATCAAGCCACTGATACAAAGACTGCCCAGGCAACTAAGTCATTGGAGGAAAAAAAACACAACAATTTATACACAGGTCTCTCACAAAATCAGACTCTTAAGCGGATGACATGTTAGGAAAAGCAAGAAATTCAGCCACCTACAGTTCACTTTGATGGAAACAGTTTCACCCTGAAATCCATTAATAGGAAGGCAGTCCTCATAACACATTTCCCCAGAAGCTTAGATTTTAAGAATGTTTACATGTTCAACATTAACTTTAGACTTTTCAGAACACTTAGAATGCTATAGGATAGGATGAAACCTTATTAATACAAGCTCTCAGCTATATCTGAAACACTAAAACCTCTATTACGCAAAAAGTTATGTCTTACATGTGAAGTAAATACGTACACAGCCCGAAGAATTCCACTACGGTAATGGCCAGAGAGGAGTGATTCCACTCTGAGGTTTTCAACAGTGTGCAAGGAAAAGGTCGCTGCTTTGATCAGTGTGTGGACAACTCAAATGGAGAGACTTACTAGAACTATTTTCTTTTAGTAAAAATCAAGCAAATGTAACCTTTAAAGAAAATTAATCAGAATTCTACAAGCATGAGTGAAATTGTGAATGGGATCAGAATAGTCCTCATTAATAGAGAAAATGTGATTAAATATGATTAGCACAAAGAAATGACTGAATACAAATGGTTGACAAAGATAACAATGTTTAAAAACACAGACCCTGAAAAAAATTGGTTTATAATAGAAGAAAAGTAAAACATAATAGACAATAGTTTAATTGTTTCAAGTGTGCTTAGTATTTAGAATTCATTTCATGCATTCAATATTATCACATGTCCTCCTTGTCTTATAACTTATAAATTAATAAATGACAAGTATTCTAGTTTAAAATTTATATATTTATCAGCTTAGCCAAAAACTTTGTCTCATTTTTTCTGCTTCAATCTTCCTCTGTTTCTCAGTTAAACTTACCAATACCCCCAGCTTCTAGTTCATCCCATTTTTGAGTCAGTCATCACCGTGAAAGGAAAATAAATAATCTCAGACCTCCCTCTCATATAAGTTATTATAGCTTGAAATAAAGTCACTTTCTCAGATTCCAAATCGAGTGACTAAGACCCAAGGCTCACTTGTCTTGAAACTCGACTTAGTTGAGTGATTGAGACCCAAGCTCACTTGTCCACCGCCTGAACCCCTAAGTCCCTGCCATGCAGTAAAACAAGCAAACACACACACAATAAGCCAGAGCTTTCTCAGGGCAGGGGCAGTGTTCTGGCTACAAAATCCCTGAGTTGCTACACCTCCAGCCCTAATACCAGATGTATATTGGACCATACCCGTGTCTCTGTATTTCCTACTTGATGCTGTAACACCAATACTACAAAACTGTCCTGAGAGTCAGAGCCCTCTGCTCTGCCTACAATACAACACACTGCACCCTCCAGAGAGCTTTTTCCCAACTACACACAAAGATGGTCTAGGACGATTCACTGTCAGGTGTGCATTGCTAATGTAAGAAGTTTGCTTACCAATTTGCTCTTGGATGGGGGCGCCTGGGTGGCTCAGTCAGTTAAGCATTTGCCTTAGGCTCAGATCATGATCCTGGAGTCCCGGGATCGAGCCCCATTGTACAGCTCTGGAGAGTCTGCTTTTCCCCCTCGCTCTGCCCCTCCCCCTACTCCACTTCTCTCTCTCTTGCTCACTCTTTCTCTCTCAAATAAATAAAATCTTCAAACAAAAATTGCTCTTGGAAAGGTACTGCTAAGCTAAAGGTATGCATAGCAGTGATGGTTTTCCTAGACTGGTTATAGCACTAAGACAGGATAGGGATGTTCATCCACCATTCTATTGTCACGGGCTTCCTAGATTTATTTTAGTTTTTATTTACATTCAATTGAGGTAATATACAGCATGTTATTAGTTTCAGGGACAGAATTTAGTGATTCATTAGTCTTAATGTAACAGCTGGGGCTCATCATATCAAGTGTCCTCCTTAATGCCCATTAGCCAGTTACCCCTGCCCCCACCAACCTCCCCTCCAGCAGCCCTCAGTTTGTTCTCTATAATTAAGAGTCTCTTAATGGTTTGTCTCCTTCTCTGTTTTCCTCTTATTTTATTTTTCTTTCCCTTCCCTTATGTTCATCTGTTTTGTTTCTTAAATCCCACATAGGAGTGAAACCATATGGTATTTGTCTTTCTCTGACTGACTTATTTAGCTTAGCATAATACACTTTCGTTTCATCCAAGTCGTTGCAAATGGCAAGATTTCATTCTTTTTAATGGCTGAGTAATACTCCAACACACACACACACACACACACACACATATAAAAAATATTCCATAGATATAGATATAGATAGATAGATAGACAGATAGATATAGATATACACCACATCTTTATCCATTCAACTGTTGATGGATATCTGGGCCCTTTCTATAATTTGGCTATTGTGGACATTGCTGCTATAAACAGTGGGGTGCATGTGCCCCTTTGAATCACTATGTTTGTTTCCTTTGGGTAAATACCTAGTAGTGCAATGGCTGAGTCATAGGGTAGCCCTATTTTTAGCTTTTTGAGGAACCTCCATACTGTTTTCCAGAGTGGCTACACCAGTTTGCATTCCCACCAACAGGGTAAAGAGGGTTCAAGGGCTTCCTAGATTTACAGCTAGGGATCAAATCTTAAATATATTCACCCGTTCAAAATTTTTTAGTCTCTTTTGTCCCAGGCTCTGTTCTAGGTGCTCAGGATACAAAACTGAAAAAATCTCCCAGTGTTTGGGGAGCTTATATTCCAGTAGGAGGAGACAAAGGATCAACTTGATAAGTAAAATACTTCATATGTTGGAGGGTGATATATGCTAAGAAGAAAAATGAGGCAGAGAAGGGGGTTGGGAGTGTCAAGGTGGAAGGGGATGTAGCTCTGGAGATGATGGCTGAGGAAGGTCATCCCTGACATGATGACATTTGAGTAAAGACCTGAAGGAGATTAGGGAGTAAGCCTACAGATACGTGAGGGAACAGCATTCTTTGCAAAGAGAACATCGAGTGCAGAAGTTCTGAGGTATAAGCATGCTTGGTGTATTCACGTGGCACCAAGGAGGCAGGTGTAACTTCAGCAAAGTGAATGAAGGAGAAATGAGGAGTTCAGGCCAGTGAGGCAATAAGAACTCAACAGGAGAGGGCCCAGAAGGACCCATATGTGGACTATATTGTAAGTTTTTCTATCCTAAAATCCATTTTAATCCATGTCATAGTCTAGAATTGCTATACTACACTTTCAGGGTATAGGCAAGTTCTGTTACATTACACAACTATAAAACCCCTCCCCACACTCCTGAAAGGATAAATAAAAAATTGGATTATACCTATGTGGGAGAACTGGGGAGCTGGAGAGCAAGGGAAGAGAGAAAGCCTTTTCTATCTTTCCAGTCTTGTACCATATTTATGTATTATCTGGTCAAAAAAAGAAAAGAAAAGAAATTGTCCTCACCTTTCTAGGGTCAACCTGTCTGAGTAAAGAATTTTCTCTTCAGAAGAACGTTGCAGAATGGGAAATGATGGCATTGATGAGCTCGCCAGATGAATATGATCACCTATTGAAAAGGATATACAAATTACTTGATTAAGAAAAAAAAAACCTTTAAAATCTTGAAACTAAAGTCACCTTATATTTGGAGAACTTTGGCACCTACAAATATCTATTCTGGAAACTACAATTTCCATAGCTCTCTACACTTAAAATTAATTCCTACATTTGAGTTTGTTTCTTTCCTCCTCAACCCTAAAACGACATGTTCTGTATATACCAAATAATTTTTCCCTCACCCTACAGATTGGTTGAAAGTACAGAACTACTCTAGTACTATCTTTACCCCTTTATAAGGCTGACTCCTAATACTAAAGTTTAGGTCTCTTAAAGCTGAGATGATAGTCCCTCATTACCAGATACATTTGGGCCAGCACTATGACAGCCCTGCCGGATTCTGGACTTTGAAGGTGTCTGAATGGAAGAATCTCCAAATGCTGATAAGGAGCTCATGGTAGTTTTCATTTCCAGCCCACATAGTTCTGTCACGTTTGTTGTGGATGAGATGCATGATGACTTATTACGAGGCGAAGGGCTTATTACTCTTCCATCTCCTTCAAAATATCAAAAAGTTTATCACAAAGCTACACAATACATGACTTTGCTACTGGAAATATAGAGAAAGTAGTTTTGGATAGCAGATGTATCACTTTTTTTGTGTGTGTATGTTCAGCCACTACTAGTAGAAAATATTGTAGAGACCGGTGGATGTGGTCAAATATTGTTCATTTTTAGTTAGTTAGGCTCTACAGGGTCTACGATACTCCTATGAGGTTTATAGGCTGTTGGTCCTATAATCCTGACTGCCATTAAGTAGCTTTCAATCTAACTGGCAAACACATATGAAATTAATAGACTATACAGAACAATGTACACAAAATACAGAATAAAAAATAGTATCCGTTATATATTCCCACATAAATGTGACAGTTATTTTCCACTTAAGAAAATGGGTTTGGAAAAAAAAAAAAAAGAAAGAAAATGGGCTTGGGGTGCCTGGGTGGCTTAGTGGGTTAAGCCTCTGCTTTCAGCTCAGGTCATGATCTGAGAGTCCTGGGATCAAGGCCCGCATGGGGATCTCTGCTCGGCAGGGAGTCTGCTTTCCCTTCTCTCTCTGCCTGCCTCTCTGCCTACTTGTGACCTCTCTCTCTCTGTCAAATAAATAAATAAAATCTTAAAAAAAAAAAAAAGGTTTATAGGGAGGTAGATATTAAGGTATATTCTACAGACCAAAAAGAATGTAGAATAGTCAAGAAGAGATACTGGGAAGTTCCAGAAATGAGAAAAGATTTGAGCAATGGGTCAAAGGGGTCACTTTGAGCATCAGAGGAAATCTACTGTATTTTCTTCTATAAAGAGAAAATTTCCTGAAAGAAGCACCTGATGTTGATGGGAGCAATAAGCAGTAAAACAGAAACTATGGTTACCACAGAGTTCTTCTACTTAAACAGACCAATAAGGTGAAAAGAAAAAACCAAATCTAGGAAACTAACATACTCTTTGGGAGACCATGAGACAATATGATGACAACTTAACATCAAGTTTCATATAGATACTACTAAAAAGTTGTCAAGCAACAATATTTGCTAGCTTCTATGGGTCTACAAAGCATAAAGTATCTATCGAAATATCACACACCTAGCTTCTTGCACAAAATAACCAGTGCTCATATTCCACTTTTCTAAGTATCATGAAACATCAAGATAACTAACAATGATGTTCTCAAGTAGATCACTTAGAACTGGCCTCATGTTCACCAATGAACTGCTCTTGTGACAGGATTCAGTGCCTAGCAGGATACCAAAGCAACCACGATTCAGTAAACCCATTTGGAAATCAAAATTCAGATAGTTAAAAAACAAACAAACAAACAGCAGAAACAAACAAAAATTAGTCTAAGGATTAATTGAGTAAGGTGTAATTGGCCACCTAAAGATGATACAGGTAAAATTCCAACCAATGGACAACGTTGATTTCTGTTATTAGCATCAGAGTCAGGTTTTTAAATTATTTTGTTAAGGCTTCAAGCCAATCCTCAGTTTAAGAGGCAGACTGAAACTTTCAAAGACTTGGGGTATACAGGAAATAATCAAAGAGTTCATTTATGTTTAAAGCAGGTTTTATCCTTACACTTTTCAGTTCCTATCCCCGCGATTAGCTCACTATCATGATAAGTGTGATATATATCTTACAAGATGTAGCAACGAATGACAACAATTAGGAAGAAACACCTTAAAACCCACAAACAAGTGCTCGCTTCGGCAGCACATATACTAAAAAACCCACAAACAAGATCCTTTAAATGACTGGAAACCAGAGTGATCTATAACTGACACATCTACATACTTATGCAGATATATGCACATATATTTGTATATCAAACACCCACATATATTTGTGAGATGTTTCACCCTACATATAAACCACATTACAATGTGGCAAAATTTTAATTGAAACATTTCCTTTATTTCATATGTCACTATTTAATTTACTGGATAAGAAGCCCCTGTTTTCCCCACAAATTTATGAGCTCTTTGGGAGATAGACCTCATTTTACATTCTTTATATTCTTGCCCGAATCCAAGAAATCAATAAGCTAATTGATTTTCCAATTTACTAAAATTAAGTGGAAAATTAAATTAAATTAATTAATTAAAATTAAGTGGACATCTATTTCATATATACTATTTCTGTTTAAAAAAAAGGAAAGAAAATCAAAGTACTGTATTTTGGTATAAAAACATGGATTGGAGACACTGGGGGGCTTAGTTGGTTTAGTGTCCAACTCTTGGTTTCGGCTCAGGTCATGATCTTAGGGTCATGGTCTCAGGGTCTGTAGAATATACCTTAATATCTACCTCCCTATAAACCCGTCTTTTTTTTTTTTTAAATATTTTATCTATTTATTTGACAGAGAGAGAGGTCACAAGTAGGCAGAGAGGCAGGCAGAGAGAGAGGGAGAAATAGGCTCCCCACCAAGCAGAGAGCCCGACGCGGGGCCCGATCCCAGGACCCTGAGATCACGTCTTTTTTTTTTTTAAGATTTTATTTATTTATTTGAGCTTTATATGTGGTTCCCAATTTCACATCTATAACTCTGCTCCTAATACAATATCTAGCACATAGCATACACTCAATAAATACGTAGTGAACTGAACCAAAGAGAGCAAGACAGATGCTCCCTGTAGTGTGGAACTGAAGTTAGGTTGATGCCATGTCTAGCAGTTGGCCAAGACTAGACTTTAGGATATAAGAAAGAGAAAAGTCGGGGGTGCCTCGGTGGCTCAGAGGGTTAAGACTCTGCCTTTGGCTCAGATCATGATCTCAGGGTCCTGAGATCAGGCCCTGCATCAGGATCTCTTCTCAGCGGGGAGCCTGCTTCCCCACCTCTCTCTCTGCCTACTTGTGATCTCTCTCTGTCAAATAAATAAAATCTTTAAAAAAGAAAAAGAAAAAATCACCGCAAATTAGATGGGCCCAAGAGGAAAGTCCAAAAGTAACAAAACAAAAAAAGAAAACTAATCCAATATTCAAGATGACCATACGTTCGTGCAGTAATGAGATGAACAATCTGGGCCTGCCTATACAGATCAACCCCCTCATACAAACTCCTAGGAGGTACAGATGGTACAGTATATAAGGATTCTGTAGTGCTTAACATTAGCCATTACAGATGGCTAGCAGTTGTTAACAACCAACTAACCACTCAAATGTCTAAAGGAAATTTCTCCTTGAACTGAAAAACTCATTTCAGAAATATAACCAGCTCATATAAGGCACTGTTTTTCAAAGGGTGGTCCACAAACCACATCCGTCAGAATCCCTTGAGACATTAAAATGCACATTTCCATGGACATTGGGGAGGGTATGTGCTATGGTGAGTGCTGTGAAATGTGTAAGCCTGATGATTCACAGACCTGAACTCCTGGGGCAAAAAATACATTTATGTTAATAAAAATAATTAATTTAAAAAATAAAATGCACATTTCCAAATCCCTCTTGAGACCTAAAAAATCAGAATGGGGAAGAGGAAGAAAGGAAGGGGAGTACTAAGAAAATCTCAGGTGATGGCACACTAAAGTGTAAGGCCTTCGATATAAAATATCTATAATTATATACATTAGTAAGAGAAAGATTTTCTTTTCTACTCCTGACTTTTCACTCTTTCCACTGCTTCCTTATTTCCTAGACATATGTGTTCCCATACTCTTACCCTCATTAGGTAGCCATCTTTCCTAGTTCTAAAACAGTATTTGGAATATTCCTTCCCATTCTGTTGTGCATAACCCAGCCTCGAACTACAGTAAAACTGATTTTCCTATTGGAAATAATCTACCATGCTGTATATATAAAATCAATTCTGATCCCAATAAATACCAAACCAATTTGATCAGTGAACCATTGGTTAATGAACCATTTCTTTTTTAATTCAGGTCTATTTGGATTTAGGTAGTCAAGATTATTAAGCAATATTACTCAAATAAGATAAGACATATCTGATCTCTACTTGCTGACAATACCTTGCCTACTTGAGTAGTTTCTTTCAAGATCATGTTGTAAGAGTCGACCAGAGAATGATGGTGTTTCTTTATTTAGCTTGAATTCAACCTAAAAGACATATTTGGGGGACATTTTAACAGTAAGTAATGAAGATAATTATAAAATTATGTACAATACTGACACAAGACACAACACAGATGAACCTTGAAAACATGCTGAGTGAAAGAAGAGAGACATAAAATGGCACATAGCATAGGATTCCAGCTATGAAAAACTGATAATAAAAAAATCTAAAGAGACAGAAAACAGATTTGTGGTTTTCAAAGGGGGTGGGAAGGGGGAATGGGGAGTGATTGTTTAATCGGTACAGGGACTCCCTCTTGAGTGAAAAAAATTCTGGAACTACACACTGATGATGGCTGCACAACCTTGTGTATGTATTTAATATCACAAATTTGTACAACTTAAAATGGCTAAAATGGCAATTTTTATGTTATGAGTTTTTAGCGCACACACACGCACACACAGAGTCAATTTCATGGGGTCAGATAAAACTATGCTGTAAACCACTTGCAATTCCCCCATACGCTCACCACAAATACAATGATTAAAAGAACCATTTTCTAGAAAACAAAAGCAAAAATCATATAACAAAAAGTAAATTCTGTTGAAAAAAAATCACTATGTTTTTATCACCAGAATTCCTTTTAAGAATCCAAGTGTAATAAAACTGTATATCTAAACCTTCTAAGAAAGGTATTCTCTAAATTGATTTTAAATTATTTGATAGGACTGAGAAAAAAAAAATCTCGTGATTAGCCACCAAAAAACCCTAAATATGTATCATAAAAGAGTTATTATGCTTCTGATTCATCCATAATAAACATTATAACAGCATTTGTACTATAACTTTATGAATTATATGAGCTAAAGGTATTTTCTCAGAACATATGTCCACTCTAGAGAAAGTAAATGGTTTGAAAAGAATCTGCACAAGGCACATAGATCCTAGAAATACATTATAATGATAAAACGGGATTTTTCCAGCAAAATCAATTAGCAAAACTTTGGCAAGGATCCATTGTATCCAATTATAATAAAGAATATTTTCAGTTAATCTAGCTAATTGCTATTTATCCAAGATGATCAAATGGTCTATTTTTCAAGGGTTTATTTTCACATTTAATGTAATCAACTACTGCCTCCTCGACTAATGGTGTCCTTCTGTCAACCCTCTTCATGCCCCTCCTTACCCTCCTCATGCCGTTGTTTGTAAACTCTGTCCTTCACTTTAGAGTTCCCCCAGTGACATCTACTAAACAATCTTTCAGGAAAAAAACTGAATTGTGATGGTTGGAGGTATCCAACTTGGGCAAAGGAGGAAAAATTGTTTTGTGTCTTGAGACAGTTCTGTGGGAGGTAGATGAGTATGTCTGAGTGCTGAGGTGAGACAGAAGGGAAAGAAAAACATGTATCTCAAAAATCAAATTAAAGCTAGAAATAATGGAAATGCCAGCGGATATCGTATGCAAATCTGGGAAAAAAGAATCTTATGTTCACATCCTAACTTCTAAATAGCATTAAGCCCAATATATTTTCACTGCTAATCTATTATGTTCTCCCCCCATTATAAATGGAATCTGTAGATATATCCCCCCGTATCCATTATAAGATGCCATCAGTGGTAAGATATACCATAATTTTACTCACTACTAAGAAAGAAAAAACTTTCCTAATTCGACTATGATGTGCCATCAATTTTAAGAAGAATCCTGACTTAAGAAATGTTTAAATGTAAAAAACAAAACAAAACGAAACCCACCTCTTGTAACCGGTGAAGTAAGAATCAGTTTTTTAAAGAGGCTTTTTGACTTTAGGTGGGCAGAAAATAAAAATTATTTTAGCTTTACTCTTTAAATCATGCTGTTATTTGTGTAGGTTATAAAATAATTTATCTTCGATTTAAATATAAATCTGCTTAAATCTTACTTTGCTTTTTTCAGGAAGCGATGATGTTTGAATAACCAGATGAAGCCCACAGTTCACCTGCAACGTAAAAATTATAGCATAAAATATGCTCTTAACTTAAATACACACATATTTCTCCCCAAACTGGTACAGAGAAAGATAAACAAACACTTAGAATAAAACAGAATGCTTGCTTTTCGTTTGTGGTAAATGATCATGTTCTGACGATCTGCTGAAAACAATAAAAGCGCGACTAAGAATTAAAAGGTTTCCCTGTGATTTATTTCCCAAGATGTCTGCAGCGATTTAACCCTCTCCCTTATAACCTGAGGTATCTGACACTTGCCATTTCAAGTCTATGTAAATATCTCAATGGGACGGGTGAAGGAGGTGGAGTGCCTATTAATAATACATTTTTTTTTCTTAATTGAGAGAAGGGGTGGAAGATGGACTGGTTGAAAGAAATGAAACGAGTCTTAGCCTTTCACAGCAGACCAGCTCCACCTTCTGGAAGCCAAGAACCTGGACAAGACTTTGAATACCCATCACACAATATTAAATACCCTCCAAGTGCCTTGGTCCAGTCCACGAATCTCAAGCCTCGGTCAGACAATAGCTTGAGTAGATTCAGCGATCCTGGTCCCAATAATACAGCCCATCACCTAGGACAAAGACGCCAGTCAGAAAGAACGATACCAATGGGGGAGAAGGGAAGGCAGGAGACCCAACCTACGTTATTCGCAGACCGGCCAGAAACAGAGCGGTACTTCCCGGGAATCATGGCAGGAGACAGTCCAGGATCTGTTAGATCTGCCTTAGAAGCGACGATACAGCGGAGACTCAGACACCGAAAGGGGTCATCTCCCAGGCAACCCGCTCAGGGGTTACCATGGAGACGACCATTTCCGGTCTGGTCCTCTCCTAAATCGGCTAGCCCACCCGGTCGGTAGAGCCTTCGGTGATGTTTGCTGGGGTCCGGTGCGTCCGCACTTCCTCGTCCTGCTTTCCTGGCCTCGTGCAAACGGAGCGGGAGTGTAGGGAGGAGGACACGGGGAAGAGGCCTGCCGCCTCGGTAGCTGTGACAACCACCACTTCCGGTCCGTTCCTCTTTACGGCCCACCTCAGTTCGGCCCGCGCGAAATTTGGATCCCGCTGCCGGTGGCGCCCTGCTCTCCGGGCAGGACCGCCGCGAGCTGACGGAGGCCGATATCCGAGCACCGTATACTCCCCCAGCTCGGTACTTCCGGTGGTCGGAGGTAGGGGCACGCACGAGGCGCCGCGCCGCGCGGACCGGCGCAGGGGGACCGGCGTCTCCCTGGCTGGGAGCGCGCGAGTGTGCGGAGGCTGAGGCCGCGGCCATGCCGGCCCGCTGCGTGGCCGCCCACTGCGGCAACACCACCAAGTCCGGGAAGTCGCTGTTCCGCTTCCCCAAGGACCGGGCGGTGCGGCTGCTGTGGGACCGCTTCGTGCGGGGCCGCCGCGCCGACTGGTACGGGGGCAATGACCGCTCTGTCATCTGCTCGGACCACTTCGCTCCGGCCTGTTTTGACGTCTCTTCGGTTATCCAGAAGAATCTGCGCTTCTCCCAGCGCCTGAGGCTCGTAGCGGGCGCCGTGCCCACCCTGCACCGGGTGTCCGCCCCGGCACCCAAGGGGGAAGAAGAGGGAGAGCACGCGGGCAGCCCCGAAAAGGGAGGAGAGCCCCAGGCAGGCAGGCAGGCAGAGGCCGCCCCGCGGCCAGCCTCCAGTACGCTCCTCCGGGCCAGGAAGAGGGCTGCGCCTTCACAGGTAAAGGGACATCAGAAGTCCACCGAGGGTCGCGGAAGGAGCCCCGGACTGTAGCTCGGCTGTGCCACTAGTGTCATCTGGGGAAGGTCATCTCACCTCTAAGGGTTCCATTTTCCCATCCGTAAAATTAGGAGGGTGCTGTAGCGGGGATCGCCAGGTCCTATTTAACGTGAATGCTGGGGAGTTACATAGTTTGCTTCTGCCTCATCCTCCCTCGGACTCACACAAACACACACACACTCTCATCCTTTATATCATAGAGTCGCATTCACAGCCCAATGCAGACTTTTTAAATAGAAAGGGTCCCATTTGCGCTAATCTCAAGGAAAGGGGTGCTTGTAGCTTGTTCTTGCTTGACATTAACCCGAGCTTGAGGAAACGATGGTAACTGCCAATATGGTGAGGGAAGGGGGATGTGGAGCCACGGATGAAAATGGGGTTTGCTGATAAATCTCTTCCCACTCCTGAACTTCCTCTTGACTCGCTCCCTGTAAGTTAAAACATCCCAGTGAGCCTAGTGTTCTCACCTTGCCCTCTTCTGCTGCCTTACTAGTCCTCACAAGCACGTACTAGACTTATTTTGCATCCGGCGCTGTATCTTCTTCCCCACTTCCCATCTTAATGAGGACTTCCCAGCCTTCTTTGAGATAATCAAAACATCAGCCTATCACCATCACAGAGATTAAATCATGACTTTTTATTGGATCTAAAAGATGTTCATTTTGAGAGATAGGAAGAGTTCGCCTAGTGATTGTCAGTTGATCTGTAACTGACATTTTGGCTTTGACTAAGCACTCTTTAGCCCAGACTCAAACTTTATACACAAGGATGTCAGTCCAGGAGATTAAGAATTTCCTCACAGGCTTATAATATTTGCTCTAGGTCTAATTGCCAGACCAAAACATTTTCTGAAATACCAGCCTGCTTCCTACATTAGAATGGGTGCTTAGGTATCCTGGTATTACTAGGATAAAGAGCAAAATTACTAACACATCCTACAAGTCCTTGCATGCTTTTTGCCTACCATACTAGTCCTATCCAAGGCCACTGTCCTTGTTGCGCCGTATACACCAGTCATGTTGATCTTTTCCATTTTTGAACATGCCATGTTCCTTCCTACCAACAAGCCTTCACTCATTTGTTTCATGTAAAACTCTGGCATTGTGCTCCTCCCATTCCCCATTATCATCAATTAAGTCTTTTTACTTCAAAAATCAATTCAAACATCCTTCCCCTTTGGTCCCCTAATTATATATTTTCATTCTTCATATAATGCATATGCTTTGGTATCATACATACTTCAATAACACATCACAGTTGTCATGAAATAATTGTGTCGTTTGCTTAATGTCTGTCTTCACATTAGAATGTAAGCTCCGTGAGAGCAGGGGTCCTATCTGACATGTTCTTTATTGTATTGGCAGTACCTAGACAATATTTTGCAAATTTTAGGAATTCAATAAATATTTGTGGAGTGATTATGAGACTCTTAAGAACACTTTTTTGTACTATAATGGAATTTTCAGTTCTCAGCCAGCTGCTCTTCTCACCAAGCTGTGTAACCAGTCAAGACATCTCCTCCTTCCTTTAATTATCTGTCCGCTATCACACTCATTCAACATTTACCTAAGCACATATATAATACACAAATGCAAATATGTAGTAAAAAAGAGGAGCATTAAACATGCCATGCACACCCTTTTACCATTTTACTTTCTCATAATTATACCACCTAATCAAAACTCGGGAGAAGAAAAGCCAGGCTAGTGAAACAACCAAAGATTTCGTAACAAAGGCTAACCTTGAAATCCAGAGTACATACCAAACCTACTTTGCAACTAGAATATTATATATATTAATATATCTAGCCAACATTTCTAACAATCCATATTAATACAATTAATATACTTACTGTTTATTGGGAAACTATGTGTTTTAGTAATAGTTACTTCAGAAGTATATAAGGTTAAAATGAGTTTAGAGTTGATAGCAATACATTTTTAGCCAGGTCTGGATTGAGAGCCCCAGAAACAAAGCTAAGAAAGTACTTGTGCGACCTCTGGCTCCTTTCCTCACTCACTGTTTTTCCAATTCCAGGACCACCTGACTAAAAATCTAATTTCCAGGCATTGTATAACATTTACAGAGGGCTATTACAGATACTGTTCTGGATAGTTGGGTTTTATGTAGATAAATGTAACTGAATATTCCCTATCTGTAGGGAGCTTGAGAAAAGATTAGGGACTATCTCCCAGGAGAAAGGGGGCTCTGAGGAGCACTATATACTATCTGATATCTTGCTTCATGAGGCTGTGATTATTTTCCTTAACTGCTAATTTCTTATTTTTTTATCCAGCTGTGTTTTTTAAATTCTCTAATTGAAATGTAACAAATATGCAGGAAAGTGGACAAATATTGTCATTAAATTAACACAGACCGAACAAGTGTAGCCACTAGACAACTCAAAGAAATCGAACACTGCTAGCAACCCAGGGACCTGTATCACCTGAGCTGCAGCCTTCACTCCTTGAAGAAACCAAGTTTGCTTTTTCTTTTTTTTTAAAGCCTCATAAAATAGAACCATTATGTAGGCATTTCTTGCCTCTGCCTTCTGTGTTCAACAATATATTTGTGAGGTTCATCCATATAGTTTCTATAGCAGAAATTTGTTTTGATTATTATGTAGTGCTCCATTGTATGAATATGCCAAAAAATGTATCTGTTCTACTCTATTTGGACTTCTGGGTTGTTAACATTTGGGGGCGATTATAAGTAATGTTGCTATACGCATTTTTGAACATGTCTTTTTCATAGTGCACACTTTCTCATGGTATATACCTAGAGTTGCTGGGACATGGTATTATGCTAAACTTCAATAAATAATTCCAAGCGGTTTTTTAAAATACTCCTACCAGTTCACACTTTACCAGCAGCCTGTGAGAGTTTACATTGTGCCTCATTCTTGCCTACACCTGGTTTGTCAGACTTTCACATTTGAGTCCTTTTGCAAGTTGTGTAGTGGTGGTTTACTTTGCATTTCCCATTTTGTAAATGAAATTAGTAAGGGAACACCTTTTTCAGAGGTTAATTGAACATGTGGATAGCCTCTTTGGTGATATGCCCATTTTCCTGTTGGGTTATCTTACTTTTGTTGATTTCGGATTCTTAATAAATTCTGGCTTTGTCAATTGAATATGTTTCAAATATCTTCTCCCACTGTGCCTTTGCCTCTTCCTTCTTAATAGTGTCTTTTGATGTACTGAAATTCTTAATTTTAATGCAGACCAACTTACCAACATTTTTCTATATGTTTAATGCTTAAAACACTCTTCTATTGCCTTCTATAAATTTGTTTTTAATTTTTACATTCAGATCTACAACCCATTCAGAATTGACTTTTGTTTATGATGTGAGATAGGGTTAAAGTTTCATTTTTTTCCCACATACATACCCAATTGACTCAGCCTCTTCTATTGAAAAGACTAGCATTTCCTTGTCCTACAGCATCAACTTTGTCATTAGTTAAGTTTCTATGTGCACATTAAGTCTGTTTCCACATTTTTTAATTCTGCCTATTTATCAATTTGCATATTTTTGCAACAGTATGACAGTACCTTAATTATTGTAGCTTATATTAAGAATCAACATTTAATTGATCAATTTCTCTTACCTTCTTCATCTTCATAGATGTCTTAGGCTATTTGGGGCTCCTTAAAGTTCCATATATATCTTAGAATTGGTTTGTCAATTTCCACAAATTATTTACTGGGATTTGATCGGGGCTACATGGAATTTATAAGTGAATGTGGGGAGAAAGACATATTGACAATAACAGTTCTTCCAATCCATGAATGTAGTGTATCCCTACATTTACCTGGGTTTTTATGTTCCTCTTAAAAATGTTTTATGGCATTCTATGTAAAGGTTTTATACATCTTTTATTAAATTTATTCCTATTTGATTTTGCTATTATAAACAGTATTTAAAATTTTATTTTTATGTATTTATGTAGATAAATTGATCTTTGTTGACCTTGTACCCAGAAACCTTGTGAAAACCTATTTATTCCTATAATTTTTAGATATTTTCTAACTTTCTACATGTCTATAACATGTCAGCAGATAGTTTTTGATGTTTGTGCTTTTATTTCCTATTCCTGCTATGCTAACTTGAAACTTCAGTACAACGTTGGGAACCAAAGAGGTGATGAGGAATCCTTTTTCTCATTCTTATTTCCAGAGGGAAAGCCTTTAAGTTTACCATTTGATATGATTTTTGCTACAGTTTTTTTTTTTGCAGCTGCTTTTTGTCATAAAAAAATACTACTGTCTATTCCTAGTTTTTGCTACAGATGTAAATCATAAATTATGTTAAATTAGATCAAGTGCTTTTTCTGAATCTATTTATGATCATATATTTTGTCTATTATTCGGTTATTGTGGTGAATTTTATTGCCAGGTTTTGAAATATAGAACCAAACTTGCATGGCTGAAATAAACACATTTGGCCAAGGTGTATTACTCTTTTATATATTGCTTGATTTGATTTGCTAATACTTGGGATTTTTTACATCTGTGTTCATGGGCAAACTCAGTCTGTAATTTTTCTTTCTTGAAATGCCTTTCTCAGGGGTGCTAGGGTGGCTCAGTAGGTTAAGCATCTGCCTTCAGCTCAGGTCATGATCCTAGGGTCCTGGGATTGAGTCCCACATTGGGCTTCTTGCTGGGCAGGGAGCCTACTACTCCCTCTGCCTGCCTCTGTCTGTCTGACAAATAAAGAAAATCTTAAAAGAAAAAAAAAGTCTTCCTCAGATTTGTTATCAAGATTATGCTGACTAATGTGGAGTTATTTCTTCATATCATTCTCTGGAAATGTTTTCTAAAAATTGGCATATATTCATTAATAAATTTGATAATAATATTTGGTAGAGTTTGCTGATGAAGATACCAGGTCCTTACCTAGTCCTGGAGTTTTCCTTGTGGGAAGATTTTTTTTAAAGATTTATTTATTTATTTTAGAGTGTGTGCACACAAGCAGGAGGCGCAGAGAGAATTTCAAGCAGACTCCATGCTAAGCACAGAGCCCACTGCAGGGCTTGATCTCATGACCTTGAGATCACAACCTGAGAGGAAACCAAGAGTTGGATGCTCAGTTACGTGCACCATCCAGGTGTCCTTTGTGGGAAGATTTTTAATGATGGATTCATTTTTTTTTTTAACAGAGGGCTATTCAGTTTTTTGTTTCTGCACTTAATTTGACAAATTACACTTTTCTAAAAATTTGTCAAAGTTTTCAAATATTGACCCAAAGTTATAATAATTTTTTACCTTTTAAAATGCTATATGATCTGTATGTATTCTATATGATTTTTGCTTTTTCATTCGGTTTTTGATCTGCTTCATCAGGTGCTTATCGATTTTTATTAATCTTTTCAAGGAATAAACTGCCTTCTTGGTGTTCTTTCTAGGTTTTTTTTTTTTCATTGTTTTCTGTCATTTTTCCTTCCCTGTACTTATTTTTTCAACTTTGATTTTTTTAGTTGCTAGGTTAGATTTATATAGTACTGAGCTAAATTAGCAGAGATATTTGCTTCTATTTTTCCATTAAACAAGCTTATTAAAAAGTGAAAACTTCACTTAAAATTATCTGTACATATTAAGATGTGGTATTTCATGCAAAGAATATCATAAGAATACCAACTTGCTTGCTTATGTGAAGACAAAACACTGAATTACCAAATACTTCACATTTTACCCCGCTGCTTAAATTTTTTTTTTAAAGATTTTATTTATTTATTTGACAGACAGAGATTACAAGTAGGCAGAGAGGCAGGCAGAGAGAGAGGAGGAAGCAGGCTCCCCGCCAGGCAGAGAGCCTGATGTGGGGCTCGATCCCAGGACCCTGGGACCATGACCAGAGCCGAAGGCAGAGGCTTTAACCCACTGAGCCACCCAGGCGCCCCCCGCTGCTTAAATTTTTTAAGAAAACTTCCCAGTAGTGGGGCGCCTGGGTGGCTCACTGGATAAAGTGTCTGCCAGGGTCCTGGGATCAAGGTCTGTGTGTGGCTCCCTGCTCAGAGGGAGCCTGCTTCTCCCTTCTCCTCCCCACTCTTAAACTCTGTGGCTATCTCTGTCTCTCTCTGTCAAATAAACATCTTAAAATTTTTTCCAGTATTTTAAAAATTATTTTTGTAAGACTTAGGGTTTTTTTAAGAAGTTTCAGGTTCACAGCAAAATTGAGGGGACTATAGAGAGATTTCCCATATTCCCACTTTCCCCACACATGCGCAGTCACCTCCAATATCAACATCCCCACCAGAGTTGGTACATTTGTTAGAACTGATGAACCTACATCGACCCATCACTATTAACCAAGTGCCATAGTTTACATTATAGCTCACTCTTTTTTTTTTTTTTTTTAGATTTTATTTATTTATTAGACAGAGATCACAAGTAGGAAGAGAGCCAGGCAGAGAGAGAGGGAGGAAGCAGGCTCCCCGCTGAGCAGAGAGCCGGGTGTGGGACTGGATCCCAGGACCCTGGTCTCATGACCTAAGCCAAAGGCAGAGGCTTTAACCCACTGAGTCACCCAGGCACCCCTATAGCTCACTCTTGATTCTTCTACCTTTTGAATTTTTAAAAAAATTTTTATTTACTGTTCTTCTAACTTCTTGAGAGTTTAAATTGGATCATGGGTGTCCAGAACTTTCATATTAATGCCAAAGAGGCATTTGAGTTTCACACACTTACTTCCCAATTGTAGAATTCCCTAGAGTGGTTTTAATACAAGAAAAATAGACTTCTGAAATGAGGATATGTTAGAAATATTGTGTGGGATACATGTTTTGTGTGATGTTAATGATTCCACTCTAAATTAATTAAGCCGAATTAATTTTTCTATAGTCTTTTGTGCATTTAAAACTATAAATTCCCTTGTAAGCATGGCATTGAGTCCCACAAGTTTTTGATATAGAATATGATTATTTAGCTTAAAATATATTTTTATTTTCACCCTAAGTTTATCTCTTATCTTTTCATGGGTAATTTAGAAGTGGGTTTTTAAATTTCCAAACATACAGGCATTTTGTAGCTCTATTTTTGTTATCGATTTCCAGGTCAGTTACACTGTGGCCAGATAACTTACAGCATATGAATTTAATCATTTGAAATTTATTGAAACTTGTATTAGGCAAAACATAGATAAGTTTTTATAATGTTCCATGTGCACTTGAGGTGAATGCGTATTCTGCAGTTGAGTATGTGTTCCACGTATGTCTATTAATCATGTTTACAGGTTCTCTATCCTTATTGAATTTTTGTCTACTTACTGTATTAATTACTGGGAGAAGCATGTTAAAAATCTTCCACTGTGATTTTGAATTTACGTATTTAATCTTCTAATTCTAACAGTTTTTGTGTCATGCAGTGCTAATATAGCAACATCAGCTTTCTTTAGGTTAGTGTTGGCATAGGACATCTTTTTACATCCTTTCATTTGCAATCTTTCTGTATCCTTAAGAATTTTGGCATTACTCTCCTCCAATTGCCCTTTTGAAGAGAATGTATGTTTTTCCTCTGGCTGCTTCTAATATTTTCTTTTTGTTTTCCAGTTTTACTGTAAAGTGCATAGGCATGTCTTTCTTTGTTTTTATTTTGATAAATACAAATAGTGCTTTTGTAAAACCATGTCTGAATATCTTCTCTCCATTTTGGTGAATTTTTAGATGTTATTTGCTCAAACAGTGCTTCTGTCCCATTTTCTCTCTCTTTTCGCCCGGTACTACAATTTATACCATATATATTATACTTTCTCATCTTACCCGCTTTGTCTCTTGTGATCTTTTCTATATTTTCCCAACTTTTGTCTCTCTCTGCCTCATTTCAAATGTTTTCTTTTAACTTATGTTCCAGCTGATCAATGATATATTTGGAAAGACTGCTTCTTAACCTTTTAATATGAAGAAGAAATAATCAGATATGTGCACAAAAGATTTATTTTCAAAAATTTCTAATATGGGGCACCTGGGTGGCTCAGTGAATTGGGCCTCTGCCTTCGGCTCAGGTCATGATCTCAGGGTCCTGGGATCAAGCCCTGCATCAGGCTCTCTGCTCAGCGGGATCCTGCCCCCACCCCCGCCTCTCTGCCTACTTGTGATTTCTCTCTGTCAAATAAATAAATAAAATCGTTTTAAAAAAATTCTAATATAGGTTATTTTAATAGGTTATAGTGTATCTATACAATAGATGGTATACAGCCGTAAAACTTACATAGAGTATTTAATAACATTGAAACGTGATATATTAAAGGAAAAAACAAGGTTATAAAACAGATGATTCCAATTAAAAAAACACATGGAAAAGACCAAAAAAGTTCTAAAATACAGTGTTGTTAGCTACAGATAAAGAGATGATGGCTAATTTTTAGTTTATTTTTGCTTCTCTGGTGCAAATTTTTCTCAGTGATAAAAATTATTATTCTAATGGGAACAGAAGTTATTTTTAAAAGCCTGATTAAATTCCTAAAATGCCATTTTTCCAGGCATAAACCTGTTTTCTAAAGAAATATGTACTTATTATAGACTTTTATAATGCTTGGCTTAGAAGTAGACATAGCCAATAGAAATTGGTCATAATTTTATAGACACAAATGAAAAGGTAAGACTTATATTTTGATTTAAGTCCTCAGTAATATTAGGTATAATTATTCCTGTTACAAAGACACTCTTCAGGGCACCTGGATGGCTCAGTCAGGTAAGCCTCTGCCTTCAGTTCAGGTCACGATCCTGGGGTCCTGGGTTCAAGTTCCATGCCAGGCTCCCTGCTCCGTGGGGAGCCTATTTCTTTCTCTGCCTCTGCTTCTCTCTTGTTTTTATTTAAATTCAATTTAGTTAACATATACTGTATGTTTAGTTTCAGGGGTAGAATTTAGTGATTCATTAGTTGCATAGAACACCCAGGGCTCACTCCATCAAGTGCCCTCCCTAATTCCCATCACCCAGTTACCCCATCCCCTAACACCTTCCCTCCAGCAACCCTGTTTGTTCTCCATAGTTAAGCGTCTCTTATGGTTTGCCTCCCTCTCTGTTTTCATCTTATCTTATTTTTCCTTCCCTTCCCCTGTGTTCATCTGTTCTGTTTCTTGAATTCCACATGCGAGTGAAATCATACGATATTTGTCTTTCTCTGACTAGTCAGAGAAATAATACTGTTATTTAATATTATTTGATATTATTATTATATAATATTATTATTGCTAAATAATATTATTTATTATTTTATTTAGCTTAGCATAATACCCACTAGTTCCATCCAAGTCATTGCATATGGGAGAGTTCATTCTTTTTGATGGCTGAGTAATAGTCCATTATATATATGTTGCCACATCATCTTTATCCATTTGTTGATGGACATCTGGGCTCTTTCCATATTTTGGCTATAGTGGACATTGCTGCTATAAACATTGGGGTGCAGGTGCCCCTTCGAATCATTATGTTTGTATCCTTTGGATAAATACCTAGTAGTGCAATTGCTGATGTTACCATCTAAGTATCCAAATCCTTTTTCTTTCTACCTCTTACTTCCCCCACAGATCAAAATTACCATCTCACATTGTAATTTTTCTCAGGAAGGCATAAAAACATTAAAGTCAGTCATATTATTTGTTTAAGCATTTTTTAAAATATTTATTTGACAGAGAGAAATCACAACTAGGCAGAGAGGCAGGCAGAGAGAGGGGAGGAAGCAGGCTCCCCGCGGAGCAGAGAGCCCGACGTGGGGCTCGATCCCAGGACCCTGAGATCATGACCCGAGCCGAAGGCAGAGGCTTTAACCCACTGAGTCACCCAGGCGCCCCTGTTTAAGCATTTCTCTGTGAGGTATAAAAGACGGATGATTAGGCTTTCCAGAATAATGCTACTGCTAGGATATCCAATACTTTAATACTAGTAGTAGTAGCTCTTACAGCTATTGATTTAGGGAAAAAATAATGAGTTGTAAGCAAATAATAAATATTTCTGTTTAACCAGAATGCTTGGCAATTTATGATTTACAAATAGTAAACAACAGTATGGCAGAGTTCTTACGAACTTGGACTTCAGAGCCAGCTTGCCTGGGTTCAAATTCCAGTCTTCCTAATATGCGACCTTGAAAACTATTATTTATACTCTTTTACTACTTCTCACTTTTGAAAGATAAAACCATACTAGTTAGGCTACCTTTGATATGGTTCTCCTCTGGTTTATATTTTTAGATTACATGTGAAAATGAAGTTAAACAAACACAAGTCCCTGCTAATAATCCATCTTATGGTGTCACTTCAGTACCTACTCACTGTGAAGACGGCCCAGTGCATAAAAGTACACAAATGTCTCTGAAAAGGCCCCCTCACCGCAGTGTTGGTACGTTTGGGCTCTTCAACTGACTGATAATTGAATTGATCTTTTGTATATGAAAGATAAAAGACAAGCAAAATGTAATTCATGGGCAAATGTGTTTGCTCTCTTTCAGGTATTCAGGCCAAAGTGAAAGTGTTCAGAAAACAATTGTGTAATGCCACTACTCAGACCGAGGGATTGCGGTCTAGAAGTGCCTCTGTCTTTGACATTTACTCCAGTGACTCAGAGCCAGACGCAGACTGGGATGTCAGGAGTGAGCAGAGCGATTTGTCTTACATAGCAGTGCAGGTGAAAGAAGAGCCGTGTTAAAAATGCAACATCGAAGCCCTTGATGTCCCATCGGTTTTCCAATCTTCGCTCACATCATCACTTCTTTGCTCTTGTAAGTCTTTCACTTTGGGATAGTTGAGTGTCAGCAAAATTGGTTCAGCTCTAAGGCAAAAATGTGTCCACCTGCCAAGATAATGAAGATAACCCTGCCCACAAACCTCCCCACCTCCCACTTGCATCTCTTGTTTCTTTTTTCTTTTTATCCTTTTGGTGGAAATCGAGATATAAGACAAAATTCTCAATAGCATTTCCAGATCAAGATTAAGCACTGAATATTTAAGCTTACTGCAGAAGCAACACTCATATGGGGCTTATAGGACGTTCATAAGTTAGAATGTCACTCTTCTAAATAACTTGAAGGTAGTAGTAAGCACAGGCAAGTGTGGTACTATGAAATGATTTGGGAGCCAGGAGACTTATCCTTGATTATTATTTTGTTGTTGTTGTATATTTATTAGTTTGCCCATTCATAATACTATTGGATCTATAGATCAGTCCCTATGAGCATTTCTGGTGAAGTTATGACTCTTACAGAAAATTTTGGAAGGGAATAAATTTAAACATGGGTAGAGTTGCATATACTTGGATTGCCTTGTTAATGAAATATACTTGCATTCGTTCCTATTACAACAAACCAATTAGCTTGATTAATTTAGATTGAAATTATTAACATCATGCCAAAAAAAAGTATATATTTCTAACATATCCCCATTTCAAGAATTGGGTTTTTCTCATTAATACCATTCTATCGAATTCTACATTTGGGAACTAATGGTGTGAAACATAGCTGCCCCATCTGCCATTCACCAGGAAAATTTCTAAAGCAATTTTGTACCATGAAGTAATTTGTTACAGTTGTTTCTGAGAAACTTACTATATAACTCTGATCTTCTATTGAGAGTAATAAAAATAAATGTCCGTTTTATACCTCACATGTCTTGTTAGTTGCGCATGATTGGAAGACCTTGCATGCATTTTATCCTAGAAGGTTTAAATAATATACCAAAGTAATTTTCTTCCAAAACTAATTTCATGTGTAACTGAATTTGAACAGTATAATTTTATTAAAAAGAATAAGAAAATAAAATATTAATAGAAGTGAGCCTGAACAATGATTATCTAAACACATAACACTATTATTGTTGTTATTGTTGTTGTTGTTGTTGTTGTTACTGCTTCTTTGGCTTGAATTTGAGATGACTACTTGGTGTTTTGAGAGAATATTGTGTTTTAAAATTAAGCATATAAATCATCTGAAGCTAAATGCTATCTGTAAGTACCTGTTGTTCCTTGAGCTTTTAAATAGCCCACCACCTTAATTAATTAATTATAGTCATATAATTAATAACATAATTAATTATAATGAATGTCATATGCCCATTCATCCCCAAATTTCACTGCCAAGGGTTTACTTCTTTTCTATGTGTTAAACAACTTTGACAACCATAACCTACCTACTTTTCTTCCTTCCTCCCTCCCCCTTCCTTCCTTCGTTTCTTCCTTTTTTTTTTTTTTGAAACAAAAGGCCTGAACTTTATTAGTTCTCCACCAGTACTGCCCCCCCTCCACCACCCCCAGCCCTAGTGAGAAGCCTGTCCCTGTCAGAGGCCACCAGGCCTCAGGGCCAGGAGGGCCAAAGTGCCTCAGAAGCTGCTCCTGGTCTTCCAGGTCCTTCCGCTCCTTCTTGCGCCTATAGAAGATGGGGCAGTCCCAGCTGGTGCAGATGACGTCCTTGTGCAGGCTGCCCTGGCAGCGGGAGTACTTGGGTCCAGAGGTGCAAGAAGCGCTCTTCCAGGGTGTTCCTTCCTTCCTCCTTCTTTCTCTCTTTTTCTTTCTTCCTTTCTTTCTTTCTCTCTGTCTTTATTTCTTTTTTTTTTCCTTTCAGGTTTTTTTCTCTTACCAATTGAGAATTTATGTTTGGTTTGTGGATTCACATGATTCTATAATGTATTGTGCAATTTTCACTGTCCTAAAGTAATGAAATACTGGCTTTATTTTAAATTAAATATGAGAAACTTAGTTACATAATTTTGATTACTTTTTGCATATTTTCAGTATCTTAATTTCTTTTGTTGCCAGAAGAGTTTAATGGGGGAAAATGAGGTACATCTCATCACCTGCCTTATCATTTTTCATTTGTTTATGTAATAAGTACTTATTAAACATACTCTGTGTCAGATAACTGTTCTAGCCACCAAGGATACATTGGTGAGCAAGACAAAAATTCTGCCCCTTGGTAGTTTCCTTTTAGAGGGGAGCCAGACAATAAACGAAGATAGGGATGAATAATTTTAGATAGTGATTAGTGCTATGAAGAAAATAAAGCAGAGTAAGGCGTTAGAACATAATCATAACAATTATGTTAGGACATAATTGGGGTGGGAGAGAGGGTTTGCTCTTTTAGGTAAGGTAATCAGGAAAGGCCTCTGAAGATTCAATATTTTCTCAGAGACCTGGGTGATCAGAAGAAGCAGTCATGTCATGACTGGAGAGAAGAGCATTCTACATGATAGGAATGGCAGATGCTCTGGTATTTGAGGAACAAAAAGGAGGTTGGGGTATCTGGAGATAATAAACTAAGTAGAGAATTTTAAGAGATAAGTTTGGAGTGATATACAGGACTAGACCATGTGAGGCATTTGCTGTCACTATCGAGAATTTTTATCTTATTCTAGGCTTAAATTCTATTTTAAGTGTATTTTATAGCTGGCTTTTCTGCTAGTATTTATTTGTTATATTTACATAATTGGATTCACACATGCAGTCATTGGACTTTAGGCAAGAGAAGAGAGACATTATCAAGAGTGTGTGAATATAAATCCTGTTCTGTCAAAATTATTGGGAATTCTGGAAGGATGATGGTGGTGATCGTGTCATTTTGTTTTAAATCTTCCCAAATTTCCCTGTGGAAGTAAATAGAGCAGTTCTTATTCTGTTAGTGGCAAAGAAGCTTGTGTCAGATTAACCCTCCCATGGATACCATGTATAGAAAACAAGTAACTTTGACGGACCTGGGGAGCCTCATCAACAAGTAGAAGCAGCAAATCAGCCTTAAAAGAGGTGAACTGCAGTGGGCAGGATGTCCTTTGTGTGCCTTCCCACCTGAGTGCACTCCATTCCATGCTGTGAGGAGCAGCTAGAACTCACGCAGAAAGTTGCCATCTTACTGGCTCGAGGAGTCAGAGTTGAAAATGAAGGGCTACTGGAGTGAAAAGTGGTGAGGCAAGTCATGGAAAAGTAGAAGACACTGGGGAAAAGGACCAAAATCTGCTTATAAACCACCCAAGTCTTGGACTAACCACTGAAGTACACATAAGTTGCATGGAGAGACCTCAGGGATCCCAGCAGAAAGCAGCAGTTGGAAGTCTTGGCTTAGCTGCTCCCCATCACAGAGGAAGCAGAGTTTGGAGTTTATGAGTGGAGCCAAGATAACTCTCTGTAGAACAAAATCTATCATGCTTTAGAAGAAGATGACAGAACTTATCATCTGAAATGCCTCGTATAATATTAAGAATGACTAGTCATGTGGAGAAATTGGAAAAGTGTGATCAATAAGACAAAAAGGAAGCAACTCCAGGATAACCAAACTTATAATTAGCAGATAAGAACTTTATCTTTCTTAAAAGATTTTATTTACTTGAGAGAGAGAGAGAGAGAGATAAAGAGCACAGAGGGAGCCTGATGCGGGGCTCGATCCAGAACTCCGGGGCCATGACCTGAGCTGAAGGAAGACATTTAACTGACTGATCCACCCAGGTGTCCCCCACCCCCTTTTTAGAAAGATTTTATTTAGCAGACAAGAACTTGTTACAATGTTAAAAATGTGTTCAAACACGGAAATACAGCAATATTGAAGAAAGAGGTGAGGAATCCCAGAAGAGAAAAAGAAACTCTAAGAAAGGACCAAATGGAAATTCTGGAGCTGAAAATAGACAAACTATCCAAACCGACATAAGAAACAGAAAACCTGAATTGCTCTATATCAAAGAATTGGATTATAATCCTTTCACAAAGCAAAGTCTATTTCCTGATGGCTTCACTTATAACTTCTATCAAACACACAAGGAAAAATGCAATTGTTACATAAACTCTTTCAAGAGAAAAGAATTAGGGAACACTTCCCATTTTGTGAGTTCAACATTATCCTATTACCAAAAGTAGGCAAAGACATTATAAGAAATTACAAAGCAACATGAATGTAGATGCAAATATCCTTAACAAAATATTAGCAAGCCTATCCTGCAATATATTATAAAACATCATGTCCAAATATAGCTTAACTCAACCCTGCAAGTTTAGCTTCCCACTCAAAAATCAGTCAATGCAATCACCAAATTAAGAGAATAAAGGAGAAAAATCACATGATAATCTCATTAAATTTAGAAAGATCATTTGACAAAAAATCAACATCCATTTATAATAAACACCCTCAGTAACCTAGGAATAGAAGTCTGGTAAATGGCAGTCATGATATATACATCAATAATATCATAGTTAATGTTCAAGAGCTAAAAGCTTTAACAGGAACAAGGATCAGGAACAAGGCAAGAACATTGTACTGAAAATCCTAATTAGTGCAATAAAGGCAAAATGAAAAAATAATCAAATGCATAGTAGTTTAAAAGGGAGATATCAAACTTTTTAAATAGAGATCATGTACAAAGAAATGCCTAGGGGATCTATTAAAAAAAAGCTGATAGAACTAATAAGTGAATTTAATAAAGTCAAGTATAAAAATCAACTGTATTTCTATATACTAGCAAAGTGAAATAAAAATCAAAACAATTTACAATATGGAAAGACAAAGGGTTTAGAACAAGTATTGGGTGGAGAAGGAGCAACTGGAACTCTCATCATGGATGATGGGAATGTAAAATATTAAAACCTTTTTAGAAAACAGTTTGACTTATTCAACCAAACAACAATTCAATTCCTGTTTATGCAAGAGAAATTAGAATATTTATCCACACAAAGACTTTCACACAAGTGCTTATAAGAGCCAAAACCTGAAAACAACCCATACGTTCATCAACAGGTGAATGGACAAGCAAATTAGAGCATATCCAGACAATGGAATTCTCTCAGCAATAAAAGAGAGCAAGCATGTTTGTAACAACATGGATGAATTTTGAAAATATTATGCTGAGTGAAAAAATCCAGATTCAAATAAGAGTACCTACCCTGAATTCCCATTTGCACGAAATTCTAAAAAAAGAGAGAGAGAGAGAGAGATAACTAATATGTAGTAACAGAAACAAAATCAGTGGCTGCCTAGGGCTGGAGCAGGGAAGACACTACCCACAAAGGAGAGAAGGAAATGTTTGGGATAATAATGTGGGTGTTGGGGCGCCTGGGTGGCTCAGTGGGTTGAGCCGCTGCCTTTGGCTCAGGTCATGATCTCAGGGTCCTGGGATCAAGTCCCGCATCGGGCTCTCTGCTCAGTGGCAAGCCTGCTTCCCTCTCTCTCTCTCTGCCTGCCTCTCTGTCTACTTGTGATCTCTCTCTGTCAAATAAATAAATAAAATTTTAAAAAAAATAATAATGTGGGTGTTTAAATCCTGATGTGGCGATAGTTACATTAGTACATATCCTTGTAGTTGTGTACATTATACCTTTGTAAATTTGATCAAAGAAAAGGCCCATAAATCCTAATTGTCAAATGACTAGTACAGACCATAAATTCTGTAGTTTTTCAAACTAGGCTTCGCAGAAGAGGTAAAATTGGAATTGCCCTTTTAGGAGAGATAGGCTATAGATATGCTACATCTAAAAAAAAAAGAACTGAGCAAAGAAAAAGTCAACACAGGGATGAATGCAGGAGGAGCAGGGTGGGTGGCTTGAAGGGATGGTGGTAGTATTTATTAGACTATAGACAGAGGCTCTTACAAAGGAATTGTGGGAGATTCAGATGGAGGGAGGAGAAAGTTAGAGGCGGGATGTCGCCAGAACATAGAGATCCATCTTTATCCTTTGGGTACTGAATAAACTTTTGAGATTTTTTGAGCAGGGGAGTATGTTAGGCAAATGAATCTGGATTGTGGTGCAGGAAAAATCAGCAAGGGGAGAATTTGCTGGAGTTCAGTTGACAGACTTGAAGTAGTCATAACTTGAGAAGATTAAAGATTGAACTAGAGTGGGGAAGGCAAAGAATGGAGGGGATACGGAGAAGGAAGAATTGACAAGGAATATTAGGTTAGACTCTGGATTTGTGAACAGGGACAGAGTAAACAATGAGTTTCCAAACATGGGTAGCTAAAATGGCAGGACAATTAGTAGAGGTAAGAAGCAGCCAGTTTGGGGAGAAAGACGTTGATTTCAGTTTTAGGAGTGAATGATCTGAAAAACCTATCCTGACCTTACCTCTGTCTTAAGTCTGGATGAAATGTCACTGCGTTCACCAAAGTGGGTCATGCTTAGCCCATCACATTTGTCGCCTTGTATTGTGACTGTCTACCGGTCTCCCCCAGGAGGCTCTGTAAACTCTCGTAGGCTCTCGAAAGTAAGGACTATCTTTCCTTAGTTAGTGCCACACACTGTTCTGAACCCAAGCGTTTTGCATATGTGCTGGTAAGTATTTCCTAAATATGTGCTGAATGTTAAGTTTGAGAGGATAATGGAACGGGAAAGTGGATGTGATCCTCGGGCCATTAGAGCAGGGAGTTTAGGATGGATAGTCTGGGAAGGTATTTACAAAAAAGTGATGGTTGAAATCACGCTATAAGATTCCTAAAGGACAGCCTATAAACAAACCTCCTGTGGCACTTAATGTCTTCATTACTTACCTAGCAAATTTGCTCTAAAATGAAAAGCAGTAGAGACCAAGAAAAGGCATGCAAGACTGCATTAACCATTAGCCAAATTAATAACTTCTGAATATTCAGGAATTGGTTCTTCAGACAATTGGCACGCACACACATACAAGGTTTTGCCTGGCATTTGATGTTTGCCTCTTCCCTTTTGTACCAAAAATAATGAAGCAGTGACATTTAAGAAAGTGGGAGAAAAATTCTAGCAGCATGACTTCATTTGGTGTTTTCACCTTGGCTGAATACTGATGCTTATCAACCGTGTGAGCTTAGATAAATTACTTCCTCTCCCTGGGTTTATGTCTTCTTATCTGAAAAACTGGAGTTTTAGTTATCTACATATATAAATACATCATATTTTTGTGGAGAGGATTAAATGAGGTCCAATATGCAGGACGCCTCCACATGGGAAACATGCTGAAACTCTTAGCTAGAGACAGGAAAGTATGGTGGAGAAGAGGATCGCTTTTGGTGACCACTACCTGGGCTTAAACTCGGGCTCTGCCACTTACTAGGCAAGTTACGTTTTTGTGCCCCGTTTCCTCATCTGGAAGGCAGGGATGTTATTAGTACCTCGATCACAGGTTTGTTATGAGAATTACATGAATAATAGGCACCTGGAACACCGGCTGACATATAGCAAACATCATGTCAGTGTTCGGTAGGATTACCATCACTCCCTTACCCCAATATCTCGATTCCTAGGCCGATCCCGAGACCAGCTCCGTCTCGTGTCTTCACTGCCCCTCCTCCGTCCTTGGGAGGACCACCGGTGGATGTTTTCTACTAAGTTCATACAGTGACACTAGATGGGGTTGCTGAGCTAACACACTTAAGAACTGTTGGGCCCCCGCATTATATTTTTGGACTGAATGAGACTTTAGGAATGCGTTGGTCAGCTCTTTTTATTTTGCAGAGGAAGAAACTAGGGATCAGAGAAGTTATCTGATGTGATCCCTGCCTACAATTGTCTCAGCAATCCAGTCTTCCCATTTCTGGCAAACCCAATCCCATTCTTCATCAGAAACGACTGAACAATAAAGGTGGATGTGCTTATAAATCCTATTTTTTTTTTCTAGAATCATTTGATCAAACCCAAAAGATCCCGGAAGCGCCACAGGAACAGGAGTAAGCTGCTGTCATTCACTGACCGCTCTGTCTGGCCTATGGCAGGTCCTCAGTTAACATTTGTTGAATGAATGATAGGGATCTATCATATTTTAAAAGTTCTAGAGATTTCAGATCTTCCTTAATACTTGTTCCGATGCTCTCTGAAGGGGATTCCTCCTACATAATCTCATTCTCTGGATACATAGATCAATCCTTTGGATACATGGATATATGGATCAATCCTTTGCTTCCTCTAGTTTCTGTGAAGATGTTAGGGCTAGAGAGAACTTTGGAAAAATCACCCAGTCGAAATTTTTCATTTTGTCAATGAAAAAAACGAAATTAAGTCCATGATCATGTAACAAACTGGTTAGTGGCAGAGCTGAGATTAGAAACCTTCCTTAGTTTATGATCCTTAAAAAATAATTTGATCTGCTTCAAGATACTATCAAATTTCTGTCACCTGTCCTTTAAATGTTCCCTAACACTTCCTCCAGGTCATAGTCTCCAGAATATTATTAATTTTGATTACTTCCCGCTGGGAGCAGGGTTACCATTCATATCTTTCCTTTTCCTGATTCCAGGACAGCTAACCTACCTTATTATTGTTACTCACCCATCTACGATTTGCTTCTCATGGTTCTTAATCCTTGAGAAGAAAAAGTAGCTCCTCTTTCCCACCTGGACCAACAGGGATGGGTTTTTGGATATTCAAAGGAAGTTGTCCCTGCCTGATTAGTTTCAAAATAGACAGATGTATCATACGGATGGGGGTTTCTGTGATTTGTCCTGCGCGACTGACCACCCTATCTGCAGGTACACATGCAGTCCAAAGAATGTTGTTTGTGCTGCTTAAGTGACTTTGGGAGCTGAGGAGTTGACATTAGCTGGCTTCCTGGTCAGAATTAGCCCTTCTGGTCTGGACGCCAAGAGCTGAAAAATCTTGCCTTACATCCCCTCTTGGCTCCAGCCTGGGCTGCCCAGCACCTCCCAATGGAATCCAGGAGGAGAGAGAGAGGCAAACACACCTAGCTCAGGCTCCTTGAATATGTAAAGACATGACAACAGGAATGCAGCTCGCTTCAAACCGCATGTGGGCAAACGAATGTTTACCTTCAGACCCTGTCATTTGCCCTGTAAATGTGGCCTTTATGGGATGTCAGCTGTAAGTCTCACTTGAAGGGAGGACACTGCCGCGGCCTCTCAGTCAGGACTCCGGCCTGGCTGTGTCTGCAGGCTTCCCCAGCTAATGAGGTTGGATGCTGTAATTACCCAATTTGATGTAACTTTGCCTTATCCTCCTTCACCGCTTACTGTTGCCCTCCTCTGTGCACAGATTTCCCTTTTCTTCCTTCTGTTTCTATTAGGTTTTTATAATATCAGTCAAGTGTCTTTTCTGCTTCAAAATGGAGAGTCAGGCTGCCGTGAACGTTTTGTTTAGAACAAAGGACCCCAGACATCTAGGACACTTGCAGGATTGTTCCAAAATGTGTTTACAGTTCTATTTAGAGCCTCAAAAGTGTGCTGGGCTCTGGATAACGTAACCCAGGGCAATCCCTCAACACTGTGTTCCCTGATTGCGCTGAACCATGCTCACGTTGAGTTTCGCTAACACCAGAAAATGAAGAATTTCTAGAGCCAAGCACTGTCTCCTTTTAACCATTTCTCTACAGTTCTAAGAACTTAAAGGTTTATTTCTTCACCGGCCCTCTGATCGCGCTGTGGTCAATTTTTCCAAATGGCCATATATTCTTCCACACCTATCCAGAGGTGAAATCTACTTGTCCGCTCCTTAAGCCTGACTTAGCCATATGACTCTCTTTGGCCAATGGGACATTCGCAAAGGTGATTTGTGTTGCGGCTTTGAAAGTGCTTGAGCGCCGAGGTCGTCCTCCTGCTGCGCTTGGAGCCCTGGAACTACCATGTGAACGAGTCCAATCCAGCCTGCTGGAGGATGAGAGAAAAGGCAGCCAGACCCTTGCCAAGTGCCTTCCAAATGCCAGACATATTTGTGAGGCCATCCTAGATCATCTAGCCACCGCTGCCATGCCGCCGAAGGGAGAGACCTAAGTGAGCCCGAGACTATCAGCCATGCCTATCCAGACAGAGCTTCTCAACCAGCCCTTGGGAACTGTGAGAGAAATTAGCGGTTGTTTTTTAAGTCATTACACTGTGGGGTGGTGTAGTATATAGGAAGATCTCCCTGATGTATATGACATGGCAAAGACTCCCTAAAGAAATGGCAATCCGTATTTTCTAGTTCCCTCCTCATCTTAACCCTCGCCCTCCCATCTTCTGTCGTCTAGGTTTAGTTAGCTGTTCTGACTGCACGTGAGTTTACCTAAGTGGAGGAAGAGCAGAGTATGACCGTCCCTAAAGTGGAGATGCTCTCCACTCGGCAATCCATCCTCAAGGGACATGGCTTTCACACACGTTGCAATGTCTTGGGAATCCAAGTCCTATCTCTCTAGGCACAGATCTGATGTAGTTTTGGGGATGTCGATGAGTTTGTAGGGCTCTGAAGCAGAGGGTCAACAAAGAAATCTCGAGATGTCTTTGGTGCAAAGTGGTGGTGTTATGAAGACATGAGGGGAGGCAGCTCCCCACAGGAGCTGTTGCCCTGGGGGTTTGTGAGGGGTGGCTGATTACATCCTTCGGAGCTGGTGGCAAGGAAAAAAGGAGGTTTTCAAGAGAATTCTCATATGCTGGAGAGGACCTACTAGATACTGCAGGCCTTGCCATTGTCAAGCTGGGGTAGTTTTCCCCTCTAGCAAGGCATTCTCGTTAACGCAGCTGGGAGCTTCCTGGAGGAACACTGTACTCTGCCGGCCTTTAGTATTCGCCAATGAGCTGCAGGTGATAAGGACATTTAATTTCATCCACATTGCCTTCTGGAAGTTAGGTTAGGATAAGAACACTTTTTTCTTGTAAATCACTAAGACATTCATAAACTGAGGGAGACTCCTGTCCTGCAGGACTGGAATCTTTGTAAGCTAACATTTGTTTTCCTTCCCTTAGCTTGAGGGCAGCCAGCGGTGCATGAGGAATGGGAGTGGGGGCCGAGGGGGCGGTTTGTGGGTGTCAGCTAGTGCTGTTCCTCAGCTTGCCTTCCGCTCCCTCATCAGATTCAGCGCATGGTCTCAGATCCAGACCATTCTCCTTATGGACATGACAGCATTTTCAGATTCTGCCAAAGGAACTTAACTTCTCTGCCTGAATTTCCTCTATTATTTTTTTAAAAGATTTATTTATTTTAGAGAGAGTGTGTGAGAGGGGGAGGGTCAGAAGAAGGAGACAAGCAGACTCCCCATGGAGCAGGGAGCCCCATGTTGGTCTTGATCCCAGGACCCTGGGAACATGACCTGTGCCGAAATCAAGAGTCAGATGCTCAAGCCAATCCAGGCGCCCTGAATTTCCTCTCTTATTAAAGTGCCAATAACTTTCTCTGTCTCGACAGTCTCCTCATCCTTTCAGAAAACACACACTTTGGACCACCTGGGTGGCTCAGTCGGTTAAGCGTCTGCCTTCAGCTCAGGTCATGATCCCAGGGTCCTGGGATCAAGTCCTATATCTGGCTCCCTGCTCAGCGGGGGGACTGCTTCTCCCTCTGCCTGCCACTCACCCTGCTTGTTGCTGTCTCTGTCTCTGTCTCTGTCTCTGTCTCTCTCTCTGACAAATAAATACGTAAAATCTTTTTTAAAAAGAAAGAAAGAATAGGTAACACTTTTGGAAACCCTACATTGTATCATGACTTTATCTCCAACATCATGCCAGGCTTCTAATCCACAGTCTGGGTCCCCTGGACTCCTCAGGACGTTACTTGCAAGTACCATCCCTTTGGTTCAGCTCTCAGCACAATATGAATGGTTTCTCACTCATTCAACAAACATGGCAGAATCAGCCCTTCCCTTAAAAATAGCTTACAGTGTATCTAAAAATTCTGAAAACCAATTCCAGCCATGTGATAGTTAGAATTTGATTCCCAGTGGATGAGAGGTTGAGCTCATGACCTTGAGAGGGATCAGAATTGCCTAACAGAGTTATTCTGAATAGTCCTGTCCTGAACCGTATTACCCTTGGGGTTGGTTGATGTAACTTCACATGAATCTGACGTGTCACAAAACAGGGGTAAGCAGCTCGATGGCATTCCCTCATATTCTAAAAATGAAAAACCACAGTTGAACTGGTGTGACATTGCAGCAAAATTTTTATGACAAAGTGTGGGCTGCTCTGCCGGAATCCCTCCCAGTTCAATCTGAAGATGACTCACCCATTCCAATCTTTGAGGCGATGGGGAGAGCCACACTCTGCGTCTTCCACTGGGCATCTGTCTTTGCTGCTAGGATCCTCTGAGAGTTGCCGGGGGAAATGACAGAGCTCAGCTCAGTACCAGACAAAAATTTTGCATGGACATTTCCAAGCTTAAAATGAACTGTCCCCTGGATTTCGAACCGACCTGAAAGAAACCAAGGAAAACCTCTGAAAGTCAGAGTGTCAAAAATAGGAAGGTTGGTCAGTGAGGGCTAGTAATCAACTAGGAGGCTTTCCAGTAAGTAATTATTTTTCAGCCGCAGCTCAGTGTTTTCAATATTTTCCTGTGAGAAAAGCAACAATACATTCAGTGTGGGAGATTAAGATAAAAGAAACCTGTATGAATAAACAAAAGTTACCTGTTATTTTAAGATGCAATTGCAAAGAAAAGAAACCCTCTCTAATTAGCTCAAGGCAAAAAAGGGAGATCGCTGGAAGAAGAGCAGGGACAAAAGTATTACAGCTTCATATTTATATTCTTTCCCCACTGTGCTTTTTAAGGAAAACAGATTTTTTGAGATTTTATGTATTTATTTGAGAGAGCGCTCCCAGGCATCCCGCACTGGGCTCCCTGCTCAGCGGGGAGTCTGCTTTTCCCTCTCCCTCTGCCTTTCCTGTGCCTTCTTTCTCTTTCTGCTCTCTCTCTCTCTCAAATAAATAAATAAAATCTTTATAAAAAGAAACTTAAGAAAAAAAATCCCTCTTTGGACTTAGAAGCGTGGGGCTATGGATAGGACGTACTATTTTAGAAGATCGGGTAGAGAGGAAATGATTGACATCCATAGCAGAAATATTTTGCCATCCCATTACATTTCAATGTGTTTGCTTAGATGATATGCTGTTTATAACAGTATACATGTATTAACCATTAGAGGCTCTTAATCATAGCAAACAAACTGACAGTTGCTGGAGGGGAGTTGGGTGAGGGGATGGGGCAACTGGGTGCTGGGCATTAGGGAGGACACATGATGTAATGAGCACTGGGTGCTATAAAGACTGATGAATCCCTGACCTCTACCTCTGAAACTGTAAATACATTATGTGTTAATTAATTGAATTTAAATAAAAAATTATACTGAAGAATTTAAAAATGCAGATTTATTTTATTTTTTTAACCACCATTTTTTTTAAGATTTATTTATTTTTCAGAGAGAGAGTGCGCGCACGCGTGCGCACACACCGAGGAGCACAAGCAATGGGGGGAGGGTCAGAGGGAGAAGCAGGCTCCCCGCTGAGCAGGGAGGCCACGCACATTCAGTCCCAGGACCCCGGGACCATGACCGGAGCTGAAGGCGGCTGCTTAACTGACTGAGCCACACAGGCAGCCCCAAAAATACAGATTTAAAAAGCAATAGGCAATGAGAACTTTTACGTTTTGAGTCTATTAAAATTAGTAAACGTCTTCAGTTCTCAAATATATCTAAGTATAAAGGCAACCGTGCATCTGGTACTGAAAGGAAGTTTGAACCACATTATATTGTGATTGAATAAGAGACATGATATTATAACTAAAAAAAAAAAACCCCAAACCTCGGAACAATATACATGTATTAATATGCTTCATATACTTTATGCATCTCTGTCCCTCGGGCATTTTGTTTAGTTGATATCATAAGCATTTCCTCCATCATTAAAAATTTTCTCCAAGTACTCTGATGATTGCATAATACTCCATTGTATGAATATGAATATTCCGGTATATATGTGTGTGTGTATATATATATATTATTAGAAATTAATGTGATTTTCAAGTCTCCACTACTTACTATAAAGCTGCAATAAACATTCCTATACCTTAATCTTTGTACATATTTCTGATGGTTTCCTCAGAGATACCTAGAACTGGGATTACTAGAAATGCCCATAAATATTTTTCTACTTCTAATTAGTTTTCTAGAAAGTTTGTACCAACATGTCAACCCATTAGCAATGGCTGTGTGGTCAGCTCATTTTAGCAACAGCTCTTATCCATTTAGAAAAACAAAACAAGGGTGCTGGGTGGCTCAAGTTGGTTAAGTGGCTGCCTTAGGTTACGGTCATGATCCCAGGGTCCTGGGGTCCTGGAATCAGGCCCTGGGCTAGACTCCCTGCTGAGTAGGGAACCTCCTTCTGCCTCTGCACACCCCCCAAACCCTGCTTGTGCTCTCTCTCTCACTCTCTCAAATAAATGAATAAAATCTTAAAAGAGAAAAGAAAACAAAGCACAAAACTCGATATTGCCACTGCATACAGTTTTTGTCAATCCCATGCATTGTATTTAATTCCGCACTTAGTTTGACTGAAGTTTAGAGCTGAGATTTTCAAAATACGGTCCCCAGGGGAGTACCATCAGCACCACTTGGAGTTTATTGCAAATGCTAGTCCTTGAGTTCTACCTTCGACCCCTGACCTGGAAACTCCGGAGGTGGAGCCAACCCACCTGTAGGTGATAAGTCCTGTAGGTGATTCTGATGCCTGCTCGAGATTGAGAGCCACCAGCTGAAAGCGCTGCAGAGTCCTTTCTAAGCCCTCCCAAGTGTCACCCCCTTCTGAGTGCCATTTTCTGGGCCCCGACCATTTATAAGGAACAGTGTAACGTAGGATAAAGGCAGTAGTTCCCGTTAAGAGGGCCCGAGTTATAAATCCTGTATGACTCCCTGTTGGGTATGCATCCAGACACACATAATAATGACTTATTATATTGTTGTAGCTTACATTTCGAGGTGAACATTTTTCTATATCATTTAGCCTAAATGAGACACTGGAGGGAAGTTTTAAGCTAAGTTACCCCAGATGTTTCATGGTTACGCAAGAGTGCAAAACAAAACATGTTTTCCCCGCTGAATGAAAACACAATATAAGTTTTCTTTAGCAGCTGTGGCTGAGGATTGCAAAATGGAATAATCTGGCTACCCTCCAGGCCATTAGTTACCCTCCCCCCTCCCCCAAGGGCAAGGACAATCAAGCCAAAGAGAAGGAAAAACACAATGCTCTCAAGTTCACAGCTCATACCCAGCAATGGGGCCGCTGGAGCATCTGGAATGTGTCAGAACAGAGGTGACCTGGAGGAGTAGGGAGCACACCACGCCCCACCACTTCATTGGGAATGGCCCTGGGAGGAACGACCCCCAGTCTTCATCTCAAAGACGTGCATGCCAGAATTTCAAAGCACTGTGGTAGGTGTGGTAGAAAAAACTGGGGATTTTCTGTCTTTCCAGGACCCTTCAGACAACATGGGGGCAATGGCTGTCCTCTTTGCCTGGATTTGATAACTGCCCCCCCCTTCCGAGGTTGTTCTAGCCTAAGCCCCATTGTTCCTCTAGAAGAATGCAAGATGGGAGAGCTGAAAAAGTGTAGATTTGGAGTCAGCACACGTGTAAATCTTCATGCTGTCCCACATCCCAGGCGCATAATCTTCAGCAAGTCACTTAATTTTGCTAAATCTGTTTCTCAACAGTACCTCACTGGGACTGCCGCAAGGGCGAAATGAAGTCATGTGCACAGCACATGGTCATTGCTTGGTGAAAGGCTATCCCCTTTATCTCCTTGCAGGACTCGCTGTCTTCTCACTAACTCAGCCCCCCACCCTAGTATGAGGAACATATTCTGTTGAAACTCAGAAGAAGAAAAAAAACAATCTCATCATGCAGTTTAAAATCCCTTCACAGTGAGGAAGTTGTGTTTTCTCTAAACCCTCTTCTTGGGCACCTGAGGGGCTCAGTAGGTTAAACGTCTGCCTTTGGTTCAGGTTATGATCCCAGGGTCCTGGGATCGAGCCTCGTGAGGGGCTGGGGAGTCTGCTTCTCCCTCTCCCTCTGGTGCTCCCCCCCTGCATGTGCTCTCACTCTCTCCCGCTCTATCTCGCAAATAAATAAATGCATAAAATCTTAAAGAAAAAGGTAAATAAATGCTCTTGTCAAGCAGTTTTTGATACTTCACATTGACCTTGACGCCACTTTCTCTGGTGAGCATCTGTACTAAGAATTTTGCAAAAAGCCATCCTATCATGAATTAGTCTGGATCTCAACCAGAGCTTCCTGTCGGGAGGGAGAAAGGAATGAGAATGCATGCAATGAGATGTGGAATCATCTGCTCGGACCTTGCTAGTTCTGGGCATTGGGCCTTCAAGATTCCAGCCCAGATCAGCCTCCAGCTGAATTCTTTACCAACAGGTACCCAATGCTACTTCAAGTCTGTCTCAAAATCCCTGGTCCAGGAGACTTCCCCAAGGCCAGGCTTGACCTAAAGCTTGGGCCTTGTCCAGAATTACAATTTCAGATTTCAATGCCCACGCAGCCCCAAGCCGTCCTTCTTGGCCTCTCAGATGCCAATCATTGAAAGGAAGTGAGGGGTTCAAATCTGGAGAACAGGACAGAGACCGAGGAGAATTATTATTTTAATTTCTACCTGATTTCATGGAAATTTCTTACAGTATGATTGATTTCCTTAGGACCCTGGTACGTGGACCCATGTTACTCAGCCATTGGTTGTGCCTCCACATTTCCAGATATTCCCTACCCCTATCTGTCCCCTCATTGCATGAAGCCTCTGAGAACTTAGAAGCTAAGGTCTGAATTTGACCTTGATCATTTAAACTTCCAGAGTCTCACCTGTAAAGTCAAGACAACTGCACAGTCTGCTTATTAAGATTTGCATGCAGAGGGCCCCCTGGGTGGCTCAGTTGGTTAAGCATCTGCCTTCGGCTCAGGTTTTGATCCCAGAGTCCTGGGATGGAGCCCCACATAGGTCTTCCCATTCAGCGGGGAGCCTGCTTCTTCCTCTCCTTCTGCGCCTCCCCCTCATGCTCTCTCTCTCTCTCTCAAATAAATAAATAAAATCCTTAAAAAAAAAGGATTTGCATGCAGACAACATAACCTAATAATACTCAGTAATCAAGGTACAGAGAGTCTCAACCAGAGCTTACTGTTTAGTCTTCCTGTTTAAAAATATCTTAGCTGGTCCTTCCAAAAACAGATGTTGAATTCTGTTTTTGTACATTGACTCCTGAAATTCTTTGGCATCATTCAAGCATTCCTTCATTAAATAAATATTTAATAACATTGATTATGTGCCATGCTTGAGATGTACCATGCACCAGAAGTACCGGATATAGTAGGATTAGAGTCATGAGGACGACATACATGTCCCTGCCTTCACGGCGTTTACCATCTATTGGGAAATTCAGACATCAAACAGAGAGCAAAATTATATATGAGCACTCTGAAAGGGTCAGCACAGAACACTGTGAAAGCATTTATTGATCGAGTGTGGCTGTACCCTACCAGGTTTCGATTTGCAGGGTTTTATCCTGTGCCTTGCAACCATTCAGGCAAATATCCAATTTGGTGTCTCCTTGCTTCTAGTGTGACCAGCTCATCTTTGCTTGTGTGGCACTTTCTGGGTTTGGGCACCAAAAGTCTCATGGCCGGAGAAAAACCCTCAGGCCTGGGCAACACCAAGCTGGGTTACTTACACTTCTTACCTCACCAGAAGTTTGAAGTGGAGTAGTCTGGCTTTTGTGTCCAAAAGGGTGAGACCTTTAGGATAAATGACCTAAATTCTTCAAAACGTCAATACTCTGAAGCAGCAAAACCAAGAATAAAGAGTTGGAGGCACCTTCTAGATTAGAATGGACTAGAAGGACATAAAGGGAAAACGTAACATCTGACTCTTCATTGGATCTTGGTGTTTATTTTTAAGCATAAAGCATTACGGAATGGAACACTTCAGGGGAATGTGAACATGAACTTGATATTTGGTGATATTTGTGGAACTGTAGATAATTTTCTTAGATGTGAGCATGATATTGCAGTTCTGTAGGCAAATACCCTTCTTTTTAGAAGACCTGGGCTGGAGTACACAGAGGTCAGGTCACAATGATGGCAAAATTTTCACAATTTTTTTAGAAGACTTATTTATTTATCTTAGTGGGGGAGGGGGCAGAGGGAGAGAGAGAAATCTCCAGCCGAATCCCTGCTGAGAATGGAGTCCTACTCGGGGCACCATCTCACGCCCCTTAGATTGCGACCCGAGCCAAAACCAAAAGTCGGGCACTTAAAAGACTTAGCCGCCCAGGTGCCCCAAATCTTTAACAACTATTAATGCAGTGGAATTTTCAGGCATGTGTATTTATTATTCTTTCAACCTTTCTGTATAAAAGTAATACAAAATGTTAGGAAAGAAGCCAGCAACCATCAAGCAGGTTAGGGTTTGAAGCAACTTCTCCTTGAACCAGAACATGATTCCTCGAGAATGGAAACAAGACTAAAAGGGAAGAAAATAATTGTGTGTCAGTGGTGTTGACTCCAGGCACATAGGGTCATCGTGAGCCTAGCAAAGATCCACACGCCCCAAACTTGGCACTGAAGCAGTCAAGGGAGCCACTGACTGATGATATAGACACCCCAGTGGTAGGTTCCTGAGCGAACAGAGGACTGGTGACCAGTTGTCTGGAATCTTTATCCAGGTCTAAGTTATGGGAAGAGCCTGAACTAAAACTGACACTCAGTTGCTGTCACCCCAAGGGGTTACATTTTCTCCACATCCGAGTTTATGGATTTTTTTTTATTTTTTTAGAAAGATTTTTATTTATTTGTCAGGCAGAGATCACAAGTAGGCAGAGAGGCAGGCAGAGAGAGAGGAGAAAGCAGGCTCCCTGCTGAGCAGAAAGCCCGATGCGATGAGGGGCTGGATCCCAGGACCCTGAGGTCATGACCCAAGCCGAAGGCAAAGGCCTCAACCCACTGAGCCACCCAGGCATCCCTGAGTTTATGGATGTTACTGTCTTATGCACTAAATTGCTGATTCCAGAAAGGAAGGTCTACCCAAGTAAGTGATATTTTCACTGAAATCTAAAAGATGAGTAGCATCTTAGGCCTCCAGACAGTCCCCAAGTATCTGTGAGCATATCCTGGGGTGTCTCACGTGTCTGAACAGACAAGTGCAGCTAGGCGTCACCTGGTGTCTACAGATTGTCCTACTGTCTCAGCACTTCTCTGCTAGACAGTGCCCTCTGCCCTGGACACAGCTATGTCCACCAGGTGCCACAGGCTCCCCCTGCAGCTAAGCAAGGGCACAGGAAGTGTCAGAGCTGTGAGGTGTTGTTGTACGCAGTGGCAAAGAATGCCTCCCCCTTTGTGGGTATGTTCCATCAGTGAGGTCCCAAAGTCCTTCTGCCCAAATAGCTAAATGGGTTATAGGTAAATAACCCTTTGGGTTTTTTTTTTAAGATTTTATTTTAGTTTTTTGGGGTGGGGGCAGGGGAGAGGAGCAGAGGGAGATGGAGAGAAGCAGACTCCCTGCTGAGTGCAGAGCCAGTCGCTGGGCTTGATCCCAGGATCCCGAGATCATGATCTGAGCTGAAATCAAGAGTCAGGCGCTTAACCGACTGAGCCACCCGGGTGGACCCTCAACCCGTTTAGTTTTTTGTTTTTGTTTTTTTAAAGATTTGTATTTATTTATTTGAGAGAGAGAGAGAGCATGAGAGGGGAGAAGGTCAGAGGGAGAAGCAGACTCTCCATGGAGCTAGGAGCCTGATGCAGGACTCGATCCTGGCACTCTGAGATCATGACCTGATGCTTAACTGACTGAGCCACCCAGGCGCCCAACCCTTTCAGCTTTAATACACAAGCCCCAGTTTTCCATGTGCACTCAGATCTATAGCCTTGGGGCATAAACAAGGGTGGGCAGTGGGGCCTTGACCCACATGTAAACACGTGTCAGACACTAAGCTATCCCCCAACTCACTCCTCCTTTCTGACAACGGAGGCTTTGTTAGTGGGTCTGGCTTGTGGTGCCTGGCTCTCACTTCCCTGGGATGACTATTCTCCTGGGAGGAGCTTGAGTCCCTCCTGCAGAGATTTCTGGGTCTGCTCTCTGGTTCTCCGTAAATGCCAGACCCATCTGAACCCGAGCTTGGGCCAACATTTTCTGTTCGTGTCTCCTGTTCGATGGGGATGCCTGAGTAAGAGACGAGGTCTTATTTGCTCTAAAATCCCTGCAAGGTGGCATGGGCCTGCCATGAAAGAGGCACTCTATTTATTTCTATTGAAAGACCATACCAACACTAGTGCAGTGGTCGCCTGACTTCAGATGGAGACCAAAACACAGATTTCTAGGGCCCCACCCCAGAGACCTGATTCATTAGATTTGGGGTGGGGGCCCAGGAACCTGTGTTTTAACAAGATCCCAGGTAATCATGATGTGGACGGTCCTGGAATCTCTCTTTGCCACTGTCTCGGGCAGGCTTGGACCACGAACGTTACTGGCCCTTCAGTTCCTTTGCGAAGATTAGAAACAGGCACCCTTTCCCTTCCTCCCTTCCTTCCTTTCTTTTCTTCTCTCTCTCTCTCTTCCTTTTTTTTTCTTAAGATTTTATTTACCCTACTGAGCTGAGAGCCCTACACGGGGCTCAATCTCAGGACTCAAGATCATGACCAGAGCCAAAGGCAGAGGCTTAACCATCTAAGCCATGCAGGCACTCCAACCTTTCCCCTTTCTAGGTGCACCAAGCTCAAGGCCAGAAGCACAACTCAGTGAGCTGACTTTAGGCTATAATTTCAGCCCTTCGTCCCATTCTCCAAGCATGCTTGTGTTGTGCACAACATGCACCACTGTTTGAAGCAACCTGGTCTGAAGCCTGCTCCTGCTAGGAAATGGTACAACAGAGAAATTCCTCTTAGAGTCACCTAATATCTCAGTAAATTCTAGGAAAGTTCTGGGGTTGAACTGCGCTGGTTATTTCCTCCTGGAGATCAGGTGAGCCAGTAGGCAGTCTCCAGGCCTGTTGAGGGAAGGGGTCTGGAGAATAGGAGCTCAGAAGATCTAACACAGAGGTCCTTAACCTTGACCGCGTATCAGAATCACTTAGGGAGCTTTGAAGGATTCTGATGCCCGGGTCTCACCCCCAGCACCTAATTGAGTGGATTCTGATGCAGCCTGGGCATCAGAGTGTTTTAAAATCCCCGGGGTGATTCTAACATGCAGGATCTCCAACCTACTAGAGCCCTCACCCCAATCAGAGAGAAGCATTGGCCTCTCTGTGTCTTCCTAAGAATTGGAGGACGAAGGGTGGGCTCACGCTTCCGAGAGAATGCAGCTGGCTCTCTCGCTCTGTGTGGTCCAGCTTTGTGTAAGTTCTTCAGGCTTTTCCTCAATAAGACAGTGAGCACTTTCGTTTGTGCTTCTTGGCATTTCTGCCAATGACCAAACCCGTGCCATTTCTGAGCACTCTCCCGGCCCTGCATTCGCTTCCCTCCCCCTAGGTCAAATCCATCTATTTTTAACATCTCATACTCCCCATCTGTTTGACAAGCTAAACTTCCACAAGGCATACATGGCAGGCAAAGCCTAAATACTCTCTCTGAAGTGTGTGCCAGCGTAATCTGATAGTGTGCCAAAAGGAAATAATGTCATAACAGCAAGATGTTACTTTCACATGGTAGGACCCAAACTTGACATGTGGTTGTTTTGGGCGGGGAGGGACCTCAAACTTAGGGGAGTGGGAGACAGTAGCTGAGAGCCTTTTGGAAGCCCCCACTGTTTTGTTCCACTTGTGGTAATGGCTGGACTTCCACTAACAATACTGGTCATGCCACTCTCATGAAGGGATGAGAAGAAAAAATAAAGAATCCAATGCCCCTCTGAGAACATAAACTCCTAGAAAGAGAGACCACATTCTTGTCCTTTTTAAATTCGACATCATTCTTTTTTTTTTTTTTAATATTTTTTTTTTTATTTATTTGACAGAGAGAAATCACAACTAGGTAGAGAGGCAGGCAGAGAGAGAGGAGGAGGCAGGCTCCCCGCGGAGCAGAGAGCCCGACGTGGGGCTCGATCCCAGGACTCTAGGATCATGACCTGAGCAGAAGGCAGAGGCTTTAACCCACTGAGCCACCCAGGCGCCCCTCGACATCATTCTTAACCACATAATGTGTGTACTTACTTTTGTCGCACAATCCATGTTACGGAGTTGTCAGAGTTTTCAAATTGCAACTCAACACCAATTTATTGAGTGTCTACTACATCCTGGACCCTGACCTAGGTGCTTTCATCTGTTATCCTATTCAATCTTAGTAAATTCTCACGTATTAGTGAAGACACAGGCTAAGCTGCTATAACAAAACTATCTCACAGTACAGGATCAAATAGGGTGTGAGTTTCTTTTTTTCTTAAACGATGGTCCAGATTATGGTCCACTGAATAAGTCCAGGGCTTGGCTGTTGGTTCTGCTATCTTTAACATGCGCTGGCTACTCCCGTGCTTTCATTCTTGGGTCCTACTTGGCTGCTCTGGCTAATAGTTAAAGGGAAAAGGCCAGGGAAACAGACCTGCGTTTCTAGAAACACAACCTGGAAGTGGGCGCAAACAATTTGCTCACATCTCTCTTTTTTTTTTTTTTAAAGATTTCATTTATTATTTGACAGACAGAGAGTACAAGTAGGCAGAGAGGCAGGCAGAGGGAGAGGGAGAAGCAGGCTCTCCGCTGAGCAGGGAACCGATGTGGGGCTTGGTCCCAGGACTCTGGGATCATGACCCGAACCCAAGGCAGCCATTCAACCGAAAGAGCCACCCAGGCCCCCCAATTTGCTCGCATCTTATTGGCCAGAATTTTAGTTGCGTGGTTAGAGGGATTTGCAAAGCATGCTGGGAAATATAATCTCTGATTAGGTGGCTCTGTCTCCATCTACAACCCGATTTGGTTTTATTAAGCCAGGGAGGATGTATATTGATGCCACGTCTCATAAAACACATCATAGGCGTGGATGGGTATCTTCGTTCTTTTTTTTTTTTTTAAGATTTTATTTATTTATTTGACAGACAGAGATCACAAGTAGGCAGAGAGGCAGGCAGAGAGAGAGGAGGAAGCAGGCTCCCTGCTGAGCAGAGAGCCCGATGCGGGGCTCGATCCTAGGACCCTGGGATCATGACCTGAGCCAAAGGCAGAGGCTTTAACCCACTGAGCCACCCTGGTGCCCCAGTATCTTTGTTCTTAAAGAAGCTAGAAATGGACCATAGGAAGAGGCTGATTTCCTGCCCAGAGAGGTTTTCTCTTTCATCGGTGGATTCAGAATTAAGTTGGCTCTGAGAGCCTGCTTCAACTTAAAACAGTCTGCCATACTGACTACCCCCCTCCCCCAATACCCATTATTTAATTGACAATGGACGGAGAATGTTTGGGTCCTTCATTCAGGCTGAGGTTTTTCCTGGTTTGGAGGCGCTAAGAAGGTCACACGGCAGCTAGGCTCAGAGATCCTGAGCATCTGATGATCTGGGCCACATGCTGCACTAGACATCCTCTGCGATGTCATATGAGCGGCAGACCCAATTCAGTGAGGTAAGGACCATCGAGGGCGTTTTACACGTAAGGAAACGGAACAGCAGAAAACCTACGTAGCTGAGGTGTGGCAAGGCTGGTGGCGGGATCTGAGTCTCTTGAATTCGAGAGCCAGTGCTTGTCCACCACACACTACTGCTTCTGCGCCAGATTCGAGACATCCTCCGTCATGTTTTCACTGGCTGTGCCTCTTTGTACAGGTTTCCGCTGTGGCCTTTAACGGGGTAGGCACGTTCTGTTACTGAAGGCCGTCTTTTCCAGGCTCCCTCCAATTCCCAGTATTTGTGGATCATGTCTTAGTCATTTTACAAAATTAAGGCTAGCACGGGGCCTGGTGTTTGTTACATGCTGAAACAAATGATGACGTAAGTACAATCACCCTCCTTCTGCTGCAGTTAAAACCAGACCTTTTGCTGAACCCCGACCCCATCTTACAGATTTTCCCTTTTAATACTTAGCCCACACTCCCAATTTCCCCACATCAATATCTTATTCTAAGTCCTTGGTTTGTAATTCTACTACTAGGGGCACTCAAAAATATTTTCAGTTGTTTCCCAGAAATACTTATTTCATTTACTGAAAAGGTCTCCCAGGGTTGAATTTTTGCTTCAACCTAACCTCAGTCCATCCTGATGACTTGTTAATTAGTATTTCTTTTTGTTTCATCTTCAGAAGCCATGGGGAAAACTATTTCCCACTTTGAGTTTGTTATAAAAACGAGCCCTCAGGATTCCAGGGAAAGGGAATGATGCCAGCTCCAGGCTGAGGTCATGATTTTGCTGAAGGAGACTCTGCCCATCATCTCCGTGCTGATGCAAACTCCTGCCGAGATGCTGGACACAGGCCTGGGTGGGACTGGTCCCCCCCACACACTCCCTCCGCACCTCCCACCCCACCACAGCCCTGCGAAGGAAGGATCTGGAAATGAGAGGCGCCCTTTAAAAGTTCCTTCTGCAGTGGCACAAAGGTTGGGTGTGTGGGTAGGACAAACCAAATTGAATCAACAAGCATTTCTAGATGCAGGGCTTTCTGCTAGACAGGATGGGGGCTGTAACAAGGACAGAGAGGTCCTGCTCTCAGTAATAAATTTACCCACTGAATCATTTGTTTAAGCATACAAGAAATACCAGTGAGCCTCATGTGAACTCACTTTCCTTATCTGAAGTGTGACTGAGTTGTATTCCTCCCATGAAGCCTTACCCGTCATGCAGATGGGGGTGTCTGTCCTTCCTCTCCCAGGCATCATGCTAAACCAACTACTACAAATGAAAAATTCACGTGAAGTTGCTTTAAAAATTCTATTTTGCATTCAATTCCAAGTATATATTCCAAGCGGTGGTGTGTGTGTGTGTGTGTGTGTGTGTGTGTGTGTGTTTCTTCACTCAGGGAAGCCCTGGCAGAAAGGTTCATTCTTGGGGATACCCATTCCCTAAAAGGAAGAGCTCAAGACTGGATGACGTCTGACATCCTTTCTAGATTCAAAATTCTTCTATGAGGAGTCAGAAATAAATAATATCAGAGAAAGCTTAAGTAGATATATTTGAACCTAAGGGCACATCAATTCCATTTATTTTTTCTAAACTCCAACCAAATAAAACACTTCTGCAGACCAGATTCACCTACCGACTGCTGGTTCTTAACAATAGGAGCCCAGGAGTCCCTATTTTCAGAACATTCCCCAGAGGACTCTTATCAGGCAATCAGAAACTCTGAGACAGGTATGTACGAATGCCTCATAAACTGTAGAGTCTGGTATAAATATGAGCCATCATTCTGGGTAAGGATATTAATCTTTGCTGTCTTTGCCACACAGGAGGGTTTAAATGAGATAATGTGGATTGCTTTGTAACATCAGAAACTAAGGTTATCAGAACGGGAAATGTGGGAGGGCTGCAAGTCTCTCTCCTCTTGATCCTCATCACAGTGGGCCAGGTTTAGAGAAGTTCTAGAATCTCTACAGCCCCAGCGGGAGGCATGACTTGCTCAGAGACCATCCTGGGCATTTCTTGCCTCTTCCTCCCTGGAGTTTAGACGCAGAATGTGAGCTGTTCTGATATAGACCCCAAGGGTCTCTCTCTTCCTTCACTTACTCATTCGATGAGTAATCGAAATTCAATCTTCAATCAAAAGAGAGATCTGACGAGATCGGGCGTGTTCAGGGTGGTATGGGAGGGAGACAAACCATAAATGACTCTTAATCTCACAAAACAAACTGGGGGTTGCTGGGGGGAGGTGGGATTGGGAGAGGGGGAGCGGGCTATGGACATTGGGGAGGGGAGGCGAACCATAAGAGACTATGTACTCTGAAAAACAACCTGAGGGTTTTGAAGGGTCAGGGGTGGGAGGTTGGGGCAACCTGAGGGTTTTGAAGGGTCAGGGGTGGGAGGTTGGGGGAACAGGTGGTGGGTAATGGGGAGGGCACGTTTTGCATGGAGCACTGGGTGTTGTGCAAAAAGAATGAATACTGTTACACTGAAAAAATAAATAAAATGAAAAAAAATCAAAAAAAAAAAAGAGAGATCTGACAAAGAAAGGGACAGGGCTTCCAGTCAAATCTTAAAAAGAGGGGCTGCCCTTGCTGCACCCCAGGGTCTCTCCTGGCCCCAGCCCAGACCCCCAGAGTCCCATGCATGGTGCTTTTTTGTTTTGTTTTGTTGTTTACAAGGACAGTGCTTTCTAAGAGACCCCACTTCTTGAACTTCTCTGATTTGCTTCCCTCTATCAAAATGTATTGGTCCAGGGGTCTGTTCTTTTAGAGCCCTAGGTTGGCAAATTAATACTGTAAATGATACTTAAGGAGGTAGATGAAGAGCTTCATGAAAACATATTCTGGTTTTATTTATGTCTCTGCTTATGTCTCTGGTTTCTGGGTTGCTTGTGCGGGTTTGCTATGGAACTCAGTTAAAGCTAAATATGAACAGGGTATTCGCACATGACTGGCATTTCAGTAGCTCCCTTTATTCATTCAACAATATTTGAACACTTACTATGTCAGGGCATATTCTAAGAAGCAAATGAAAGGGGCATTACAAGGCAGTAGCTTTCAAACTTTAGTGAACTTTGGCATCACTTGGAAGACTTGTTAAAACACGAAGTTCAGAATCCTAGATCTTGATTCGGGAGATCTGGCTGGGCCCTGAGAATGCGCGTTTCTTACAGGTTTCCAGGTAGGGCTGGGGTTGCTGGTCTGGGGACCACACTTTTGAGAACCACGGGTTTAGGGCAGGGCAGGAACCAAGCCCGTCACAGGGCGCACACTCTCAGTTTGGTTGTACCAAGGACACTAACGGTGGAGATTGAGGTCGTCTTGGCAGGTCCGTGGGGGACACACCGGAAGGCACAGAAGCCCCTTAAAGTGCTGTCTGTGCCTGCCACCCCCCCAGGCAGAGAAGTCAGAGGAGGGGCGCCCTCCCCTCTCCACTCTCCGGGGCCGTGTCGAGCGGAGCGGGTAGGAGGAGCGAACCGCAGGCGGCCCCGGAGGCGCCGGGGGTCGGACGCGTCTCTTCGGGACGGGAGGTGCGCGGGGCCGGCGGAGGAAGTCGCCCTCCCCCGCCGCGGCCCCGCCCGCTCTGGCGCGCGACTGGCGGCTGGCGGCCCGGGCGGTGGCGGCGCGGGGCGGGGCGCCGCGACCCCCGTCCGCTCCCGGGAGCATTCGCCGCGCCTCCGCCCCCTCGTCGCAGTCGCCGCCGCCCGGCTGGCTGGGCCTCGGGGAGCGGGCGGCCGCGGCGCTGCATTCCCGGCCGGCCGGCGAGCCATGGCCCAGGCCGGCGAGGAGGCGCTGCCCGGGCCCGAGACCCCGGTGCAGATCCGCGTCGCCATCCAGGAGGCCGAAGACGTGGAGGAGCCGGAGGACGACGAGGAGGGGGCGGAGGCGCGCGGCGCTGGGGACCCGGCCCGGTACCTGAGCCCCGGCTGGGGCAGCGCCAGCGAGGAGGAGCCGAGCCGCGGGCACAGGTAGGCTCGGCGGCGCGGCCCGGCCGAGGGGAGCCCAACCCGGGTCCCGGCCAAGCGGGAGCGCGGGGACAACTCCGCGGGCGGAGCCGCTCGGGGCAGCCCCGGCGCGGGGCCGCTGCACCGGGCGTCGCACCGAGGGCAGAGCCTGCTTTCGGCGGTGGCTGGTGCCCTGCTCCGCAGCTCTGTCGCCCGAGCGGAGCTCCTGGGGCTGGCGGAGGGGCTCTGAGGGGCCTGGACGGGGACATGCCCTGGGACCCGGGAGGAATTCCTTCCTGGGCCATCCTGGCCATCTTCTTCCCCCCGGGGGAGGCTCTCCGGGCGCGCGCTCCCCCGGGACCTTCCCCAAAGCCGATCCCGGCCGGGTCCTCCCCTCCGAGACCGGCCCACCTCCCCCTGACACGGGCCCCGCCGAGCCTTCACTGCCTCCTTCCTCCTGTCCCCTTGTCAGCCCAAATGGATGGGGACAGCCCAGGCCCAGCTGACACTTGCTGCTGGGGGATCCGAGGAGCGATTTCGTGGTGCGGAGAGCTCTCCTGCTCTGATTTGGAATCAGCTCAAGTCCTGTTGCTTGCATCCTCGCTGGCCGGGGATTCCCATTTTCACGCAACCTCCCCCACCTGACTTCTATGCTTGCATCATCATCTTGCTGCCTTGCTAGTTGGGTTCCTGAGTGATGGGCACTGTGGAGCTGTTCCGGTACAGGAAGCCACCTGTCTAACCGTGCCTTTGGGCCCTGAGCCTCTCATCAGCCGGAGACCTTGGACTTGTGTCCACCAACGCCGGCACCTTTGGGGTCTGTGGTTTCCTTCCTGTGGTTGAAAGGCGTTAAGAGTATGGAGTATCCCTAGCCTGCAGAGTAGAGCAGTGGCAGAACTTGCAAATTCCCAGAAGTGCCCACGGGAACTTCCTATGAACCCTCTTTCTTCAGGGTTTCGGGGCACAGGCTTTCAGTTGTCAGGGCTCTGCAGGGTCATTTCCTGACAGGCGGATGTTTACTTCATTGGCAGAATGCTTACCTGAAGGGCAGTGAGGATACTGGGACCGGAGCCTTTCCCCATCCTTGGCTGACCCTTCCCCAGTGGAAGAGGTCTGGAGGTAGGTACCCAGAGATTCAGGACAGTTCAGTGAAGACAGAGGGATCCGATGAGGAAAGTCCAGCCCCAGAGTTGAAAGCAGAAACACGGAACCATGAGCAGGTGATACAGAAGCTACAGTAGATTCGTCAGCCCTCTATATACTGTAAAACCTGATTCATTCACTCACACATTGGTTCAGCTCCGTGCTGGGAATAAAAATAATCAGCCCATAATCACTGACATCTCAATCTCCAGGAGAAGGCGGCCACCTCGTCAAAAAATTTCAGAGTTTATGTAAAGGAGCTCAGAGTGCCTGATGTTTCTGATTTCATTTGCCTGTGACTGTGGCGAAGAGTTCCCCCCTATACTGGGACTAAGTTTTGAGATTGCACCATTAGCAGGCATTAAAGCCCAACTTATTTCGTGGGCCTGGAAAGATCACCCTGTGGAGATTAGGAGAACATGATCCTCATTTGGGTGGGCTTCTTGCCCATACCCCCCATACTCTCTCTCCAGAGCCACCCTTCCTTCCCAACTCCAGGGACTGGAGTCGCATGGAGCTTTCAGGTTGAAGCATTTCCTGCTGTCCACTGGCAGAGAGCTGACCCCAGAAAAATCCCTAGAAGCTCTTCAGGGTAGTGGAGCTGACGGAGCCCAGCAGGCAGACATCCAGAGCAGGAGAATGCAGCCGAGGACAGGATCCATGCTGTCCCCCTTTTTGGGCCCGCCTGGCACAGCAGCAGCCCCTGCCCCATGGGGCCGTTTCTCAGTTTCCAGAGCCTTCAGGAGAAAACCCAGGTTCCTTTTGTTGAGATGTGGCACCCACCCACCTCATCCCCTGGGCCCATGGCTTCTTTCCTGGTTATCTCAGTAATTCGTGCTCCCCCAGCACTAACCCCTTTAGATTCCAGAAAATAAGGTACAGTTTTGTGTCTGCACACCTTTGCCCTCCCTCCTCTGGGTCACTCTGATTGCCTGATCGATCTCTAGTCAGCCTTAAAACATTCATTTCTCCAAAGGATACAAACCTAGTGATTCGAAGGGGCACGTGCACCCCAATGTTTATAATTGTAGTGTCCACTATAGCCAAACTATGGCAAGAGCCCAGATGTCTGTTGACAGAGGAATGGATAAGGAAGATGTGGTGTGTATATATGCAGTGACATATTACTCAGCCATCAGAAAGAGTGAAATTTTGCCATTGGCAACGATGTGGGTGGAACGAGAGGATATTATGCTCAGTGAAATCGGTCAGTCAGACAAAGACAAATACCCTATGATTCCAGTCCTAGGTGGAATTTAAGAAACAAAACCTATGGACATGGAGAAGGGAAGGAAAAATAAAATAAGATGAAAATTGAGAGGGAGACAAACCATAAGAGATGCTGAACTCTAGGAAACAAATGGAGGGTTGCTTGAGGGGAGGTGGTGGGAGATGGGGAACTGAGTGCAAGCCAAGTGGGCACATGATGGAATGAGCACTGGGTGTCCTATGCACCTGTTAAATCATTAAATTCTACCCCTGAAACTAAAACAACAAAAACACTTCACTGGTTTGTCCCCCCAAGCCCCAGTCCCCACCCCAAAGCTGTTTGTTTCCTGTCCTCAGAGTTGCCATAGTACTCTGCACGTTTTATACCTAGCATTAACTTGGGCTGTAACCATGTAGTTCTGTAGAATGTGAGCATCTTGAATTCGGGGGCCATGCTTGCCTTGCTCTCATTGTATCCCCAGCACCTGGCATAGAGCTCCTGAGTATTTGTTGAACGAATGCATGTCTCTGTCATCGTATTATGCCATTGGGTTGAAGTATTTGCGTGGTTTTCACCCAACGAGACAGTGAGATCCTTGAAGCCCATGACCTCACCTTGGTCCTCGCTCTACCACCAGTACTCAGCCCACTACTTGGCCTTACCCAGCAATGCGTGAAAATAAGAAAAATGTTCTTTAGTCTTCTCCGCACACCTCTCTCACCAAAAATGTGACTTTCTTTTTATTCTCACCTTTTCGAAATAAAAATTTCAAACATAAAATTTCAAACCAGCGTGAGCATTGGTACATCTACCGTCAGGATTTAACAGTTGTTAGTATTTTGCCCTATTTGTTTGATAGACTTATGGGCGGTTTTCTCTGAACCAACTGAAAATACACACAAGACTCACTGTACTTCAGCATTTTGAGAGCTCTTACTAATGACCGTTTCCTGTAAAACCATAATTCTATTATTGCAATTAAGAGAATTAGCAATGATTCCTTAGGTTAATCCTTAAATGATCTTATAGCCAAGCTCCATATTTGGGTCTCCCCCCAGCCCAATCATCCCACATTGTATTTTATACATGTTTCTTTTTCCCCCTCCAACCAGAATCCAGTCCAGGTGGTGCCGTTTGCCTGTTATGTCTCTTCAGAATCTTTTAATCTAGAACATTCACACTTTTTTTTTCTTTAAATGCATTGCTATTTTGAAAGAAGGGGCCAGATGTCTTCTTGAATGTTTCCCGGTTGGAACTGGTCTGATTTTGTTCTGATCCTCTAGTTTAACTTGCTCCTTTGTACCCTGTGTTTCCTGTCAGTTGGAAGATAGACTAAGGGCTTGATTCAACTCGGATTCAACATTTTGGCAAGAACACCTCATAGGCAGTGCCACAGACTTTTTGCTGCATCACCGCAGGTGGCTTTCACCAAAGTGATGCTCTAATTTGACCACTTGACTAAGATGATCTCGCCATTGTGAAGGTAGTCTCTCTCCTTGCAATTAACAAGTAATATGTGGGCTTCCTGCAAATATTCTTTCACTGAGGCCCTTTACCTAATGGTTTTAGCATCCACGAGTGATCCTTGCCTGAGTCAGTTCTTCGGGAATTACAGATTGGTGATTTTCTAATTTTATTATCCTTTGTACATTTATTAGCTGGCATTCTTCTATGTAAGAGAGCTTTGCCTCATCATCTGGGACTGAACAAGAATCCCTTCTAAGGAGGCAACATAAATGCTTAATGACCAGTTTTCAAAGAGAGAAGTGGGTGTAATAGTCACATCAAGTAATTTAAATTAGAGCCCTCCTTTTGGCCCTCCTCGATTCATGGACTTTTGTTATTCGCTTTTTAAAAATTGGTTACAATCATTATTTTTGTTGTTTACAATGTCCCTGATTCAGTAGTGGAAGCCTTTCAGATTGGCTTCAGTATAGCCTTTTGGAACACGCCCTTGAGTCTTTTGAGCACTTTCTTGCTTTGTGATGCTAGATATTCTGGGCTTACTTTGTACTTTTCCTACCTGGGTCATAGGATCCAGCGATTTCCACAGGAATCCCTGTGGCTAGTATTTTTCAGATACTAGCAGAAGGGTATTTAGAAACCAAGACCTAGAATTAAGAGTGCTAATTTCCACTGGGGCAACATTGATTTTGGGCCCTTTCAATAGTACTAGGAAATACATTAAAAAAAATAAGTTTATATTGATGATTCTAATTCATATTTGACATTATAGGGTTTTTGTTTTTCTTCTTTTATTTTCTTGCACTGACAGTCTTGATTCTTAACAGCATTAACATATTTACTCGTTTTGTCTTACAATGTATAAAAATGACTTAAAATTATAATACTAAACATCAGCATGAATAATAAAATCATGGAAGCATACCTTCATTTAACAAACAGAAACATCTAGGTTCCTTTCTCTCCATGATGTTTCAGGGACATTGTACAAACTATCTTTTCTCTGTTCTGGGTGACCATAGTGAAAGACTCCGTTTATTAATGCCAGTTATGTACTGGATGAGGAACTAAGGACTTTGCATACATTATCTCTGTTTTACACCACAAACCATTATTTAGACCTGCAGAGACACCCACTGTTTTTGCTCCTTTCCCAGGCCCTAGAAATTATGCCAGAATAGCGTGGTAGAACAGCAGGTAAGATAAGAGCGTCATGATGTCTGTAATAAGTCTATAAGAATCCATGGGCCACCCAGACATAGCATGGGTCTCCGCTAATAGCATCCAAAATAGAACTATTCCCATAATGCCTTTCCAAAGTTGGACACATCTCCAACATTTATATATTTATATAAATATATTTATATATGTTTCCAAGTTGTCTCTCTGAAAAACTGTTATCTTTTGAATCTGTCCTTGTGTTCTTATATTGCATTATCAATTTGGTTACCTTTAGGACCTTTTCAGATTCATTATCTTTTTCTAGAATCAAGTCAAATGGAGTTATATGCAGATTGTACTGAACCCTGGTGTTTTTCATAAATGATGCTTTCTCTTTTCTGTTCAATACCCACCTGCTTGCTGTCCACCATTTTCCTGGTTGGCGGCCAAAGCACCATAGTAGACCATCTGCAAGGATAGACAATGAGGCCACGAAATCTTTTCTGTGTTGAAAACCACAGTGAGGAGCTCATTGTTCAACCATTTTATTTTGGATATTTTTATTCATAAGATGACATTTGATTGACCATTCAGGTAATATCTCCAGATTATCTTGATATTTTATGAGAAAGGCAATCCTGGAGATTTTATGCTATACTTCTTTCTCTAGATCATTTACAGATATGATAAATATTTCAACTCTGACCCATGGAGCCCAATCCTCCGTTTTGAAATGTACCTCCTTATTTCTACCCTTTGTTTTCATTTCTAGCAGGTTTACAGCTATTAAAAAAAAAACACATTAGTACCCCCAGTTTACAATGATGTATTTAAAAGGAAACAATAATATAAACATAAAACTTAAATGCACATTTTTTTTTTTCAAAGCTCTCTTGAAAGGCCACACATGACATATTTGCCAGTAACCGTACTTCCTGTCTCAGAGACTCCTGATAGGTAGGATTTGCCCTTACAGAAGCTATTCACTTTACATTGGCGACGCTTTGTAAAGTCCTACTATGTGCGAGGCTCTGGGTTGGTGCCAGAATGAAAGAAACCAATGTGAATCCTCCAGGGGATGAGGGTCCAGGGCATTAATTAGATATGGACATAGTAGCTATGACACAAGTACGGACAAGTGTTAGGAGAGGTTGAAGTTATTTCCTTCCAGGGAGTGTTGCATCTGAGTTGGAGCTTGGTCTATGGCTAGGGTTTGGACCTGAGAGATGGAGGCCAGAAGTTCAAGGAGATGGAACAGCGTGCACCAAGAGATAGAGTCCAGGAACCTTGCGACACATACAGGGACCTATTCGTCTTTCACTGGCTTTTGTTTTAGAGCAAAGGATCTGAAAGGAAATAGACAAATATGTTTGGAAGCTGGTGACTGCCAGATTGGAAATGAATCTGAATGAAGAGCTAAGGACTTTGGATTTTATTTAATAGAATAGAAAACATTAGTATTAGAATTAAAGTAGAGGAACGACATAGCCATTCTTCAAAATGTGTAATAAGGCACAGAGTGGAAGCAGCTTAAGCCAAAATACAACAGGAGTGGAGTGGGGGGAAGTGGGAGGAGGTGGGAAGACAGAACTCTAGAAAGATTCTGGTTAGAAAATGTGTGAAGGATGCGGGGATTCAAAGGGATGCTGCTATCTGAGAGGGATTTAAGTTCTGCCTTTGGAACAATTGCCTGATCATGAAAAGTAGCAACCAACATACTATTCACTTTCACGGAGAGGAAAGAAGAAATAGGATTATTTTCTAAAGGAATCGAATGAACTAACTGGTGAGCTCGGGCAGCTAAGGAAGAGCTGGTACCTGCAGAGGAACTCCTCCTCCATATAAAGCCCCTATTTAGTCATTCCCTGCCTGTCTGCCTGCCAGCAAAGCCTCCTCACCCCACCCCCAGGTCTGTAGAACCACCTGGAAGAAAAGCAATTGCAGTATACCACTGCGGAGGGAACCTACTTGATCCAGCAAGGAAAAGCAACCCAGACCCTCCACTTTTCACAATAAATAGCCATGGAGCACAACTCCCTACTTGTTAAGTGTGGACTGTGTACTCCTTTCCAAAGTGCATAGTAGGAAAGGTGGCGGGGAAGGCAGTGACTTCGCAGTGGAGACACCAGATGACACGACTGGGTCAACATCACAATGATCAGGTATGTTGAGAGTCCCCTTGATACGATGTGAAGAGAACGTAAATTTACCTCTGTCATCCTCGTCCCTACAACCCAGACACACCATCTGATCGGTCATAAAAAATAGCAGATAAATCCCAAATGAAGGATGTTCTACAACATATCTGACCAGGACTGCTCAACACAGTCAAGCTCATTAAAAATAAAGAAACTGTTCTTTTCTGAGAAACTGTTCCACCAGGAGAAGTCCGGGGAGACATGATGATTACGTCTAATATAGTATCCTGGATGCGATCCTGAAAGAGAAAAAGGCCATTAGGTAAAAACAAAACAAAACAAAACAAAACCTAAGGAAATCTGAATAATCTGGGCTTCAGCTAATAGTCTGGAAATCTGGACTTTAGCTAATAATAATGTATTGGTATCAGTTCATTAAATGTACCATACTAATGCAAAATATGAAATACAGAAGTCTGATGTAGGATATATGGGAACTCTGTACTACTTTCACAATGTTTCTGTAAGTCTGAAATTATTCTAAAGTAAGTTTGTTTAAAAAATTTTTAATAAAGAAAAAGATGAATTCTCAGTTACATGAAGAAAATCCATGACTTGAAATTCAGTGAAAAACGGATCCCAGAGGATACAGAGGTGGCAGTGTTGGAAGCAAAGATACGTACTTATGTATATTTGTGTGTCTGTACACACACACACTCTGGTTAGTGCCTGAGAAAGAATTTAATATATTGCATCCACAAAACAAGAATAGAATGTTTTTTAAAAGAAACATTCTGAAGACATGAAAGAGTTCTTAGAGAGTACATAATTCTGAAATGAAGCAACTCATCAACAAAGATGAGAAGATAACGTCGGCAAATCTCTTGCCGTATAAATCAAAGACAAGGGCAAAGACAGACAATATGAAAGAGAGGATAGGAGACAGAAGATCAAGGCAAGTGGTCCATCAACTAATAAGACCCTAAGAAAGAAATGTAATCTTAGCAAATGACTTCGCCCTGCACAGAGCAATGTTTGTAGTCGTAAAAATTGAGGACAGTAGGGACACTTGGGTGGCTCAGTCGGTTAAGTGTCTGCCTTCAGCTCGGGTCATGATCCCAGGGTCCTGGGATCCAGCCCCACATCAGACTCCCTGTTCAGCAGGGAGCCTGCTTCTCCCTTTACCTGCTGCTTTCCCTGCTTGTGCTCTCTCGCTCTTTCTCTCTCTCTGACAAATAGATAAATAAAAAAAATCTTTAAAAAACTAAGATTAGGGCGCCTGGGTGGCTCAGTGGGTTAGGCCGCTGCCTTCGGCTCAGGTCATGATCTCAGGATCCTGGGATCGAGTCCCACATCGGGCTCTCCGCTCAGCGGAGAGCCTGCTTCCCCTCCTCTCTCTCTGCCTGCCTCTCTTGTGATTTCTCTCTGTCAAATAAATAAATAAAATCTTAAAAAAAAAAAAGAAACACTTAAAAATAAAAAAAATAAAAAAATAAAAAAACAAAAAAAAAAACCAAGATTAAAAAAATAAATAAAAGACAATGGATTGGCTTTCAACTTTCAGTACCTAAAAACAAAACATGGAATTGGTTACAGAATAGAATGTAAACATTATGAACCATGACAAAATAAAATGAAGGTACATCTGATAGAATTTGAAAGATTAGAAGTGGAAGGAGGGGGGAAGAAGCTAGGGTCATAACACACACATCAAGGTAGGGAGGAAGCAAGACATATCATTTAATATTGATGGAATAAGAGAGAATTTTAACTGTATTGTTTTAAAAACAATTAAAAGGCTAATAAAAATACCATAAAATATTTAAAAAATTAGACGAAGAGGTTTTGGGAGTTGAGTGACCCCAAATCCTCACCTTATATAATAGGTCATGAATAGAGAACATTGAAAAGTTGGCAAGTGAGAAATAGAACCATGAACATTTTTATAGAACCACAAGGCAACTCTCCTAAGAATGAGAGGGTTGAATAGAGGTTGCCTCTAGGGAGGAGAGGTAGAATGGGGAATCATTGCTTTTTTTTTTTTTTTTAAGATTTTATTTACTTATTTGACAGAGAAAGACACAGTGAGAGAGGGAACACAAGCAGGGGGAGTGGGAGAGGAAGAAGCAAGCTTCCTGCCAAGCAGGGAGCCAGATGCAGGGCTTGATCCCAGGACCCTGGGATTATGACCTGAACTAAAGGCAGATGCTTAACAACTGAGCCACTCAGGCGCCCCTTGTTACTTTCTTTTTAAGTGCTATTTTGTTTTACTTTTTTTGCTACGTGTGTGTATTATTTTAATATTTAAGATTCATTTTCGATGAACTATTAATAGTGTCCAAGGGAGAAGTAATGAGGACAGTTGGAATGGAAAAGAGAACAGATGGGAGACACTGCAGAATAGAATCAGCACTTGATAATTGGCAAGTGTGGGGGCAAAAGAGAGGGCTAAAAGATGCATCTCGGGTTTTGAGCCTAAATGCAAAGAAGAGTGAATAGGGAAAGTAGTTAGTGGGGCAGTTTGAGAGGAAAGATACATAGTCTTTACAGGACAGTTGTAATTGACAGAAAGTTACCAACGTTCATATTTAACTTCTTTGATGTTCGTAAAGGATACAGGGTCTTTTTCATTCAAAGGCTATTGCAGGAACCAGGAGACAAGGCAGCTAGCTCCCAGATACGCAAAAGGGCCTTGTCTATCTTCCAAGGTCCCCCTTTGGAGATGCACAGTTGTCGCTGACAGCACCCATGCAGAGAGGGGGTCCTAGGGGGTAGGAAGCTCACCCCTGCACTTGTATAGGGAATTATTTCACCTTCCCAGGACCACCCACCTGTTCTGGAATCTGGCTACCTGCCTGTCTGCTCACTGGGTGCCTTTGCTGATGCAGAGTCACACACACACATACACACACCCCGCCTCCCTCCTCCCCCAACACAGTGTGAATTGCTTACCGTGAGACTGTATGAAAGGAAGATGAATTTCCCAGATGGAATATCCCTCGGCAGATCTAGGCTTCCGTATTCCCCGAGGTCCAGCTCTGCAGAAGGTGATGTTCAGTTCTGGGCATACTGGATTTGGAGAGCTAGGGCTATCCAAGCAAGCATTGGGCAGGCCACCTAGGAATTGAGGTTGGGGGCCCAGGAGTAAGAGGAAGGTGGAGGGGTGGGAGGAGGCAGATCTGACTTAGATGAGCTATCCAGGGGCTGGAGTGGGAGGCCACCTGGGGACAAAGAATCAAGAATAGATCCTTGGAGAAATGGGAGCAGAGTGAGTAGACTAGAAGGACAGTTAAATGGGGGAGAAAAATCAGAAAAGAACAAGGCCTAGCAGGAAGAGTACTGAGAAGGAAGTGGTTCACTGTCCCATCCTGCAGTGGGGACCAGATGGCCAAGGTGGAGCAAAGGCACCTGGATATGGCCAATGGATGCTTTGGCAGAGGCCCAGACATACAAAATGAGTTTGCGGGGAGGGAGGTATGCACAAGGGAGCTCTAGGCAAGTCTGATTGCTTTTCTCCGTCAAGTTGGAGATAAAGTCATCTGCAGGGAGAAAGGGCTTCCCATGGCAGACCTTGGGAAGAAAGGGACGCTCTAGAATGGGCACTGAAGAAATTGAGAAAGTACATCCCCATCCTTCTACTGTGTTTTGTTGGTGCATTCACTTCTAACAGCATCAACGACTTTAGTTGGGGAGTAAGACTTACTAGGGTGTGGGTCCCTTTGACGGTCTGGTCACCTCTGCTATACTTGCTAGTCGTATTAAGTTAGACATATTTTGCCAATACCTGAGTCCACTCAAAACTCTTGCACTGGTCATTATCCCACACCTAACCGCAGCTCGTCCTGTTTATTCTCATCCTCCTCAGTGGGGCTCGGACTTCCCCATCCATCTGAGGTTAGTTTATCTCATGTATCCAGCCTGTCCGTTTTAACTACTAGTTAGGGGATAAGCTTTCTCTAATAAAGAGAAAATCTGTGTTGTCCATCTTGCTTCTCCTTTTTCATTCCATTGAATCATTCCATTGATTCATTCCACTTTTCCTTTGGCATGTTTTAAGGACCGCTTTTCTTTCTTTCTTTTTTAAGATTTTATTTATTTATTTGACAGAGAGAGAGAGAGAGACCACAAGTAGCAGAGAGGCAGGCGGGGGAGCAGGCTCCCTGCCGAGCAGAGAGCCCGATGTGGGGCTCAATCCCAGGACTCTGGGATCATGACCTGAGCCAAAGGCAGAGGCTTAACCCACTGAGCCACCCAGGCGCCCCAAAGGACCACTTTTCTCAGTGTGGTATTACTGTATAGTATTTGTTTGTAAGTAACAGAAGACCCAGCCAATAAGTGAATTAACCAAATGGATTTTATCTCTCTCATGTAATCAGAAATCTGCAGGTACGTAGGTAGAGGAATTGGTTCAGCTACTCAATAATATCAGAGCCAATAATGTCAGTAAATCAGACCAACCTAATTCTCCTGGCCTTTTTCTTATGGTGGTAAAATAGCTGCTACAGCTCTGACCATCACATCCACACTCAAAACATAAAAAGGGAATAGGAAGGGCCAAAAGATTTTCACTTGTGTTTTATTGGCCATACCATGACAGATAGCTACTACCTGTAACCAGGGCTGAGAAAGTACATGTTTAGGTTGGTTTAGGTTTGTATTTTGTTGTTGTTGTTGTTGTTTTTATAGCCTCCATAATAAAGGGAAACAAGTGAGAAAGAGTCTGCTATTAGATGTTGGGTGAATCTGACTAATGGCTCTCACAGCCATCTTCTAGAAACTTCTAAGATACTCAGTTTGTCTAATGTTTAAGTTTCTTTTGACCTTTTCTATCTTATAGGCTACTCCCATATATTTCCTTGGTTTGCCACCCCATTTTTAAAAGACTTTTGAAAAAACATACTTTTATTTTTTTTTTAAGATTATTTATTTATTTATTTGACAGACAGAGATCACACGTAGGTAGAGAGGCAGACAGAGAGAGAAGGGGAAGCAGGCTCCCCGCTGAGCAGAGAGCCCGATGCGGGGCTCGATCCCAGGACCCTGGGATCATGACCTGAGCTGAAAGCAGAGGCTTTAACCCACTGAGCCACCTAGGCACCCCGAAAAAACATACTTTTAAAGTTAGTCTCTCATACCATCCCCCCCCCAATCAGTATACATTTGTCTTGGGACATTGGTGTGGTCTATTTCAAAAACATTTCCAGACTGTCTGTAGGCAAATAACTAAACTCTTCATTTTAAAATCAACCAACGCCTACTTTTATGCTAAAATTATAATTTCTGTATTTGAAAAATCGGGAGACAGATTTATTTAGTATTTTCTCTCCTGCCAAAATATTCCATTTTTATTCTCATCTTGACTCTTCCACAGTTGGGTTTTTTTGTTGTTGTTGTTGTTTGTTTGTTTTTTGGTGGGGGGTTGGTTAAGAGTCAGTGAAAACTTTGCTGGAGTTGAAGGACCCACATATACATACCATTTCCAGCTTTAAACTATCTCAGTAATAGTTGACTTTTACGTTCTGAGCCCCCTTACACCTTTTTTGATTTTTTTATTTAAGGGCTTAATGCCAGTCCAAGGGAAATGTTAACTGTTTGCTTCTTTTTTTTTTTTAAGATTATTTATTTATTTATTTATTTATTAGAGAGAGAGAGGAGAGCGAGACAGGGAGCATGAGCGGAGGTGAGGGGTAGAGGGAGAGAAAGAGGGAGAAGCAGACTCCCTGTGGGAGTCCGATGAGGGGCTCAATCCCAGGACCCTGAGATCATGACCTGAGCTGAAAGCAGATGCCCAACTGACTGAGCTGCCCTCTGGGGAGCCAGGCAGGTTCTCCCAACAGAGTAGAAGTGCCCAGAATGCTTCAGGTGGACTAGGTGTCTGCATCCATCCCTGGAAATACTCTCTCTACTCAACACATGTTCATGGAGACTCTGGGTCTGATCGTCATGTTACAAGCTGCCACGTGGAAAAGCAAATGTTTTCTTCTGGGAGTAATTTTTAGCCAACACTTTTTCTTGAATGAGATATATATGATATCGTATAATACGTAATTTAATTTGGTCATTAAATATGCCAGAGAGAACTCACCTTTGAGAGATTCTAATTAATGGTGTCAACTCTGATGCAGATCTTCACAGAGTCCCTGAATGTTTATGATTTTGAAGTTTTTGTCATCCCTTGGTGAAAGATTTGCCTTCCTAAAGAAGCTTTGCTCAGGAATTCTTTGGCTTGTTCTCATATCCTAATATTCTCAGGGAGAGGGGGAGGAAGTCTGTTCAGCGGGAGCTGCTGGTGGGTGTGGGTTTCATTTAGAAGGCCCTGCCAGAATGGGATTGTTTCCAGATTCTGGGGCAGGGTCCCAACAAAATGTGGAAAGTATTATGTGTGCTGGCTTTGGAGACAGAAAATTTGCGTTTTAGTCAATCCTAGATCTGTGGTGTAAACGAATCTACCTGCCACCTCCCAGGTTCCAAGGGCATGCCAGGCACTTGGGTGGGCATTTCTATGTATTAGTTCATTTAATCTTCTGACCTTCCTGTCAGGAGAGTGACTGTCATGATTCCAATATACAGAGACAGGACTGAGGTGTGGCAGGGGAGTTCCTTGCCCGAGTTGACTCAGTTACTAAATGGTGGTGCAGGATTCGAACCTACGTGGGCTTACTCTGGGATTGGGACTCTTAATTACTCTGCTAAATTATCTTCTAGAAATCAGGATTTGGGGCGTGGGGTGAGGGAAGGAAGAATAAGAAGGGAACGTGGGAAGCATCGTTTCCGTGGCACAGCAGCACACGAATGTTAGTAGGCGTTGTTATTTGAATGACCCTCCGTCCATGTGAAAAACAGAAGCTTGATTTCTTTGCCCATTGGGCAAAAGCCAGCCCCGGGGGGCCAGGTGATCATGACCTCGAGGAGCCCAGTTCACGTGTGTTCCAGTGCCGTTTCCTAGGGTGGCAGAAACAAACTACCACGAACTGGCTGGCTTAGAACCCCAGAACTGATTGCCTCATGGTTCTGGAGACCAGAAGTCAGACATCAAGGTGTCCGAAGAGCTCTCCCTTCCCAGGGTCTGGGAACGGGTGGGTCCCGGCCACTCCCCTGGCTTCTAGTGGTTTGCTGGCAATCCTTGATGTTCCTAGGTTCTGCTGCCTCACCCCGATCTCTGCCTTCACCTTCACATGGCATTCCCCCGGTGTGCTCATGCCTCCAGATTTCCCTTGTTTATAAGACACCAGCCACACTGGACTAGGGACCCCACCCCAACCCTGGTGTGACCTTGTCTTTAACTGATTACACCTGCAAAGCCCTATTTCCAATAAGGTCACATTCTGACATACAGGGCTTTGGAACGTCAACATAGGAAATTTGGGGTGGAGGGGGGTGGAGGACAAAAATTCAGCCTGTAACCCCTGGCGTCTCCTTCTGGTCCCAGTGGCACCATGACAAGTGGGGGCGAGAACGAGCATGAGGACGGCGAGCAGGAGTGGAAGCCCCCGGACCAAGAGTTAATCAGGAAGCTGGTGGACCAGATTGAATTCTACTTTTCTGATGAAAACTTGGAGAAGGATGCCTTCCTGCTCAAGCACGTGCGGAGGAACAAGCTGGGGTACGTGAGCGTCAAGCTCCTCACGTCCTTCAAAAAGGTAAGGCTTCCTTCTCACGAGCTGACTCGAGGATTTCGGGGGTTGGGGGTTGCAGTTCTCAATATTTTTTGATAGCTGGTGACTAGTGATTCCCCCCCACTCCGCACCCCCGCTGTGGGGCCTGAAATAGAGAAAAGTGATCCAGAACGGGTTTAGGATCGCTACGAAGACCATCTTCCCACAGTATCGAAAGAGGCCTGGGTGCTGGGACAGATGTCCGCGGGTGGCGGTTTGGAAATAATAGTGCTTGTTCTGAGCAAAGTTCAGGCACTCTTGCCAGGCAAGTGAGTGGCCAAGAGAACGCTGTGCTAGGACACGGGGACTCAGTCGCCTTGAGAGACACCTCCTGTCCTTGGAACTGTGCGATACACACGATACACAGGTTCTTCCCTTGCCCGGTTGAATAAATAAGAAGAAGGAGGAGCACCCTGGACTTCGGGGGATGACCTCCTTCCAGACTCCAGCAGCCATTGCCGCGTAAGACCAACCTCTCATCAGTGTGGCGACGTGGGGCGCCTGATTGCAACCATGTAGGCAGCAGACCCTGCAGCTGGCCTATTGTGTGAATTCCCTCCGTCTCAAAGCGTGGACAGACGAGCTGGAGTAAGAACTCCATGTCTCCTGTGGGGGACGTGTATTTACTAGAATGGAAAAGCACGGCATGGCCTGTTGCATAACGGGATATGTAACAGCTGGGTCCCAGCCAGGCTGCCTGTGCGTTCTGCCAGAGAGCCCTGGAGGAGAACTCTTCTCCCCGGGGCTGTTCCCTGCCTCACCTGCTGCTATGGTCTGTCCTCTCCTCTTGGGCTCTGTCCTTTTATCCAGTCACCAAACCTATCCATTCTGCACCCTGACTGCTGCGGTGGGCACAGGATAGATGACACGAAGGTGGCATTTCCCCTGTCCTTGCAAAGTCCAGTGAAGGAAAGAGCTCAGTGCAGGGCTGAACGATAACCGCAGGCAGTGATAGGCCAATGTCGTGTTCATCAGAGCCAGTTACCCTGCCTGGATGATGGAGAAGTCTTTCTAGAAATAGTGACATTGAAATAGGATCTTGAAGGACAAGTAAGAGTTTTCAGGGTACAGGAGAAGGGAAGGGGCTCTTCATGTTCTGTATCTACTGGGAGCTAGCATCCGATTCTATAGGTTAAGGGTTAGTCCCACAGGACTGCCCCAGTTCAGGAGCCAGTGGCCAACAGGAGGCCCCCAGGTCACCCACAGCTCCTGTCCAACGTGGCTAAAAATCACAGGTTCCCATCACCTCCTCCCCCTTGGATTTGATGGTTTGCGGGAAGAGCTCACAGAACTCAGGGAAACACTTGCTTAGGTTGGCCAGAGGCTGTGATAAAGGATACAGACCAACAGCCAGCTGAAGAGATCTGCAGAACAAGGCCCTGAGGACGGGAGCTCCTGTCTCTGTGGAGTTGGGGTGTGTCGCCCTCCCTGTACATCGATGCAGTCATCAATCTGGAAATGCTCTGAAGCCTGCGGTATCGGGATTTTTATGGAGGCTTCCTCATGGAGGCACAATCAAACATGAACTCGGTTTCCTGCCCCTCTCCCTTCCCTGAAAATTCCAAGCTTCTAACCATGGTTTGGTCTTTCTTGGTGACCGGCCCTCAACCAGGAGCCACCAGGGAGCCCGCCCAGAATTGCCTCTTTAGAACAAAAGCTTCTTCTAGCGCTCTTGTCCTGGAGGAACTGCCAGGGTTCCAGCAGCTCCGTGCCGGGAAGGGGGACACAGAACAACGGATATATATGATAGAGAGGGACTGTTCCATCATTCTCTGTGAGGCCTCAAGTTGGGTTTGATTCCAAGCTGAAACCGTCGACACCAGTTTCAGGAGGTGCCGCCTGGAAATATGAAAGATCTTTCAGAAGATCTTTTGTGTCAAATGCAGAAATGCAGAAATGCAACTTCAGAGAAGTATTTGAATGTTAAAATCCCTGAGTCCTATCGAAATGGTACATCATAGTATCACACGTGTCCTGGGAAGGGGAGCGCACCCTCACATGGAAGTGTTTGTGGGGGACCCCAAAACAAAACAGCCAATGGGCATCCCTTTATTTCTTCCCCAGGGACCCTAAGAGTCAGCCTGACTTTTTTTCCTGTTGAAGCTGCCACTTGGCACTAGACACAGACTCCCCAACACCTCCAAAATGACAACAAAGGCCTTTTCCATTCTAAAGGGGTTCCCGCTGATCATAATAGGAGACACATATGACAAACAGAGAAATGGCAGTTTCTGAGAATCTTAGAAAGTTCTTCCAGTTAACTGCGCAAGGAGAGCACCTCCGGGCTCCTTGTCTGAGATGGTGCCCAAGGACGCTCGGGCTTAACTGGCATTTCCCAGCAGACTCTGCTCCTGGCTCTGGAGGGGTGCTGGTTCTTGTCAGAGCCCGCGTTCCTCTCCCTTGCATGTGGCCTTCCATCAGCTTCTCTAGCCCTCGGAGTAAGGCAGCACCAGCCTGCTCCTGAGCACTCCTTGTTCAGGCTTCAGGCTTCGGCACTCGCTTTGTCTTTCGTCTCCTGAATGCTCCCTTCCTGACTGGTATGGAGAAGGCTCCACGCTGTGTCATCCTGTGAGAGCTGTTGCCTGGGTTCCTCACAACCTAGCAGTGACCTTTGGTCAGCACTTTCTCTCCCCTTGCTGGATCCCTGATGGACTCTGTTCACCTATAGTCTGACCCTTTGCCTGGACCTTCGCTGACCCTCTGTCCTTGGTGTGTGACACAGAGATCAGCCCACTGGTCCTGGGTGTAGGCGACTTGTGGTTCCCACACCCTCAGCCCAGTCTGGGCCATTTCACCCCGAGACCAGGGCTAGAGCAGACAGTGCCCCCTCTGCCTCTACCGAGAGATCTGCAAGGGGTGTCCCCCTCTGCCCCGCCCTGTGCTGCCCTGTTAGCCAGCCTCCGTTCTTGAGTTCTGGGAAGCTTCTGTCTGGTCTCAGGGGTCCTCTGCACAGCGCCTGTGTTGGCCTGGCCTCAGAGGACTCAGGGTGATCTTGCCATTCCTGGCTCAGGTTACCCACCCCACCCACCTCCACTGTTCCCTTGGAATGGGATGACTCATTCCCCCAGCGTTCCCTCCAACGGAAGTGGGCCTCTTGAAAATTACTGTTTTACAATATAAACACAGCCTTCATATAGTGCATGTCGACCCGCAGTTTCCACCCAGGGAGGAGGAGGGAGGGAGGGACAGTTGCATCATTCTCCATGAGACCCTACTTGGATTTTATTCCAGGTCAAAACAGCCCACATCACTTTCAGGAGATATTGCAGTGGAACACGAAAGATCTTTTGGAACTTTCTGTGTATCAAATGCGTAAACAGAGAAACACGACTTCAGAGACGTGTTTGGATGTTAAAAATCTCCGAATCCTGTCTAAATGGTGGCACGTAATCTTTGAAATAATGATAGCACATGATACGTACTGAGCACTCGCTATGAGCTAGACACTGTTCTGGGTTTCGTATGTGGATGTATCGTGTATGTTGCGTGTAGATATGTATCTGTAGATTTAGTCATTTGATCCTCAGGACAACCTGTGAGATGGACACGATTAGCGTCTCCATTTGACAGATGAGGGAGCTGAGACACTAAGAGCCTGGGAAATGTCAAGTCTTAGCGCCAGCTGGAGGTGGGCCTTGGACTTGTGTGTCTAACAGCCTTGTCGCAGGGCCTGAACTGCTAAATGTGCGTACACTCGACTATCTCCATCTCCACAGAAAGTTCTGTGGGACGGCACTGTTCTAAACCGCCGCCTGGCTTAATGTCATCACAGCGTGTGCGTTCGCTCACTAGATGTGTGAATGCCCGCGCCCACCAGCTAGGATGCTGGCCACCAGCGTTCCAGGGGGTGAGGAAAGGAGGGAGGGAAATGACAGAGCCCAGGAGGTGGGCGAGGACAGGCGGGTACCATTCCAGATGTGCTTTGTCTTCTTCAGGTGAAACACCTGACCCGGGACTGGAGAACCACGGCACACGCCTTGAAGTACTCGGTGAGCCTAGAGCTGAATGAGGACCAGCGGAAGGTGAGGAGGACCACCCCCGTCCCCCTCTTCCCCAACGAGAACCTCCCGAGCAAGATGCTCCTGGTCTACGATCTCCACCTGTCCCCCAAGCCGTGGGCCCCCGCGGCCCCCCCGAAGAATGGGAGGGTGCAGGAGAAGGTCATGGAGCACCTGCTCAAGCTCTTCGGGGCCTTCGGGGTCATCTCGTCAGTGCGGATCCTCAAACCCGGGAGGGAGTTGCCCCCCGATATCCGGAGGATCAGCAGCCGGTACAGCCAGGTGGGGACCCAGGAGTGTGCCATTGTGGAGTTTGAGGAGGTGGACGCGGCCATCAAAGCCCACGAGTTCATGAGCACAGAGTCCCAGGGCAGGGAGAACATGAAGGCCGTCCTGATTGGCATGAAGCCACCCAAAAAGAAACCTCTCAAAGACAAGAACCAGGACGAGGAGCCCGCTGCGAGCAGCCACCCGAACAAGTCCCTGAACAAGAGGGTCGAGGAGCTGCAGTACATGGGGGACGAGTCCTCCGCCAACAGCTCCTCCGACCCCGAGAGCAACCCCACGTCTCCCATGGCCGGCCGGCGGCACGCGACCGCCAACAAGCTCAGCCCTTCCAGCCACCAGAATCTCTTTCTGAGCCCGAACGGCTCGCCGTGCTCGAGCCCCTGGAGCAGCCCCTTGGCTCAACGCAAAGGCGTTTCCAGAAAATCCCCGCTGGCCGAGGAGGGGCGGCTGAACTGCGGCACCAGCCCCGAGATCTTCCGCAAGTGCGTGGACTACTCCTCTGACAGCAGCATCACTCCCTCCGGCAGCCCGTGGGTCCGGAGACGCCGCCTCGCCGAGATGGGGACCCCAGAGAGGAGCCCTGGCGTGAGCCCTCTGCTGTCTCGGAAGATGCAGACGGCAGACGGGTTACCCGTGGGGGTGCTGAGACTGCCCAGGGGCCCTGACAACACCCGGGGATTCCATGGTGGACACGAGAGAAGCAGGGCCTATATATAAATACCTTCTATTTTTCATATCGGCTCCCTCAAAATACCTGGCATGGCATAGAATGCATTAGGTCCCCATCGGAAGATTTTGTATACATGTAGACCTCTTAATTTATACATTTGTATTGTATATAAGTTGTCTGGTACACTGTGGGTTTAAGAACATCTTCTAGTTCAGAACAACCAGCATGACCATTACTTTGCTGATGCCCAATGTGTCTGAATGTCACGGCCCTGCAGGGCTGCGGGACCGAGGCTCCCCGGAGCCGGTCGGGCCGCCAGTCTGTTCTTCACGGCAGAGTTCTTCCCCGCAGCAACTGAGCTGTCCTCAGCGGGCCACACGGGCCTTCCGGGGAGCCCACGGCAGTTCTTTTGTGTAATGGCCATTCGTTCAGCCGGTAGCATGGTGTCTCACGGGACCAAATGTGTGTTTCCTGTCACGTAAATAAATAATAAAACACCCAACTGAGAGTGCTAGCTCTTGAAGTCACAGGTGGGGCCTGATGGTCTATGCCGTCTCACGAGGCTGTGGGTGTTACGTCAGGAGGCCCCAAGGAGCTGAACAGAGACACGTTTCTTGAATGTGCCCCAGGGCAGCCCTGGGGCTCTCCTTGTGGGGCTCCAGCAGCCCGAGAGGTCAGCAGACTTGGAATCCTACCCAGGCCAGGACGGCTTAGTAGAGACCTGTCTGGATGTAGTCCCCCAACTGCTTCCTTTTCCTTGGTTAATGTCCCTTGTCCCTGGAAGCCACCCAGTATAGCAGAAAGAGCAGTGGCTTACGTGCTCCTGCTGGCTCATGCACCTGCTGTCCGGGGGCTTTTAGACCAGTCCTGTAGAGCGACATTCGTGAACCATTATTGAACGGTGCTTAGAGGCCACGGACATGCTTGGAGTTTTCCAGACATTATCTCATGTAAGTTCCCCAGAACCGCCCGAGAAAGGTCCAGATATTCTCTCATTGTACACCGGAAGAAACAAGCGGGTTAACTCACTTGTCCCGGGCCTGACGGCTAGATGAGGGGAGCTGGCTTGAACCTAGCAGTCCAGCTCCAGAGCCCAAACTCCTGAGCAGCAGATGGGACGCAGCCTCTCTGAACCTCACCATCCACATTCAAAAGAGCAACAACCACAGAAGGTGCTAATATTTATTCGGCACCTCCTATGTGCTAGGCATTTTGCTAGATACATTCGTCCATTTGTTCTGTCAGTGTCTCTGTGAGGCTACAGCGGTGTTCCACGTGAAGCTGCTGGGGCAGCGTAATACCACAGGCTGTCGCGAAAATGGGAAAAAAGAGAGTGTGTTTAATTACACAGTTCTATAAAAATCGGCAGGTGAGGGGCGCCTGGGTGGCTCAGTGGGTTAAAGCCTCTGCCTTTCGCTCAGGTCATGATCCCAGGGTTCTGGGATCGAGCCCCGCATCGGGCTCTCTGCTTGGCAGGGAGCCTGCTTCCTCCTCTCTCTCTCTCTGCCTGCCTCTCTCCCTACTTGTGATCTCTGTCTGTCAAATAAATAAATAAAATCTTTAAAAAAAAAAAAAAATCGGCAGGTGATTATTATCTGGTTAGTAAGACAGTGTGTCCCTTAAGTCCTGGAATTCCTATTAACTGGTAAGTGCCTCTGGGAATTACTTGGATTTGCCGTTTCCACCACCGTTAGCTGTAGGTGGCCCAAAGGCCTGCGTCTGGACCCCACTCACCCCTGGAGCCGTGCCCCAGCCCAGGTCCAGGCCTCTACCCATGCCCGCTCCTCACTGGGCCTCACTCACCCTCTCTCCGGTCCTTCCCCACAGCCTCCCCGCTGTGCCCGTCGGCCGTGGGGCCATCTGAGCCTCACCACCTCTTGGCCTGGCTACATTCACGCTGTCCAGCCCTTGACCCTCCAGCACACCAGCTGCAACTCTATTTTTAGATTCATGCCTGTGGATCATAATTGCTTTTTAAAAAGGCTGCACCCTCACCTTTTTCTGCGAATCCAGAAGAACTTGGCTTTCTATCTGCAGTATTACCCGGTGCGGCCTTTGGAAAGAACCCTGAATTGGGGGCGACAGATCTGGGTTGTAGGCCTGACTTTTCTGGTAACTAACACTTTGATCTTGAGCAAGTCATTTCTCTCTCAGATTCGCAGATTCCCATCTAACCAGTGGATGACATTAAGCCGCTCCTTACATAAGGCCTGTATGGGAGAGTGCTGGATGCATGAAAAAGTGCTTTGTAGGTATTAGTCATTACCCTGCTCTCTGGTCATCCCCAAGGACAAAAACCTTTCTTCCATCGCTCTGGTTCTTAAGCCCGGCCTCACATTAGAACCACCTAGAGAGCTTTTCAGAACTGCCTGTGTTTCCACACTGAGAGAGTCTGATTTCACTGGTTCTGGGGTGAGGCCTGGGGATGAGTAGTTTTTGAAACTCTCTGGGTGAGTCTAATGGGCAAGCAGCATTGAGAAGCTCTGGTCTGTTTGAATGATGCGGGGCCATGGGGTAAACTGAGGAAGACTTAGAGACATCCATCCTCTCCTCCTTTTTCAAGCTTGAGCTCGCTGTCTTTGGCAGATCCTTCCAGGCACACTTCACCCCTCCCTACTCACAGTGGTCCTGAGCCCCTGAGCACCTGCTGATGAACCTGACCTCTCTAAGTCTCTGGCCAAACCTTCAGCCAGGGCCCGGGCTTCCTGTTTGTTAGCACAGCAGGCCTCTCTTGAATTGCTTGACCGGGAAACCCCGCCAACAGTATTTTTACAGATGTTTCGTTATTTTTAACGAGAACCAGCTCCTCCACACTGGAACCCAAAGCCTGCTGGATATCTCCCACTGATGGTGCAGGCGAACATCCAAACGCTGCACACGTCCAACACCACCCTACCATCGCCGACCCTGTCCCGCACTGAGTTCCCCTCTCAGCCAGTGACCTCACCATCTTTCATGTCCCCCAGACTGGGGAAGAGACCAGGTGGTCTATGTGAAGCATGCAGGTTCTGGAGTTCAACAGCCTGGGTTCAAATCAGAGTGACCTTCGGCAAATGACCTAGCCTCTGTGAGCATCAGTTTCTTCTCCCATAAAAGGCGGATGATAATTGTTCCTACCGCATACGACTTGTCAAAATTATTGAGTTAATCCCTATAAAATGCTTAGTAACTTGCACATGGTAAACACTGGGAGAATGTGAGGCTGTAGTATTTATAGCTTCTCCGCGTCCTACCACACACATTCAATCAGCAGCTCGGAGCTGTTAGTTGGAGCCCTGGAATGTTAGTTGGAGCCCTGGAATGTTTCCTACAAGCTCCCCGTGTTTCCAGATGCTTATTTACATTCATCTGCCCTCCTCTCAAGGTCTCCCTGTCTCCAGTCCGCCTCTAACCTATCCCAAAATGCCACCAAACCCATCTTTCTTTTTTTTCAAATCCATCTTTCTTTCTTTCTTTTAAAAAATATTTTATTTATTTAACAGAGAGAGATCACAAGTATGCAGAGTGGCAGCCAGAGAAAGGAGGAAGCAGGCTCCCTGCCAATCAGAGAGTCCGGCGCAGGGCTCTATCCCGGACCCCGGGACCACGACCCGAGCTGAAGGCAGAGGCCTTAACCCACCGAGCCACCCGGGCACCCCCAAACCCATTTTTCTTAACTAGAGTTACTTTTGTATCACTTCCCTACTTAAAAAAAAAAAAAAAATGCTGGCTGCCTCTTTCCAAACACAGAGTAAGGGCCAGACTGCCTCACAACCCCCTGCCGTGCTATGCATCTTGGGGGTGAGGCTCTCAGAACATTAGCTCAGTAGACCCACCAGCTGTGGGGCTGTAGGGAAACCTCGGAGTGGGCCGGCCAGCTTCACATCCGGAGAGATGACCCTGCCTGTGTCTGGGTCTGATGGACTATTGCATCACTCCAGGGTGTGGCTGGGTTGAAAAAGGCTCTGTTTGGTTCCAGCCACACGGGACTGAAACAGACAAAAAAAGTCCTCTCTGAAGACACATTGTTCATTGATTATTTTTAAAGATTTTCCTTAAAATGAACGAGCTTTTTCCAGTAGTTTTCAGCTGTATGTTCTCCTCCTTGTGAGCTGTAAACAGAATGGAAAAGCTTCCGAGAAAGAAACTAGTGACAGGACTCTAAGGAGGACAGGGCTGACCCAGGGAATGTCAACTCCTTATTCCCAACCCTGACCGCAACCCTGATGTGTGCTCATTCACTTAATGGAAAATGACCCCGGTAGACAACAGCCTGAGCACTTGGTCCTCACGAAGCAGCCCTCCTTTTGGTGGTTCTGTCCTTCGGGATGCTGCCGTGCCTTGCTCTGGGGGCTGGAATAAATGCGGTGGTGTGGCACGTGCCTGGAGTGTGTATCCAGCCCCTGGGTGAAGTGAGATGCTTTCACTCGGAGCAATTTCTGCTTGAGCAGCTGTTTGCACAACACCCCTGATTTGGAATCAGCAATGGGCTGAGCGGAAGCAAGCGAGATGTGTGTCTTGTGACTGTACGCAAACATCCCATTAAATTCCACAAACATTCCATACTATGGGCAAAAGAGGCAGTGAGCCAACGTGCTTGAAGCAAAGGATGAATCCCAAGTGATCCTGGCTCTGGTCGGTTACTGGAATGTGCCATAGGTTCCGACCTGCCTTCTCAGCACTGCGCTTGTAGTTAATGCATCTTCAAAGGTGAATCTGAGGGGCACCTGGGTGGCTTTCATCAGTGAAGTGTCTGACCCTTGATTTCGGCTCGGGTCGTGATCTCAGGGTCTTGAGACTGAGCCCCATGACAGGCTCCATGCTGGGCATCGAGCCTGTTTGGGATTCTCCCTCTCCCTCTGCATGCATGTGCATGCTCTCTCCCTCTCTGAGAAACAAAACAAAAACAGAAACAAAATGAGTTTGAGAATGTCAGTTTGTTATGACTGTTCAGAGGTGGGCCCAGAGGCAAATCTTTCCACTGCTTTGCTCTCTCTCATCGCCCCCTGGTGTCTACACTGAACATAGCCCCCAGAACGTGGCCCCGGCAGAGTCCAGCTCCAGCTCCCATGGTTGGGGGATCAGAAGGACCCTATTTTGGGTACCTGGGTGGCTTAGTTGGTTGAGTGTCTGCCTTCGGCTCAGGTCATGATCCCAGGGTCCTGGGATCGAGCCCCACCTTGGGCTCCCTGCTCAGCAGAGAGCCTGCTTCTCCCTCTCCCTCTGCTGTTCTGCCTGCTTGTGCTCTCTCTCACTCCCTGTCAAATAAATAAAATCTTAAAAAGAATAAAAACCGCAATGCTTTGTGATTACATATCTACAGGAAAGACTAAGGCAAACACTCTGATCATACAAAGTGCTGGCAAAGGTGTGGAGCGACCGGACTCTCACGCGGGGTTGGCGGAACTCAGTATGGTGAGTATGGTGTAGGACAGGCGTTCTGGAGAAGGGTTTGACATTGCCCTATGACGTCAGACATACACTTGACCATGTGAGCCAGCCATCTCCTCTGCAGGTATTTACTCTAGAGAAGTGAAAACCTACTCACACAAACCCCTGTGCACAAATGTTTATACTTAGTATCCATCATAATCGCCCCAAACTGGAAACTACTCAAATATTCTTCAATGAGTAAACCGGAAAACCAAACCAAACCAAAACGAAACAAAAAGTCCCGTGACACATGCACACAAGGCAATACCACTCAGCACAAATTGGGTACAAACTCAAGCTGTTGCCTCACAACAATGTGGAGTAATCACAAATGCATTATGTTAAGTGAAAGAAGCCAGTCTCTGAAGATTATATGTTGGGGGGCGTCTGGGCGGCTCAGTCAGTTGAGCGTCTGCCTCTGGCTCGGGTCATGATCTCAGGGTCCTGGGATCAAGTCTCTGCTCAGCGGGGAGTCTGCTTCTCCTTCTGACCCTGCCCCCACTTGGGCTCTCTCTCTCTCTCAAATAAATAAATAAAATCTTAAGAAAAAAGATTATATGTTGTATGATCGCCTTCCTATGAGAGTGTGGACGAGGCTGAGCTATAGGATCAGATCAGCGGTTGCCCTGGGGAGTGGAGACAGAAACTGAGTACAAAGGGATAGCATGAGGGAATTCTTCTGGGGGTTGGAATTGTTTTGGATCCCATTTGTGGTAGTGATTACAAGAATCTATACTTGTGTAAAACTTTAAAGAACCATACAACAAAAGCCGAGTTTAGTGTATGTGAATTTTTTTAAGCACTAAAAATGATGGATGGGTGGTTTCATGTGTGAACGCAGATGATTCCACACACCTCTCCCCTCAACCCGAAAGTGCCTGGGGAATGAACCGAGGACCATCATGGCTGGAGCTCAAAGATCCGGGGTAGTGCGTAGCAAACACAGTAAGGTCAGCGAGGTCCGATGGGCAAGCCCAGGGAGAGCCGTAGAAACACTCGGACACGAATCTGTGCTGCTTCTTTTTTTTTTTTTTTAAGGTTTTATTTATTTGACAGAGAGACATAGCAAACAGCGAGAGAGGGAACACATAAAGGGGGAGCGGGAGAGGGAGAAGCAGGCTTCCCGCTGAGCAAGGAGCCTGATGCGGGGTTTGATCCCAAGACCCTGGAATCATGACCTGAGCTGAAGGCAGCAGCTTAATGGTTGAGCCTCCCAGGTGTCCCCGAATCTGTGCCTCTTAAAGATTGTCCTTGATGCTGTGTGGAGAATGGACGTATAACAGTGAGGGGGGTCTGCTTTCCCTCTGCTGCTCTCTTCCCTCTGGCCCCCACCCCCCAGTTCATGCTATCTCTCTCTCTCTCTCTCTCTCTCTCTCACAGATAAATAAATAAATAAATACATAAATAAATAAAATCTCTAGAAATGCTGCTCTATCTTGTGGTTGAACAGAATTTCCTTGCCTGGCTAACTCTGGTGATGCAGGACCGGGCTTCTTTCAATGTGCCTTCTGTCTCAGAACAAGCAACTTGTGGTGTCTGCCGGCCCTCAGAGGGTCCCCAGTCCAGGGTGACCTGACCCAGACCACAGAAGCTTTACTGCCAGTCTCCCCCCCCTCCCCCCCGGCTATAAACACACCGCCCAGGAGGCCCAGGCAAGTCTGAGCACCTCCCTGGAGCTCATTTCTTTGCTGTCCCAACCTCTCATGGACAAGCGAGTCTTACCCACCCTGGGAAGGGCTGGCAGCTCTGACCTCAGAAAACACTGGAAAATGAGTGTGGTCAACGTTGTGGGAAGGCCCATGAGTCACCACTTTAGGTGGCTTCTCATTTAATGCAGAAAAGAGGTGATTCTCAAGCACCAGCAGGGGCATCTGTTTGCTGGACCCTCTGGCGGGCGGCAAAACTGCTAACCCACGCCCCCAAGTCCAGGCCAACAAAATGGCTGTGCAGACAGTAGCTTGCAGGAGAGACGCAGGGAGAAGGAGAGACTGAAGCCCCAGCTCTAAGAATCCTTGACTCCCTCCCTTTCGCTGTCCCTGATTGGCCAATTCCCATTCAAAGGGAGCATTCCATTTCTTTCCTGGATGTCTCTGTACCTCTTCCCTGCTTTTTTCTCCTCTTCTCAACCCTGGGCACCTTGGGCATGAGCAAATGTCTCCTCCATGAATGGGTTAGGCCGGCCTCCATTGGGATCACTTAGCACGAGGACCACAGCCAAGCTCATGGCTCAATTTCAAATTCCCTTAAATGAAAACCATTCGATACACTTCACCTGTACTGTCCTAAAGTCTTGGAGTACACGGAAAGTGAAGGGGAGAGTCCTGACTCAGATTTAACTCTGCCTACACAAACATTGGTCATTCTGCTACTAAAAACAAAACAGAAATAGATTCTTGAAAAATAGAAGATAAAACTTACCTTTAATCAGCACCAGAAAACCTAATGAAAAAGTATTGGTTGGTGAGTTCCCCAGACCCCACACATAGTCTTTCATGGATTCACAATGGTCAACGTTGAAATTACCAGGATCAGGATGACACCTGGGAAAAAAGACAAAAATAAGACCCGAACTGGGAATCAGGAGAGGTGGGATCAAGTCATAGATCTTGAGCCAAACTGGGCTACAGCCCTGGGGATATCAGTGACCCTGGCCCCTGTCAGAGTCTTAGTTTCTTCAAGTGGAAGATAGAAAGCTAGGCCTTGGCCTATGTCTCCAAAAACCGTCAAGCCTGGAGGTTTTTCATACTGCTTGGATTCTCCAATTTTTACCTCTGGTCTCAAATTTCCCACCTTCTCTTCACCATATATGTCCTTATATCTATAGGAAGTCTCTACTTGAAGATCCTGGTTCCACCCCAAACTAATTCAGTTAAAATCATATTCTAGATCAGCCCTCTCAGTCAAGCTCCTCTTCCCCCTTTTACCTCAGTAATGAAGGAATTTAAGGTGTGACCTAAATGTCGGCTTTCCCGTCTATCTTAAGGGTCACCCCCCTCTATATCTGGGAGAGAAACAGGGGTTCTCTCCCTTCTCCCACGTCTGAGTTTCCCTGGCCTCTGTCCCTCTGAGGCCTGCTATCTTCCTGGTGGCTCTGGGTTCTCTGTGGGAAAGACTCAGGTCAACATGGGGCTAGGCCTCCCCCACCGTCCATCCTGCTCCATCCTGAATAATGGCCTCCGGGCAGACGAAGACAGACCCATGAGTCCCTGGCTCTCTTCACAACATAAGAACACAAATGTGAATAAATGTATCAGACTTTACTAAAGGTTGGAAAATTTTAAGTGATATTGTATAAGAGGGAGAATTGTAAACGGCCACTAATACCACATGAAAAAACATCCAAGAAATTAAACATTTCGTAGGAGGAAACTCTTTAGGTGGGTGTTCTCCAGAACCAGTCTTGTTGCCATGACCTTATTCTGTGCCTTCCTTCTGGAGACAGGCTTCCCCCTCAAACCTTCCCACTCTGGGGCGGGCGTCCCTCCTGTGCTTGGGAAACCCCAACTCCCATCTCTAGAGACTGGCCTGTCACACAAGGATCTCCCAGCCCCAAAACGCCCCAGAAGTTCTTAGCTAAGTCTTAGTTACTCTGTCCAGATGGATCAGCAAAATAGTCCAAGATGACCTTGGGCTCTCCAAGTCCTTCCCCAAGCCAGATAAACTGTGGAGGGGTGTGACGGAACCCCCATCTGGTCCTCTTGCAGGTGTCTCACCAATGTGAATTGAAAAATGAGCCTCTTTATTCTTCCAAATATCCATGCGCGAATAGCACACACATGCCCCCTTTCCATGACACTCCCCAGAGAGCACAGACTGACTTTAGATCCTTACGGAGAAAACAAAACAAACCTTCTCTCCCCGACTTCCCATCCTTTCCAAGACTTCTCCTTGGGGTTTTCCTTTACATCTTTTTCCTTTACATCCTTCCAGAATACTCTTCTATGTTCAACTCTCCCCCAGCCATGCAACTTTCAAATAGCACTCCCCTAGTATGGCCAAGAATAAGAGAAGTGTCCTGTGGGTCATACACCTTTTGATTAGCTGTGGATCTTCTCTAAGGTTCCCCGGGAAACTTGGGAGACATTCCTTGTAACATGAGAGGCAGATTCTTTGATGATGGGGCCAGGCTGCTCCCAAGCTGTGTCTGAATGTGGGGAGTGGGGAGCATTATGCGAATGTGAAGGAATAATTCTCCCAGTTACAACGATAATAAAAAGGGTGATGTCTGACCCATGCTGACCAATTGTACAACATTTCTCAATCCTGGCTGCACATTAGAACCATCTGGAGAGCTTTAAAAATACCAATACCTCAGGATGCCTGGGTGGCTCAGCTAGTTAAGCTGCTGCCTTTGGCTCAGGTCATGATCCCAGTCTTGGGATTGAGTCCCACATGAGGGCCCTTGCTCAGCAGGGAGCTTCCTTCTCTCTCTGCCTCTGCCTGCCTCTCTGCCTACTTGTGTGTACTCTCTCTCTGACAAATAAATAAGGAGATAAAAATTTTTTTAAAAGTCAATTAGATTTTCAAATCTACTCAGTTGAGTTAAAAAACAAAAACAAAAACAAAAAAACAATACCTTACCCCTGAACTATTAAATCAGAATCTCTGGGGGATGAGGGTCTGGGCATAGCTGTTTTTTTTTTTTTTTCTTTTTAAGATTTTATTTATTTATTTGACAGTCAAAAATCACAAGTAGGCAGAGAGAGACAGGCAGAGAAAGAGGGGGAAACAGGCTCCCCGCTGAGCAGGGAGCCTAATGCGGGGCCTGATCCCAGGACTCTGAGATCATGACCTGAGCTGAAGGCAGAGGCTTAACCCACTGAGCCACCCAGGTGCCCCCATAGCTGTTTTTTAAGCCCTGTAGGTGAGGGGCGTCTGGGTGACTCAGTGGATAAGCGTCTGCCTTCAGCTCAGGTCATGACCGGGGTCCTGGGATCGAGTCCCGCATTTGGGCTCCCTGCTCGACGGAAGCCTGCTTCTCCCTCTCCCGCTCTCCTTGCTTGTGTTCCCTTTCTTGCTGTATCTCTTTCTGCCAAATTAATAAATTAAAAAAAAAAAGCCTATAGGTGATTCTAATATGCAGCCAGGGCTGAACACCACTGGGTGTAGGCATGAGACAATACCATAGCTGGAAAAGGTCCCGTTTCTTTGCACCTGAAATGAATTCTGCCCCCCTCGTTCAGTTGGACTTCTTTCAGCCTCCAGGATTCCCAGTGAAATCTCAAATAGAGTGGGGAGGGCGGTGGGGGAGAGGGTCCTCTGATGCAGCTACTGTGGAAGGTGGTGAAATGGCAGTTACCAGCAATCCCAAGGGCAGGTTCCTACTACTTATTTTTAATGTAAAGAGATGACCGCAAGTACCACACAGTGCCTGGGACGGAGCGGAGTCTCACCAAATTCAGAACTTGGGGAAAAAAGGATTACCACCCCAGAGCCGAAGCGGAAGCCGTTACCCCCTAACACCACCAGATGGCGACAAAACAAACACCTCGGTGGAGCCGAGTCTCCATGATGCTAAAATGACAGGGAAGAATCTCTGGGCCTGGAGGTAAATGATGGAGCACAGGTACGAGGGGTGGGGGTGGAGGTGGGGGAGGGGCGTTCCTTTGGCTTCGGCCCTTTATCCTTTTATAGAAGTGGGTCAACAGAATTTAAAGGTTTTTGTTTTTTTTAAAGTGAGACTTGTGTCTCCTTTCTCACCTCGGAGGCCAAGCCACTTGGTTTGGACATCTGCTGCCCACGGGATCCAGGGACGGGAGGCCAGGGCTGAGCACTCCACCAACTTTCACTGCTCTTCCGGGCTTTTTTCATGTGCACGCTTGCCCATCATCAAAAAGTGAGCCGGAACAAAACAAACCCTTCCCGTAAGTCTGTGAGTGACCTAGAGTAGCACGTTCCCAAACCTGTCTCAGTTTCCTCAAACCTAGGTGCTCAGCTTCAGACCTGGGCCAGGTGCAGAGACTCAGGGGGACGTGGAGGGCATAGAAGCCCCTTGGTCTGTTACCGAAAGGAATGGAGCAGAGACAGTGAAGACGGGGCCCCAGCCATAGCACTGCCGGGGGAGGTGGCGATGTCCCTGAGGCGCGGTCGCTGACCTCGGAGCTGGCCTCAGAGGCTTCCGCAGACCGTTGAGGCTGTGCGCGGGAACAGCCTCTGTCCTAGGCTGTCCTGGACCTCACCTCCCGCCAAATCCTGCCTCCGGTCTCCACGACCAAGGCCAGAGTGGAAATGTGCCAGACAAGGAGCCTGTCCTTCCTGAGGGTGAAATGGGGGCTGGAGCGGCCGCGGAAATAGCACTCAGGACCCGGGTTGGGTGGGGGGGAACGCGCTCCAGGCCAAGGTCGGAGTGGGTGGCCTATGGGCACGGGCCGGCTGTAGATGAGCCGGTGACGGGGGTGACCTGGATTAGCGGCCAAACAACAGAGAACCCCCACGCTCCAAATCTAGTCTGGGCGATCTTCCAGACCTGCCTTGGCCGTCCCGGCCACGCCCCTCCCGCAGGCTGCGTCTGTCCCCGTCTGCAGTTGCTGTCACAGGGCTGACTCAAAGGCCTCTGGGATGCCTACTCTTCAATTTTCCCCATCATGACAACAAAACAGCTTTGTCTGAGCTCATCGCTGTGTCCGGCAGTTGGCTGACTCTTCCACGAATATCATTTAACCGGCACCAACTCCGTGAAGTTAGGTGGATCTCCTCCAAAAGCCTTGCAGAAGAGGAAACCCAGACTTGGCAAAATCAGGCCGTCCATCGTCCCAGTCTGTGCGTGTAGCTGGTGTGTGGCAGAGCCAGGATTTCAGGCTCTGTTTTACTGACTCCAGGCCCTCTGGATTCTGTGGCCCAAATGTGTGCAACAAATGGGAGTTCATTCCAACACACTCAGGAAGTGAGAAAAATCTCACTGCTAATGCGGCAAGCCCTCACTTGTCAGGGTCCGCAAGATGGCCAAGGTCAGGGGCGCCTGGGTGGCTCCGTCATTAAGTGTCTGCTTTTGGCTCAGGTCATGATCCGGGGTCCTGGGATCGAGCCCTATATTGGTCTCCCTGCTCAGCAGGGAGCCTGCTTTTCCCTCTCCTCTCACTCTCTCAAAGAAATAAATAAAATCTTAAAAAACAAAAAATAGGTGGTCAGTGTGAACCACCAGGAGCCCCCAGCCTCAGCCCCTTTTCTCTAAACGATAAGAGGCAAAGCTTATGCGCTTCGCTAAAGTTTTGCCGGGAGAGGGAGGAAATCCCAGGGCAGAGACATGGAGAGAAAGGGGAAATGAGGCAGAGAAAAAGCAAACACAAAATGGTCTATTCTGAGCCGGCTGTGGCCCCACAAGTAAGAAAGGACCGCTCTGCCATGTTAGAGATCCCCGGGGAGACCACACGAAACCCCCTAGCCTGGGCTGGGGAGAAGAGTCAGGAGTCTCATTGTGGCTTCCTCCCTGCCTCAGTCTCTCGCTGGTTAAAATCCACGCCGTGGGGCACTAACTCACTCCCTCATCCTTCTGGGTTGGGTATCTGGGCCTCTGGGCAGCTCTGCGGCCTGCCTCAGTGAGTCCTAGAGCTGTTTCAGCTCCTCCTATCACAGTGGCCAAACCCAGGACTCATCCCCAGGGTGGCTGAGACAGCTTGATGTGTTGGGAGGTGGGTGACAGTGGCAGCAGGGACCTTCCATTGAGCAGGACCAGGAGAAGAGGGGGCGGGGGGAGGAGAAATGGGCTCCAGCAAACACGGCTTTCCATTTCTTTCACACTCAAGTCCACGTTCTTTCACACTCAAGTCCACATCCCTCGCAGGATGTGCAACACTCTCCCTGGCAGGCAGGGGAGCGGGGGCTCAGCAGACTTTCTCAACCTGCACCCACATACCCTGCTTCGGGGCCCCCATCAGCCCAGGAAGCTCCCAGATAGGAGAAAAAAGGGTACCTAAGAGGTCACAGTCCTGTGGGTTTGGCTGCCAGAACCATGCTTCTGTATAAATTAGAAAAATAAAACCCTGTCTCTTCCTGGTCACAGCCCTTGCCAGAGTGCACAGCTGGATTTCAATGTCGTCCTCGGCCACCCATGCACAGCGGCCCGGCCAACCACACTATCCTGGATGAGGAAACGGGCCCAGAGAGGTAGAGGCCCTTGCCCCAAATCACACAGACCCACACCTAGGACTCCGTTTCTGACTTGAATTGAGTGACTGCCTCCTGCTTCACCCCCAGGGCCCAGCTGGGCAGCCTTGAGACTACCCCGCCCTTATCCTATACAGAAACAGTTTATGAAATTTTCCTGATGCGTCTGGCATTGACCCCATGTTCTGGTCTGTTCTAGTGCCCAAGGCCACCAGAAGAGGCCTGTTCCCCAAGGTTTCCCTTCCCCAGCCCCATGACCTGCCGAGACTCGGCCCCTGGGGCCTTTGCCCATGACCTCATGGGGAACGGTGCCTGCCGACTTCCTGTTTTTATACTTTCCTCCTCTGCTTGTTTTTTCTACTTTGTTGTTCTTTGGTCATTTTTGGTTCTCCTCCCCTGGCCCACCCTGCAAAACCAAACTTTGTTTTATTGTGATTATTTTAAATCCATGTTTAGACAGGAAGATATTCCCCCTTATTTTTTTTTCCATTTGAGGAATTGGAGCTGAGTGTTATTTCTCCCTTGGCTTTCTCTCCCTCCTCATTCCCTGTGGTTTATTTCCCAAATGAGAGTCTTCAGGTCCCACAGTGAAGAAGAAACAGACTCAAAAAGTGAGGACCGTGTGAATTCAGGATTCTGGCTCTACAGAGACTTCCCTCCTACTGGATGCCCTTGTGGGAAGGGTCTGCCAGCTTTTCGCTGGGGCATCCTTAGCTCCCTAAAACAAAAGACTCAGCCCCCACTTAAAAACCACAGGGACTCTCCAGTTCCTCCTGATCAAGTCTAAACTCCTTAGAATTCTTCAAAGACCTTCCAAAGAGGTGCTCCGCGGCCGTGTTTCAACCTTGTTCACTCTTAACCCCATCTGCTTCTCCCTCCCTTCCACCCTACTTCCTCCCTTCCAGCCTCAGCCAGACTTTTAACTTTCCTGGAAACACCCTGCTCCTTTCTGCCTCCCTTTCCCTTTCTCTACTCTATGACTCTTACCGGGGAAGGACTCGAATGCCCCCTCCGCAGGGATGCCCTCGCCAGCTTCTCCAAGTGGAATTTGTTCCTCCTTCCTGTGTTCCTTTTGCGCTTTGTCCCTTAGGGTAAAGGCAACAAACTTAATAGTTAAGAACCTCATTGAAACGCTCTCTTTGGTGGTATTTGCCTCACTTATGTATTGCCTCCTTTTGCATTATTCTCGTCTCCTCTTCTTTCTCCTTGGATCGGTCACTCGTGTTTAGATCTATTTGCTTCTAAGGGTTCATCTCTGGATCGGTGGCTTTCTCTTCCATCCTGTGTGAGCTCAGGGTGTGCACGTGGGTCTGTGGCACATAAGAACACTTTGCTAACTGTCACGCTGAGAGAGAATTCCGTCACTAGGGCGGTGAAGCAAGGCCTCCGTGGGAAGGCACGCACTGCAAAGGTCGGCCACTCACAGAGTTGATCTCCCACAGCAATCTCGTGGATCATTTAACAGGAAACCAGAACTGGGGCAGGTGGGGGAGGAGTGCCTGTGTCTTCAGGGCGGTGCTTATCCAAATAGAGTTTTGGAAACAACAGTATGAGAATCACCTTTTGTGGGGAGGGGGAGGCTTTTTTTAAATGTAGGTTCCTGGACCTCGACTTATGAAATCAGGAATCTGAATTTTAATGAACTACCAGGAGATTCCTCTGTGCCGGAGTTTGAGAGCCACTGGTCCATCCCAAGTGTCGATTCCTCTAAAACTGTGCTTGTCAATGTCACCTGTGTCAAACTGCCTGCATGTCTAATTTAGTGGCTGTTTTCAGACGGCATTTGTCTGCTGTCTTCGATGGTGTTTCAGTCACTGGAACATCGCCTCCTTTTTGAAACTTCAGACTCACTCACTTGCTGTGATGCCTCTTGTTCCTGGTTCAAATCCTAATTTTTTAATCATTCATTTCCACACTCCCTACCCAGCTCCTCTTCCTCCAAATGCCTTCCCCCCGTGGGGGGGGGGGGGGGGCCTTGGGTCCTCATCCAGGTCCTGACCTTGGCCCTGTCCTTGACCTGATCTGTGGCTCACACCACCGCACATAGACACGGGTGTGCCTAACTCGATGTTTGCAGCACGGATGCTCTCGTTGGCCCGCAGCCCTGCAGGAGCTCTCTGCTGGGATGGTCCCTGACATCCCAAGTCACACATCTCTAGAACTGTCCTGTCAATCTTCCTCCTGTAGTTCCTGTGTTCGTGGGAGGCATCCAGGAAGACACCAAACTGGATGCCCGAGGGTCATCCTATCCCTGCCGTGCTAGCTGGGACAAGTTACTTACCTCTCTGAAATAGGGATATAATGATGGCACCTAAGTGAGGATTACATGAATTCGTGCATATAAAGGGCTTAGATGGGTCCTTGGCATGGTGGAAGTGCCCAGTAAATGGCAGCTATTAATGATAATGATGATGACACTAACAAATACTTAGCTCTTTTTTAAATTTTTTATTATTCTAATCTCTTCCTTCTCTCTCGCTACCCTCCCACCAGTCAGTCACAGTCCATTTTGTCTCCGTACCATTTCCTTTCTCTGATATCTGCCCCTTCCTCTCCATCATCTCTGCTCACTCAAATCTTACTTACAATATCCTCATGTCATCCCTGGACTCGCCTAGGACTGACCTTCACCTACACTCTTGTCTCCTTTCTCACCTTTGAGGTTTCCCAAAGGCAGCATCCATGCTTTGTTTCTCTTTGGATCCCTCAGCACCCATGGAGGGTGTATGATTTATAGCATAAAGAGATGAAATGACGCATGGATGATGGATGGGAAAGTGGACAAAATCAGTGCATTATGTAGAAATCCTTGGTGGGAAAAGATGCCGCACCAGTCAAAGCAGTAATGGACAGTCAGGACCTTGGGCAGGCAAACTGTGAAAAAGGTAGGATCCCCAGAAGGTGCTTCTGAACCAAAATAGCAATGGCTTCATCAATTATATGAATGCATCTGAGGAAGCATATCTCCCCGAAGGATCTGTCAGAAGATACATCGATGTCCACCATTGATCGATGTCCTCTTATTCTCAAGGGAGAGACACACTGGACCTGAGGCTCGGGGTTTCCCACTGCTAGAGAGAGAGCACTGCTATCAAATGGAGATTTTTTTTTTAAGATATTATTTATTTATTTGACAGACAGAGGTCACAAGTAGACAGAGAGGCCGGCAGAGAGAGAGGGGGAAACAGGCTCCCCCTGAGCAGGGAGCCTAAGGCTGGGCTTGATCCCAGGACCCTGTGATCATGACCTGAGCCGGAGGCAGAGGCTTAACCCACTGAACCACCCAGGCGCCCCATCAGACGGAGATATTTTATCTGCTTTTCCTGACTTGAGTGAAATATTCCCTCTGAACCTTCCCACTTCCTTTCCTCTCATTCCATCCTCTTTGTGGGATGGAGCTTTTCTGAGGACTAATTCAGTCTGGGGAGCTGATAAGAATGGTTGTATCCTTGGACAGTCCTTGCATTTTATTTTGCTAACAATATCTCATGAATGTGATTCCCATACGACTGGTCCCAAGAGCCCAATCAACTCTGGATACACCAATAACTCTGAGTTTCTGTACCGATGAAGCTGATGACCAGATCTGCGAGCAGAGTAAAGACACTCGTACACTGTCCCAGGCAAACCTCGGGAGCCACCCAGAGTCTCATATTGTGGGTGTCTGCAGTCCCAGAACTGTGTTCTCCAGTGACATAAATAATGTTTGCTTGAGTCCACTCAAGGATCCTGTCTTCACCACCACTGTTCCAGGGAAATGGGACTTGACTCATTGGAAAATCCCCTTACCAACTGGCCCTCTGGGCATTTAACTTTGATAATTCTTCTTTCCTTGTTCATTGACCCCTGGCTAAAAAAATAGAACAAACATGGCAAGTCTAAGGCATACATATTGCCACTCCTCCCACTCAAGTTCTTTGCACACATTACTCCTGAATTACCACTTTCCGTTCTAGTAACTTGGACTTCAAGTTCTACTCAACATGGCCTTCCAGGAAGACATGACCAATCCATTCAAATTGTTAGATAAGATGTTACATATTTATCATTCCTGGTCTGAAGGCCTCTATGCACTTTATAAAGAACTAGTATCTCAAGGTTGTATGACTGCATGATACACCAACCCAAGGTTCACTATGGGTCAGCGCTTGAAATGAGCTCATCTGGGTCCTCCTGACTTCGTCTGGCTGCCGTCCTCAGGTAGCTAGATGGGGACTGGAGAGTCCAAACAGCTTTACTCCCGTGATGCGTAGCTGAAGCTGGCTTGTGGACGGGGCCACCTGTCCCCAGCAGGCTGGCTGGTCCCGGTTTCACGAGGTGTGTGTGTTCCAGTGTGATTTTCAATGTTCTGTCTGTATCACCTTTACTAAGGTCTCACCAGTCAGGCACATCAAGCCCAGAGACAGTGTGGAAAGGGCGCCACAGAAACCAGTTTCAGAGAGGCAGGGTTCACCGGGGGCCATTTCTGTAACAGTCTACTCCCGATCAGGTAGCATTCTTGGATCAGAAACTTACCAAGTGCCAACTATAGGAGCCTGAAATGAACAAAGGTCAGGTGATGAAGGACTGGGAAGCGTTTTGAAGATTGGAAAGGTTCTGGCTAGATGCAACGAGGGAGGGAGGAATTAGAACCACGATCTGAATCACTGTGGGGCAATGATCCGTGCGTGCGTGTGTATGTGTGCGTGCTTGCATATGTGCGTGCAAGCTGGACGTTAGAGGGGCATCGAATTATTTAGATAATTTCCTCTTTCATGTGGATTTGTGCCGCCTAGGTTAAAGGAGTAGCTCTATTGTTGTCCACTGTGATGTGTCCCTTACAGCTTTTTTTTAAGACTCTGAAATATTTAAAACAATCACATAAGTGTATTCTTTATGACCACAAACAGCTACTTGAGATTTCTCCCCCCACCGCCGTCCCGCCCAGAAACCTGGCCAATTCTGAGACTGAGAATTGTGCTCGCTGACTCGGATATTTCCTCCCTCCCCGCATTCCTGCCACCCACAGCTGCTCCAGTCTGAGCAAAGTTCAGAGGCCAAATACTTATGGCCCAAGAGCCTCTCCAGGGGCGATGGCAAAGAGACAGCTCCACTAGTGAAAACAAATAGTCAGCCTTTCCATTTGCATCGCTCTTGAGCCTTCACTTCAAAGCACATTCGTGTCTTTTCCCTCAACAGATCATTCCCCAAACCCTTTGAGGTAGGTGGGGCGGATAACAGAGGGGGAAACTGAGGCCCAGAGAGGGGGAAGTGACCCTTCCTGTAAATGACAAGGCTGGAAGAGGAACCCCAGTTTCCCATTCCAGGTCTTGGCTTGTTCCTCGGATCGTACCGAGGTGGACAGAGCTGCCTGCTCTCCTCAGCCCTAGCAAGTCTGTTCTAAAAACCCTTCTGGAGTTTTCCACTTACTAATCCCCATTTTAAACTTGCTTTGCTTTGCATTCACAAAGAAGGAACGAGGGGAAAACATCAAACAAACACCCCAGGGGTGGGGGGATGGAGCCTGGATTCTAAATCTTTTGTTGCCAGGAATGGATAGAGCATTCTCTTTGAAGTTCCAACTTCCAGCCCATAAATGATCCAGCCAGCATCCTCCTGATGGAAACCAGAGGCCCAGAGCCAATTTCTCTGTGACAACTCACCCTACCTCCTCAAAACAAAATAGGATCCAGAAGAAATTCAAAATGAACATCAAGAAGAGGCTTGGAGAGGGGAATGCCATCGAAGGAAGCTCGGTGTGCACCTGCTAGGCACCCCTTTTCCCCTTGCCCTCTTGCCCCCGCCGCTAGAAGGTCTGGGGTGAGAAGCAGGCCTGCTGTGAAGGCACCTATCACCTCCTTTCCCCCCAAGCTCATCTTCTTTGGGAGAGCTGGCTTTTTTTTTTTTTATATCCATCCTGGAGCATAGGAACCTTCTGGGAAGCTGGGACTAGAGAAATATCCTGATCCTCAGGTTGTAGGTCAGGAAAAGTGAGAATTAGGGACACCACTACTTCCTTGAGCGTGGCGGACACGACCGTCTCACTAATTGAGAAGGGAAGGTTAGAGTCCTGCACAGCATGACCCTTGAGGATGCCACCACCGCTCTTTTAGGCTTGCATGATGGATGCACTCTCTCTACCAACTCTGGAGGCCCCAGTGACCCAAAAGCCTTGAAGGAAGGAGGCAGAAGTGGGAATTATGGAGGTGACTGCGTGGTGGACAAACATTTCCTTCGAGCTCCTGGGGCCCCTGTGCTAGGCTTTGAGTACAAGGGGCATGGTCAGCGCTAAAAAAGAGCTTGTTGACACGGGAAAGGTGCCTTGAGGGCTTTGACACTGGCTTCGGAACAGCAGAGCTTGCCTCGAAGTTTTTCCCATGGCCTTAACATAAGGATCCATTCCTGGTAGTTCATCCGTAAGAATCAGAAGACACAAAAGACTGTCAAGAGTCACACAAGAAATGCTCCGCTGCGTTACTAAACAGATGTACCAGATGAGCTGGTCTGGTGTCCTGGTGAAGGGATGAATCAACAGGACCAGAGTAGGAAAGCAACTTCCTCAAAGCCACACAGCTTTTCACATTGGCCGAACTGGAGCCCAGGAGTCTCACTCGAAGGCCAACATTCTTTGGACTTCAGGGCAGGATCTCTCCTTTCTTGGAACCCCCACTCACAGCGCTCTATAAACCTGCTCCAGCACCTCTTCCCCCCAGCCACATCCTCCTCCCTCGGGGGAGGATTACTAGTTCCCGAATTTAGCCACTAGGGGGCCCAATTTAAGCGGTATGTGGTGGGAGACCTGGGGTGAGAGGAATCTTGCCTTACTTTCTAATAAATAGGATGATTTGTGCTTCTGTGCTGAAGCCCTTGGATTGTTCTCCAGATCTCAGGGCATAGATGTTAAGAAAGAAGTAGGCGCTGTGTAATAATGGGCCAAGAAATTCCTCAAAATTTAAAGAAACACAGCCCCATTCAGCTGCGGCTGGCTGGAGAGAAGGAAGGTAGAGAGACCGACCGTCAAAACAGGCTAAGGGCAGGTGATGCCCACAGGTCTAATGGAGTAGCACATATTTCAAGAGCATCCAGATCTGAGGTTCTAGAAGCTCAGTAACTCCCATGGGTGACTTTGAATTCAGAGCCCCTTTGCTTTTGCAAGTAATCGTATCTTAACTGCTGCCGCCCCATTCTCACGGCTGGTGTTTTCCACCATCTGGGGAATCTGGAGAGTTCCTTTTTGATCTCAGATAGTGCAAATAGCGCTGTGTCTGGAACCAATAGGTCTGGGTTCTGGCTCGTGGGCTGTCCACTCTCCGACCCCACCACCTTTCCTCGTGCTTCTAGTTCTTTAGTCCCATCCCTGGGTTTCATTTTCCTAACATACGGAAATCAAGAAGCTGCAAGCAATTTGACTTCTGGGAATGTGTTCAAAAAAGGCATTAAGAATTTATGCAAATATTTAGCGGCACAAACGTTCATTACAGCACTGTTATTAATAGAAAAAAGTTGGAATAACCCAAGTGTTCAGCTGCAGGGGACGGGTTACATACGCTTAGTGGCTCAGGCACTAGGATAACACACAGGCATTAAAATGATGTTGATAAATGTATCTACCTCACAGAAAGTGTTAGGTAAAAGAGGGGGGAGATCGCAAAAATAGTATCCACAGGATGAATTCATTTTTGCTTTAAAAAGGTACATTTGTCAGCAGGGAGTCTGCTTGAGACTTTCTCCCTCTTGCTCTGTCCCTCCTCCCCCTCAAATAAATAAAATCTTAAAAAGTAAAATAAAATTAAAAAGGTACATTTGTATATATCTATAAAATGTATGTTATATATATTTTATTACATATAGTATAACATTTACTATACATACTATATGATGCATATTTTATATTCTGCATTATGTTATGTGTATTAGCACAGATATATATTTTTCCCCAGGAGAGTATTCTAATGATCTAACATGTTGTAAATAGTGCAAAACACTATCCAAATTTTAGAATCCCAATTTGACTTCTGGGAATGTACCCAAAGAAAACATCAAGGATTTATGGTCTTTACCTGGAGGGCTATTTTAATTACCCAACATAGTGTTACCAGCGATTATCTAAAGTAAGTGAGATTATAGATATTTTAACCATTTTTCCCCATTCTGCTTGTCTGTATTTTCCAATTTTCTATCATGAGCAATGGTGCTTTTTTAAAAAGAAAAAGCAATGAAAGAAACTTATTCTGGTGGAGGGGGGTCTTGGCTATGATTCCTGAGGTTTAGTCCAGCCCCAGAATTCTGTGGGGGAGGGCAGGAGAGAGGGGGGAGGGGAGGGAGCGGGGGCCACGCCCTGACTTGAGAGCTCGGAAAGCCAAGCATCTCCTTCCACTGGGGCCTCTCCAGCCAGCTAGGGCTCCATTACTCATCCCTAGCTTTGGTCTTATTTTGACTCACTCTCCAGACATCATTTCAGAGGAATTTCTGTTTAACCACAGCGCCACATGAAGAATCCTCCAAAAACTTCTATTTCACCAAGTTTCAGGAGACAGATGACTTAAATTAGCTTCACTGGCCTTGCCGGAGGCCCCCCTAATACCCAGCTGCCTGCATGGTTGTTGCTGGTGGGCCTGATCCAAGGGCAGGCAAGCTCCATCATACACACACATGCACGCACACACACACACACGCACACACACACACACACACACACACAGGCACACTCGCCCCTACAACCACAAAGCCCAGCCAGGCATTGAACTGACTACATGTGCCCTCCTCTGCTTGAATTCCCAGTGTGGACTGGTCGCTGGGCCCAACGGACGCACTCCTCCTGTGGCCCGGCCCTGACTTCAGGGGCTGAGAGGAAACCACTTGGGGGTACCACAGGCAGTGAGGGTGTCGGAGGCTGTGGAGAGACTCAGTATGACCCAGAGCTCTGGCTGAACTGTCCTATCTCACAGGCCACTCAGACATTGGGCCTCATTTGGGGGTGGCCTCTGCTCCTTTTTTTTTTTTTTCCTAAATAATTTCTTAAGTGGTCTTCCTCCTACCACATTCTTTACAATCTATTTTTCATTGTTGTTTTTTGCTGCTTTTCCTTTTCCTTTATCTTTCCCCTCAGGCCCACTCAAGGGAAGCTCTCCCACCCCTCTTGACCCTTGGAGAAGTTTGCGTGGGCCTCGGCATCTCCTGGCTTGCCCCTTGATGTGCTGTTATTTTTCCTTTAATGGTTAAGGTCCCCTGAGGCCCCCTTGACCCCGTGGGCCGGTTACACTTGGCTTAAGCCTGGACTCCACTGTGTGTGACCAGAGGCAGTGTCGCAGGGTAGGGTGGTGGGAAATGGGGGTGGGGGGCTTTTCCACGTCTTCAAAGATAATACAACATCATCATGGTTGAGACGGAGATGCAGCTATGCCAGAGGCAGCAAGGCTGTGGGACAGACGGAGAAGAGCAGTTCCCGCTACCCCACCAACCTCCAGCTGCCACCAGGAGGGCTCCCCCCAGCCTAGCTCTTGACCACCCCTGTGTCTGTGACAAGGAAGCTCTCCCAGGGAGTTCTTAAGAGTCCTGGGCTTCCTTCACAGAGAGGCATTCTGCTCCCTGCACCTGCAGTCAGCTCTGAGGCTAACCTCAGCCTGGTTTGCAAGCAGCATCTCTAAACCTTGAACTCAGAAACTCCCTTGCCAGCCTCCCTGCGGAGGGCTCCGGCCTCCTTCCTCCCACTCTTTTGCCCACATTAAGAGACTCCTCTCTCCCTTTCTCACCCAGTCCTCTGCAGCGGGGCCCCCATTCCGCCCCCTTTAGCCCTGGCTCTCATTCAGTCGTCGGGTTAGCCGCTACTCCCACGCCTCCGCCTCTGTGCCAAGGTGAAGTCTTGCCTCTCCCTTCCCCTCGCCCACCACCCGAGGCCCCCAGGGAGCACTGGAATCCTGCTTCCCCTTTACCCCTGGCGGAGCAAGGAGCTTTGGTAAGGATGAAGATTGGGTCTTTTCTATCATGTTTCCAGCTCCACTTGGTACCTATTTCCTTAACACACGTTCAAACAGGTATTGAACAAAGTCGAAATGGCAATACGGGAGACAAGACAGAGTAATTATCCCTCATGGTGGACTGGATGGTCAATTTGTGCCTGCCTGCCAGGAGCGAAGCCAGAAAAGTTGCCCCAACGGGCAGAAGGGAATTCACCTGTCGTAAGTGGAGTGTGGGTGTGGTCCGGTGGGCAGCACCACACTGTAGGTCTCTTCTGAACAGGGAGGAGCCCCCGTGAGCCTCCCCCGGGGACCACCCTATCTTACTCCTTGTCGTTCATTCAACACCCTTCATTAAGCATCAACTATATGCCAGGTCCTATGTTCAAAACGATGGGGAAACTGAGTCACGGACCAAGAGCTTCTCCAAGGTCCCCTAATGGTCAGTGGAAGAGCTGGAGGGCAAAGAGAACTGGCTGCTCAGCCCTCAGTCTTCACCTCTGCGCGGGATGTTCGAGATGGAGGGAAGACCTCCGACGCGTTCCCTGGGTCTCATCCAGCTTGGAATGGGCCGGGAATCTGACCTGGCAGCTTTCAGAGCAGCCAAGGGAAGCAGCAGAGCACATCCCCAAGTTTCTAGTGGGGTCGTCTGTCCTGTTGGCTCTCTGGACTGACTCCTGCTGGCGACACACGGGATGGGCATCCGTGGGGATAAGTGAGGCCACCTCCACTTGTCACGATGACCCATGATGGCTGCACGCAACCGTGGCTGGCCGAGATGTGGGACGTGGTGTTTCCACTCAACAGCACAACCCGGATTTAGGTTCCTGAAATATCCTAAGCAGCCACCCCCTTTAGATCTTTATCCTTCCTCCTGTGTCTTTCCTGTCACCTGTAGTCTAAATTTAGTGCCGAGTACAGGAGAACACCCTCAGCCTCTGCCCAGCAGCTAATGAGCGTGGGGCCACCTGGGGGTGGAGAGTTGGGGTGGTGCGGGAGCACCATGGGAGTCGTCCTGCTGGGGTCTCCTGCCTGGTGGGCTTCCTTAAAATTGTTTCTTAGCTTGGGGCACCTGGACGGCTCAGTCGGTTGGGCGGCTGACTTCAGCTCGCGTCATTATCCCAGAGTCCTGGGATCGAGTCCCACCTAGGGCACTCCTTGCTCCATGGGGAGTCTGCTTCTCCCTCTTCTGCTCCTCACTGCTTGTCTCTCATTCTCTCTCTGTCAAATAAATAAAGTATTTTCAAAAATTGTTTCTTAGCTTATGTAAATAATATCTAATTTGGAAAATGCAGAAAGATATGAAAAAGATAATAAATAACATTTGTATTTCCTTCACCAAGAGTTTCCTTGTTGCATTTTGCCCAGTCTTATCTCTTTATATCTGAATATATTTATATATAATATATATATATCATATAAGCTTTTCAATATTTTCCTATTCATTTTTTGTTTGCAGAGTTGAAATCACACCACCCAATCAATTTTGTATCTCATTTCTCCACTTACCATTCTGCAGTTTTCAACTTTCTATGTTCTACTTTTTTTTTTTTTTTAAGATTTTATTATTTGACAGACAGAGATCACAAGTAGGCAGAGAGGCAGGCAGAGATAGAGGAAGGGAAGCAGGCTCCCCACTGAGCAGAGAGCCCTATGCGGGGCTTGATCCAAGGACCCTGAGATCATGACCTGAGCCAAAGGCAGAGGTTTTAACCCACTGAGCCACCCAGGTACACCTCTATGTTCTATTTTTAATGACCATTTGTTCACACAGTATTTTATGGTTTCAATAAACTATGATGATTCCCTTATTCTGAGGGCGCTTCCAATTTTTTGCAATTATGATTATACAACTTGATGAAAAACATTGTTATGCCTGAATCTTTAATGACATTTAGAATTACTTACTTAACATCAATTTCTAGAAGTAGGATTATAAGGTAAAAGGCTATGAATATTTTTAAGCATTGTGATCTTTCATGCTGAAATGTTTTCTGTCTTACATGATCTCCTCCCAGCCATGCAGAGGAGTGACTACACATTTTGGTATAAGTGAAACCAAATTCAGAGAAGGAAACAAAGGAAGGGAGCAAGAGAGAGAGACAGAGACAGAGAGAGGAAGAAAGAAAGAAAGAGAGGGACGGAGAGAGGAAGAGAGGGAGGGAGGGAAAGAGGAGGAAAGGAGAAAGGATGGATGGAAGGAAGGGAGGGAAGGAAGAAAAAAAGAAATTGGATTCACTGGCAAATTTTAGCCCAAAGCAAAAGGTCAGAAAAGGAAAGAATGAAGTATCACCTCTTGTAGACAGAACAACTTTAACCAAAAGGTTATAGGAAGGAGAGCCTGTGGGGACTTATTCCAGATTAATCTGGGATGCCACCATCTGCTTTTCCTCTGCTCACCTCCCTGGGCGATTTCCTGGTCCATTTCTGCTAGGACGAGCTCAGCTCAACAGTGGCAGTGGCCAGCTTCCCTGGGGGCAGATGGCTCTGCTCTGCCCACCAACCATAGCCACTATCCAATAGGAAGATATCTTAAAGATTCTCTGGTCCAGCCCTCACTTTATCAGATCAAAGCCTCACTTGCCCCAGAAGTGATTCACAGCTTGTTTGTTGGCAAATCTTGGACCAACATCCGTATCTCCATCCACCTTTGCTGGCAGACAGAAGCCACTGTCCTTCAGCACAACCCTTATATACATGATTCCTGGTACATCTGCTTCCCTCTTAAGTTTTGAGGGTGGCTGACGTTGAACAGTTGTCTACAGAGCTTGGAAAGTGCATCTTAAAAAATTCTAATAACCTAAGTTTCAGAGTTTCCTGACTGTTTGGTATTCATTATGAGCGTGAACGGTTTTTCGGGTCTTGGCTAATTTTCTGGATGCGCTTAAAGTAAGTTAATTAATGGGAGGGGTGCCTCCACCTGCACTCTGGTTCATCCGCATACCTTCCACTCTTGAAGTAGCATGCCCAGCTACGGAGACAATTAAAGCACGTGCGTATGAATCTCCTGGCCTTTCTCCTTTCATACACATCGGGACACCTGAAATAGGCTTGACCTTAGATATGAACTTGCTGTTAAAACCTTAATCGTCATTCAAGGCTGAAACCAAATCCTATTTCTTTCAGGGGGGAAAGAAATACTTTAACCCACCTCTGCTAAATATTCACTTTCTCTTCTAAATTTTGGCTACCTATGCCAGTGGTTTGAACAACCTACTTGGATATGATAATCTCTCCTTTTTAACTTCCAAAAAATATTTACACACCCACATGACAATAGTTGTTCTTTGAACACCTATTTTATTTATTTATTTATTTTTAAGATTTTATTTATTTATTTGACAGAGACAGTGAGAGAGGGAACCCAAGCAGGTCGGAGAGCGAGAAGCAGGCTTCCTGCTGAGCAGGGAGCCTGATGCAGGGCTCAGTCCCAGGATCATGACCTGAGCCGAAGGCAGATGCTTATCAACTGAGCAACCCAGGTGCCCCTGAACACTTATTTTAAAAGGTCATGAAGACCAAAGGATAGCATGAAATCCTTGCTTTTTAAGTGACTCTGTATTTTGCAATCACAATATACATTTTTTAAAAAGAATGATTTGTCAGAGAGGGAGAGAGAGAGAGAGAGCACAAGCCGGGGTAGTAGCAGAGGGAGAAGCAGTCTCCCCGCTGAGTAAGGACGCCGATGCTGGACTCGATCCCTGGGATCATGACCTGAGCTGAAGGCAGACACATAACCGACTGAGTCACTCAGCTGTCCTGCAGTCAAAATACACATTTAAAAAATAAGTGTATGCACCTTCTGAGTTGTGTCTGAATCATCTTATAAATACAAGGATTTATGATGCTTAGACTAACCCATAGATGATGAGGGAACCAAGGTCCAAAGTTTGGGAACCACTGGCTTATTTCATTTACATACAGAGAATAGTAAACTGAGGAATGATTGTCACTTAAATGTTCAGGTTGGACTAGAGCCCATAGTTGGACTGAATACTTCCGGAGGACAAGGATATCCTCTTACCTGCCTTTGTACGTCCATAATGCTAATAGACCAATCAATCAGGCATCATTAGCTGAGCACAAACCACACGCGGGACACTGAACTTGACTCTGGGAGATACAAAGCGTAAGATCCTCTTCTTAGCCTTGAGATCTGACAGTCTGGTTCTAAAGACATAGCAAACGTCTCTGTGAACGGATTAATGAATTAATGAATGAAGGCTCTGGGAGCAAGTAGCGCTTTCATGGCTGAACTGTACAGGTCATGGGATTAATTATGCTCGGAGTTGTACAGACACTAAGTGCAACGAAGACAGAAGAGAAGGAGTCGGTGTGTGCCAGGGAGCAGGACAGCTCTGTAGAGGAGAGCTTTGAGTGTGAAGTGAAAGACGACCAGGACTTGGCTGCCTCAGTCAGCCCTGGAAGGTGCTCAGAGAACTGAATTAATTTCTGCGGAAGAAAAGTACTTTGGGTTATCTGTTCCTACAGAGGTACAAGGTGAAATCCTCGTTTTAAAAAAAGAGTGACATTGACTCTGAAACACACAGGAGTCAATTTCTTAAAGGGGGTGGTGGATGAAGAGGAGAGGTATTTTTCCTAGTTCCTTCCTGGAGTCCCTGAATCCCATAATCTCTTAGAATGTTACTGCTGGGATCCAGAAATCATTTAGGTCAACCTTTAATAAGTGAGAATACTGAGGCTTCAATAGCTAAGTGACCTGCCCAGGATCATACAACCAGTTGCTACCATAAATGAGACTTAACCTCTGGGAGCGGGACTTCAAGGTTAGTGTTCTTTCCACCCTATCTTGCTACCCCTCAAATTCCCTTCCTTTTACTGCATTTGTCAAAACAACTTGTCTAAGGGCGCCTGGGTGGCTCAGTCAGTTAAGTGTCTGCCTTCGGCTTAGGTCATGATCCCAGGGTCTTGGGATCAAGCCCCGTGTCGGGCTCCCTGCCCAGCAAATAGCCAGCTTCTCCCTCTCCCTCTGCTTGCTGCTCCCTCTGCTTGTGCTCTTTCTCCATCTCTGTCCAATAAATAAATAAAATCTTTAAAACAAACAATCAGATAAACAAACTTGTCGAAGATAAGTGTGTCTGAGGTTTACCCTTCCCACCACCTTCTTATTCTAATCACAACACTAGACTGGCCCTTGTTCTCTTGCTTTCTAAACATGTCCTAATTAGAAATCAGAAGCAACTCCTGGGCCCAGGGCAAGACTTCAAAGAGACTGTGTATTGGCACCCACCAAGCCAAAACCATCCTTGTAAAACACAGACGGTTAATTACAGAACCCAAACCATTGCTTTGTGGAGTATAGGGATCTCGTGAGCCTGGGTGGGAGACGGGGGAGTTTTGGAGGGTCCCTCTTCACTGCCATTAACTTTCACCCACAACAGAAAGCTGCCTCCCGCAGGATACCACAGAGCAATCAGGTTAGGATGTTGCCAGGGGAGCTGCCACCCAATTCACCCAATATTCTGGTGAATATTTAGGCGCCGTGGGTGGTCTGAAAAGTCAGTGGATGGGCACTAGGATAGACAGACATACATGCCTTCTGGCTGAGGAAGTTCAAGACTCCAGGATCTGGAGGGCAAATGCTCTCAAGAAATTATCCTCCAACTCTCTGACCATCTGTGGACTGAAATCAAGCTATCACTTGAACTTGCTCGGTTGTGAAGCAACCAGCAAATTCTTTGCTAAGAGGTCTTGGCCTCTCCTGTGTACTTTTCTTATCTCACTGATAATTTTTTTCATCACTATCAAAGATTTCTGGGCTTTCGTGCTCTCTCTTTCCTGACCTTCCCCAACAAAGCCTTGCCCTCACAGCCGATTAATTCATTACTCGGTTCACTCAGCGCACATCCATTGGGCGGGGTGGGTATAGTGTGGTCACTATGTGCACTGACCGCTGTGTGACTCCCGCCTCTGATTCTGTTGCTCGCTAGCTGTGTGACTTGGGCAAGATGCCGACTTTTCTGGTCCACCTCCTTGTACCTCTGGCCCCATCTCATCACCTATAAAGCGGGAGTGGGGGGGTGGGGGTGGTCTTATTCAATGGTTCCTTCCTTCTATCAGGATCCAGTCAGGAGACAAACCACAGAGTACTTGGAACAGAGAAAGTGCCATATAAAGAATTATTAACTCACAACAGAGAACGAATGAATTCCTGAGGGATTTAAGTGAACTCTGAAGATGCAGAAGGAACAGCCTGGGGCTTACCCTCGGGCTAAGGCAGAGTTCCTGAGGAAGGGACAAACGGGAGTGTCCCCACCCCTGAGGCTGACTGGGTAGCCTCATAATCCAGTGACTGGCATGGAAATTCTCTGAGGTGTTCTGAGCTGGGTGGGCAGGCCAGGAGTCATCACCCACCGGGGCATTAGAGGAACCTGTTGAGAAACTGCCCCGGGGAGTGCTGTCAGTCCTGCTGGAGGCCAGCGAGGGTGCTTGTGGAACTGCATGGAAGCTTCCTTTGGGGCTGCCTGAAACATGCTTGAGGTGGGCGTGCCCCACCCTCTGCCCCCTGCCTTGGGAGAGCCACAGGAGTAAGAAGAAGGCACATCAGAACCAAGGAGAGAAGTCCCTTTCTCTTGCTCTCTGGTGGTGTCCCTCCAGAACCTTCTACTGATGAAGCGTAACATCATGCGGTCAGCTCCAGTAGCACAGGCTGGGTGAGGAAGGGCAGATTTGCAGACGAAAAGTAACAAATCCATCACTGGCACATTATCATTCTATAATATACGATTCTTTGATTCATTCCATTTTAGCGTTAAAATGTATGAAACAAGTAAATCATTTGTGTCGTACCTAGCCTAGACATGATCTTAACCCATTCTATGCTATCCTCATCCCATTCCTCAATAATGAACGTGTTGCTTCGGAAAAACAAAACCCAAACCAAAAACAGTCCTGGGGGTGGGAGGGGCGGCATCTGGTTGGCTCAGTTGGTTAAGCCTCTGCCTTCATCTCAGGTCATGATCTCAGGGTCCTGGGGTTGAGCCCCACATGGGGCTCTCTGCTCAGCGGGGAGTCTGCTTCTCCCTCTCTCTGCCTGCCTCTCTGCCTGCTGGTGATCTCTCTCTCTCTCTCTTTCTCTGTCAAATAAATAAACAAAAATCTTAAAAAAAACAAAACAAAACCCAAACAATACCAGTCCTGGGTAGGAAGACCTTTGACCTTAAAACTTTATGCATACCATAATTTTGTTTATATATGGTTATAAACATGTCTCTGTGTTATATACAATTGTATAAGTCGTGATTAGGTATTAGTGGTAACTATGCCTAGGACATAGGGACATCAGAGCTTCCAAGGGAATGGATCCAAATTGTCAGGGCCTTCAATATACTTCCAAATGACAGCCAATAACTGAGAGAAGAATTAAGATCAAGAGTGAAGTTAGTCTCAAGCCCAATGCCATGAAGAACCAGATGGATGACAAAATGTGATAAGAGGTCATAGGAGGGAGAAACATCCACAGGAGGGAAACGTCAAGGAAAGATCTGTGATAGCATCCTGATTCGAGAAGAATGTCACAGAACGGGCGAAATTTGCACAGAAGTGCAAAGGGAAAAGGCCGAGTTATGGCCACAAGTCCCCTGCCCCCCAATTTACCAGTAATCAGCAAATATCACACACAGACTGATGCCAGGGAGATCGGCCCGTGGGACCTCCGGGTCTCTGGACCCCATATAGCCTCGTTGGAGGAAACATCATTATATAGACCTTCCCCATCATTTAGAGAAATCCGGGGTTCTCATAGCAATGGACTGAGTGAGCTTCTGCTAGGATAGAGCATTCACTGCTGTGATAATCACTTTTGCTCTGCATATTGTTTAATTGAAATATTGAAATACCAAAAAAGGAGAGCAAATAAATGTCCCAAATAATTGCGATCAACTGTGCAAACACAGCCTTGCTGCGCTGGGTGCTTTGGGTCTATTTGCTCTCTCACGAGCACAAATTGGGCAGAGGTGTGGCTTAGAAGTGATCTGAGTGTTTGGACAAGCCGTGTTCTCTGAGAGGACGGCAGAAGGAAAGTGGCTGTTGACATCTGTCACTATTGCTTGCATTTAATATTTACCGACATTTGGCCTCTGTAACCCGAGAGTTGGCTGACTTTCCTTCTAACTCTCTTTGCTGGTCAGTGTTTCTCCACTCATCCTCTAAAAAGCAGCCACCCCCCAGGTTCTTGCTAGGCTTGACTCACTCTACACGCTTCCTGGACCTTCCTATCCATTCCGATGGCTCAGATGGCCATTTACACCTGCTGACAACATCCAAATTTATCCCTTCGGTTCCAGACCGGAGTGTCCTTTTTGCTGCGGGATGTAGAAGCATGATAGGCAATTCTAGCTCAACATATCCCAAGCTGACCACACTGTTGCCGCTCCTGTCTGCCCTTTACTAAAAGGCAACCTTATTTCACCCAGGTGTGCAAGTTAAAACCAGGAAGTCATTTGAATCTTTCCGTTCTTCCTTTCCTCGACAAACATCCACATCAGTCATCAGAAGGTATTGATGATTGTCCAAAAATCCTTAAATCTACCTCCTAGCTTGCACCATGCTCCAGTCCATGGGCCAGAACCTCTAGCCTGGGCTCCCACAACTTCTTGACTAATTTTTAACCATGCGAATATTTTACTCATTAAAAAACTATATTAGAGGGGCACCTGGGTGGCTCAGTGGATTAAGCCTCTGCCTTCGGCTCAGGTCATGATCCCAGGGTCCTGGGATCAAGCCCCACATCGGGCTCTCTGTTCAGCAGGGAGCCTGCTTCCCCCTCTCTCTCTGCCTGCCTCTTTGCCTACTTGTAACCTCTGTCAAATAAATAAATAAAATCTTAAAAAGAAAAAAACTATATTAGAAAGAATCAGGCCAGACCTACATGGAAGGAGCGCCCCTCTGAGATGGTTTTAATTTGCTTCTGCCTAGGGTAGAAAGTGGCTTCAGAACAATTTTCATGTCAGTTTCTTGGCTTCAGGGTGCCTGGTTCATGTGACTAATATAGTTTCAAACCCCCAAATGGTGCTGGGCCAGGCATGAAGTAAAGATCCTTATTGGAAGTACTTTCTCCCATCTGACAACCAGGCGGACGCAGCTTTCTCCACGCATCCTTGGCCATCTGCCAGTGAGTGGCTCTCTCTGGCACATGTTTCCACGCAAGACCCAGCTTTACTTTGGTTTTCTAGTTCCAACTCCCAAACTTGCATTTTTTTACCAACAATATTTTCTGGGTAAGGTACCATGCACTGTTATCTGTCATCACAGAAAAGGTTAGCAAAATTGGAAAATCTTTAATTTTGTCAAATAAAGTGTAACTCCATCACCTGGTTGGACTTTAGAGTGACACCTTGGTCACATATATGTCAGTACCAAGTATTGTAAGGATTCTACTACCTAAAGGTGCTGTTTTTTTTTTGTTTTTTTTTTTTTTTAAATTTATTTGACAGAGATCAGAAGTAGGCAGAGAGGCAGGCAGAGAGAGAGGAGGAGCCAAAGCTCCCTGCTGAGCAGGGAGCTCGATGTGGGACTCGATCCCAGGACCCTGAGATCATGACCTGAGCTGAAGGCAGAGGCTTAACCCACTGAGCCACCCAGGTGCCCCCTAAAGGTGCTGTTTTATAAGAGTGTTCCCACTGATGTTATCTTGAATCACATAAATGGTGGTAAGTAGTGATACATCAAAATCGCACAAGAAGCAGGGGCACTTCCCTCAGCCTGCCTGCCCTTGGGAGAGTCTGCTACTCCCTCAGGGCCTGGGACTCTGACAAATAGAATATAGGAGAAATCACCAATATCAGTCCACATATTAAATAAAAATAAGGCCTACTTCCTTTTTTAAAGAAAAATCACATAGAAATTGAATTGGAATATTTTCTTCTCTTTCCTCAAAGGATGATGTCGTGCACTCTGAGGGGGTCTCTGCAGACCATTGTTTTCTAGGAGGATGTTGTACCCCTCTCCGCCTCCCCACCCCCAAAGATATGTTCGAGTCCCAACCCCTGGCGCTTGTGACTGTGACCATGTTTGGAAAGAGATCCAAGGCAGGTGCAGTCAGATAAAGGTACAGACCATGATGAGGTCACACCAGAGGTCACACTGGAGCAGGTGGGCACTTGATCTGATATGGTCGGTATCCTTAAATGAGGAGAAGACGCTCAGGAAAAAAGACAATGTAGAGACTCCCAGGGAGATGGCCACGAGATAAGGAAAGCAGAGACCGGAGCGATGCATCGATGAGCTAAGAATGGCCAGCAAATGCTGGAAACTAGAGAAGCAAGGAAGGAAACTCCCTTACAGGTTTCAGAGGGAGCCTGGCCCTGCTGACGCCTTGATTTTGAACTTCCGGCCTCCAGAACTGCAAGAGGGTACATTTCTCTTGTTTCTAGCCACATAGCTTGCCGTCCTCGGTACAGCAGTTCTAGGGAATGAATACAAAAGGGGATTCGGACAATGACTGGAGAAAGTTCAGAGAGGTGACAGGGATACCCATCAGGCAAAGTGACCCAGAAACCTGGATAGGTGAGAGTTCAGGCAGGAGGGAGTACTCCATCGTTTCCAGGGCATTCCAGGAAGCAGGAGGCTGTGAGCAAAGGTAGAGGAATGTGCACGCTGAAGGATGGGAACAGGGAGAGGACGCGTGTCTGCTCCAAGAGGTGGAGGTATTTAGGGAGCAGAGGAAGTTGCACCTGTATGAGTGGGTGGTGAGGCTGGAAAGAGCCCTGGATGCCCATTCCTTCTGCTCTCCTGGCCTTCCCTCTTCTCATGTCCAGATTTCTTTGGCTGCCTTGTGGTTGTCACAACCCTCCCCAAATTGCGTTCCTTAATTGCCTGTGACACACAGCTGGGCTTCGAGGTGCCCCACCTGTGCTCCAGCTCCCTCCGCGTCCCTTCCCACCCAGGACCAGTCACATTCTCTCTGCCTCAGATGCCCAAAATTCTACCACATTCGAGTCCCCCTCCTTACAGCCCTATTTATAAAAGCCTACCCTAAGTCCTTGCATTTCTATTTTACAGCATCCTAAGCAGCTGTCCGAAAGACTGACGTCGTCCAATGAAAAAGCAAGGTGCAGAAAAGTTTGTCTTGGGAATCTGCTATTTTATATAGAAAAGTTGTCTCTGCAGAGCTAGATCACGCATAACCTGTTAGATCAGATGTAATGGAGGACAAGGAAATAAACACCCTTCTCCCAGAGCAGAGCCTTATTTCTCTGGAAAGGTTCAGGTATCATCTGCTAAGCCCAAAGAAGAGACTTTCCCTATAGCAGTTCCCATGAAAGAATAGGTCTCTCATTCATTCATTCTACAAATATTAATTAAGCACCCACTCCTTGTCCTGTGTTAACTGTTGGGAAGTGAAGGGCCAAAGTGATACAGTTTCTTGAAGACATGGTGGGCTTTTGAGACATGTAGGCCTTTCTAGTGAGTGTGAAAAAAGGTCAAAAGGAACCCTGTATAAGGTTTCTATTCTATGTGTCAGTCACTTGATGTGATAGGCACAATAATGACTTCCAGGGATGACCACATCTTAATCCCCAGAACCTATGAATATGGTACGTTGTATAACTAAAGGCCTTTGCAGATGTGATTAAATCAAGAGTCTTCAGATGGAGATGTTATCCTGGGAAGTTGTAGGGGAGGGAAATCGGGGGCGCATTGTGGCTACAAGCCTCCTTAAAATCAGAGAGTATGTCCCAATTGATTTCAGAGTGAGAGGGAGAGGTGGCTGTGGAAGAATGGTCCGAGAGTTGTAGTGACGCTGGTTTGGAGAAGGAGGAAGGGGCCACCAGCCAAGGAAGGAGGGCAGCCTCCAGGAGCTGGGAAAAGCAAAGAAATGAACACACAGCAGACACCTTGCTTTTAGTCCAGTGAGACCTGTGTCAGACCTCAAATTTACGGAGCTATATTACCTTCCCCCCCCCACCCCCCAGACCTGTATTATTTTAAGCCACTAAATTTGTGGTCATTTGTTATTGCCGCAATACTGAACCAATATATCATTGGGTTAGCCTATGGGCATATAAATTTGAATAAAACAAGGTCCCTATCTCTTCTTTTTTTTTAAGATTTTATTTATTTGTTTTTTGAGAGAGAATAAGAGAGAGAGAGAACATGAGAGGGGGGAGGGTCAGGGGGAGAAGTAGACTCCCCGCAGAGTGGGGACCCCCCCTAACCCCATGCGGGACTCGATTCTGGGACTCCAGGATCAATACCTGAGCCTAACCAACTGAGCCACCCAGGCACCCAAGGTCCCTGTCTTTAAGAAACTTACAATTTATTGTGGGAGAGAAACATGTGAACAGAATAATAAATGTGGTAAGACTGATTTATGTACGTGGAGCCAAATACCTAAAATTTATTTGGAAACTTCATGTTAATCTCTCCAATTTCAGAGAGACTTCTCTCAACCTTATTTGCTCCACAAGCTACTCCCTATTTCTTTACTCCTCCCTGCAGTGAAACCCCTTGCAGGAATTATCTATTATTATAGCTTCCAATTCTTCTCCTGTTTCCTTCTAAATTCACTGCAGTCAGACCTCTGTACCCACCACTCCATCCACTACTTGCTAAATCCAATGGGAGTGTTCAGTCCCTACAGGTGTGACTGGTCAACAGCATTGCCGTGGCTAACCACGCCCTCCTCCTGGATGCACTACCATCACACCCACTCTGGGCCATTTTGATTTTTCTCCTTCTTCACTGGATGTCACTTCCCTGTATCTGTCTCCTTTTTTCCTTGACTTCTCCCAATGTGTTCACATTGAAGTGTTCTTGGCCTTCTTTTCTTTATCTGCATTTCCTTCTCATGGTATAGTCTCACACTGACGACCGTCAAGTTTATCTTTCCATCCCAGAGCTTCTCCTGGATTCCAGACTTATCCAGCCTCCTACCTGCCATCGCCACTTGGGTATGTAATAGACATCTCATATTCAACATGTCCAACACGGACCCTCGATCTTCCCTAATCCTCCACCCTCATAACCTGCTTCACCCACAGCCTCCCTCGTCTCCATAAACAACTTCCAGGTGAGAAGATTCATAACTGACTCTCTCACATGTCATCTCAATTCATTGGGCATTTTTATTGGTTCAACCTTCAAGATATATCCAGAATTGGGGATGCCTGGGTGGGGACTCAGTTGGCTGGGCGTCTGCCTTTGGCTCAGGGGTGCTGGAATCAAGTCCCAGGCAGGGATCCTTGCTCAGTGGGGAGCCTGCTTTTCCCCCGGCTTGTGCTCTCTGCCTCTTTGACAAATAAATAGAATATTAAAGAAGAAAAAAAGATATATTCAGAATCGGATCACTTCTCTGCTGCTACTACCCTGGTCTGGTCACCATTGCCTCTTGCCTGGACTACAGCAAAACCGTGGCAGATTTTCCATATCCCTCCGAAGAGCTGTAAGCCCTCACAATACCCAACAGGCACTACCTGATGGAGATCCCCGCTCTACCTTCCATCCCTCAAGCCATCTCTATCCGTTGTCCTTTATTCCATTCTGTTCCAGTCACACTGGCATTTTTCACTTCTGGATCTTTGTCCTTTAGGAACAATCATCAGTTTCGAGGAGTCCGAACTGTGCCTGGCACTTAGGAGGCACGCAGTAAATATCTAGTGAATGAACAAATGAATGTTCTTAATCACAAGCTCTCACGTTGCTTGATTCTCCCACGTTGCTTGATTCTCCCTGTTTTCAATGAAGCTCTTTACCACTTCCATGGTTGTAGGACATGTTTATCTAAATCTCAATTTTGGACAGCATTGGCCAGACTTTTTTTTTTTTTTTTAAGATTTTATTTATTTATTTGACAAAGAGAGATCACAAATAGCCAGAGCAGGAGGCAGAGAGAGAGGGGGAAGCAGGCCCCCTGCCGAGCAGAGAGCCCGATGCGGGGCTCGATTCCAGGATCCTGAGATTATGACCCGAGCTGAAGGCAGAGGCTTAACCCACTGAGCCACCCAGATGTCCCATGGACAGCACTGACTAGACTTTTGACTGTTTTGGTTTTTGATTTAGAATGCACTGCTCCTACAATACTAGGAATATGGACATTGAAAACAAAACAAAACAAAAAACGAAACGAAATGAAACAAATCCCCTAGAGGGATCATGTCTGAGATCTTGATTCCACCTTAGAGTCTTGTTTCCACCTGGCTCTCTAAACCATGCTTGTTCCGACTTGAATCAGAAATGAAATGGGAAAGACGTAATTCTGAAAGTTCACACGAAATCACCATGACTTTGTAAATGCTTCCCTTTTGCGACTATTCATGTTCTTCGAACTGAAACCAGAAGGTCAATGAATCCTTTGTTTAAAATGGCATTAAGCTAAATCCCTTGTGTAAGAATTGTTTTCATTCAGAAAACTCAGTCTCTTTCATTATCCCATAAATCAACACTGACTGGTCGGGCCCTTGCCTGATGAAACCCTGTAACTACTGCTGGAGAACACGGGCCTGTAATTCCACAGGTGCACTGAAACCCAGCAAGGGACCACTCTGAATCTCTAGATATGGTTATGTCTTATCTAATCCTTTCAATATTTTAGGAAAAAAGTGAAGATACAGACAAAATGCAAAGCCTAAAACAAGATGGTCTGTTACGCCTGTTCCTAACCCTGATACCAAAAATACATTAGAGTCAGCATAATTCAAGGAGTTCCCTTTCTAGTGCACTTATTTGGCTCATGGGGAGACTGGGGGACAATCATCTCAGACCAAGTGATGCTCTGAGATCTCAATGTTACCCTTGCCAGACCTGCTCGAGGCAACACGAGTTCTGATGGTCCTAGAAGGTTTCATACCAGCTGCTTTCGGTGGTGTGTTGGAGCGACCTCACAAGAGCTGATCAGTCAATTTCAGAGGAAATTTGAGCGGGTTGATGTCACATTGCTGTCTCTCCATGGAAAGAGTATTTATACATGGAAACTGACAGTTACATAACCCAGGGTTTCCTCCACTGACCACCAGGAAAAAAAATCAGCTACTATGAAACATCATACCAGTACATCACTGGGTGAATTTGTTTTTCAACCGAATTTTTGTGTCAGCAGGTGTTTCTAAATTCCCATTTTTCCATTTTGGACTTTTTCTCTGAAGTATTTTAACTTTCTATAGCCAATCATTTACAGGTCTTTTTTAAGTTTTGGCTTTATAGCTTTGGTTTTCTTTTCCCCCCAAACAAATTATTTACAAGTGTGAATCCCTTATTAGGCTCTGGTCTATGACTACATGGCGTGATTATAATGGCTGACTCTCTGATCTGCCCCTTCTCTAATAGTGATATAATTTAGCCTATGTAAACTTCAGCATCATCATTCATAAAACTGGATTAATGGTGTATCATTCTCGTTTACTGGCGGGGAGTATTAAGAGAAATAACACATGTAAAGAACTCTGCATGGTGCTTGGTACATGACAATAACTCAAAAACTTTTAGTTACCATGTTATCACGGTGGTAATAGTACATTGTGCAATGGGTTGCCTGCACACACAAGAGTGCTTTGGTGAACAAATATTTAGATCAATCCCTGTCTAGCTTAGGAACACAAATTAACCAATGTTTGCTGCTTGGTAGTTTAGATATTGGGGGTCCCTATGTCAGCTGATGACTTTGCTGTTAGAAAGACATCAGTTGAGAAATCATCATCATACTCTCAGAATCACATGGGGGATTCCATAGATCAGCAGACCAATTTGGTATTTCAGAGCTGTAAGACTGAAAAATATTGGTTACGTTATGCCTTCTTCTCCTCAAACATCCAAAAGCCTAGTTTCCTCATTACCCATCTTCCTTTTAACTGATGATCATAATTCTTGAGAAAACAGAAGCAATCTAGTTGAGACCTTCTTTCTTTGCCTTCCACTAACTATACCAATCTATGTGCATCTGACCCTATATTTTCTGCTTTCACTCATTTGGTAGAGACGAGGTGTCCAACCTCCTAGCTAAAGGATCACATCGTTTTTCATCTTCTTAATGTCTTAACTCCTAACATGTCTCTCTTTTCTGATTCCTCAGTCCTTCCCCTGGACGGGCTCATTCCCCTTCCAGCCTCCAAAAAAATTTTAGTAGCTCCCACCTTAAAATGCAAAGCCTTCTACTGATTTTTTGCCTCTTTCCAGTTACTACCCCCCATTTCTCTGCTTGCTTTCACACCATATTGGTCATAGTCTTTACCTCATTCCCTTCCATTCTCTTTGAACCCAGTTTCCTCAACCTTCTCTCCCCCAAACTGACGAAAGCTGTTTTGTCACTAGCAGCTTTCATGAGGCCAAACCCAACGATCGCTCATCTGTCTTCATGCTGGTCCATCTTTCAGCGGTATTCAGCAGGGCTGGTCTTTGATAAACCGCCTTCCCCTGGCTGTTGCTGGACCACGCTCTGCGTCTCTGGCTGCCCTCAAGCCATCCCTTCTCCATCTCCTAGGCAGTGTCTTCTCCTCTGATTATTTTCTAAATGTTGTAGGACCCACATCTTGGTCCTTGACCCTCTTCTTCTGTAATAGATCTCATCTTGTCCCATGGCCTTAAGCTCCATGCACTTGCTCATGATTCCCAAGACTGTGTCTCTAGCTCAATCTTTCCAATGAGTTTCCCTCTTGTTGTTTAGGCCACATATGTAATATCTCCCTTCTTGGCTCCTCAATGGGCCCCTCCAACCACCATGACCAACCCCCTGACTTTTCCTTGAAAACATGGCTCCCAATATCATCCCTCCTCAGTAAACGGTATCTCCACCTGTCTAGTTGCTTGATGTCTCCCTCTCCATATCCAGTCTACCAGCAAATCACCTTCATTTCTAGTCTGTATCCCAGTCCTGTTTATGCCCTCCTGCTTTCCCTTTTAGTCATTTGTGATCCATTCGTTCCCTATAAGCAGGAAGATTTTTTTCAGTATCTAAATAAGATCCATCATCCTCTGCCTAATTAGCTTCCTAGTAGAAAAACTTAATGAGCTTCCTATAAGAAAACAATCCAAAAACCCTTACTCTGGCCTGCAGTTCCTACTCGTGTTGGCCCCGGGCTGCCTCTCCAGACTGGTCTGGCTCATATTCTTTTCCCATCATGCTTCAGCCACCCTGGCCTTCCTGACGCTCCTCCCCTTGGGGCTTTTGCCTTTGTTCTTTGTCTGCTGTGAGTGTTCTGCTTCCACATCTGAACTCCGCAGGGTCCTTTCCGTCATTCTGACCTTAGCTCAGTCACTTCTCCAGAGAGAATTTCCTTGAGCACCCGTCTACGGTAGCTTGTTCTCTAGCACATTCCTTCCGCCCACTATGTGCATTTATCTTGCTTACGTATTGGTTTACTTTGTCTCCTTCCCACCACTCTTGCTGGACTCCAGCTCCGTGAGCGTAAGCAGGTGCTTCGTCTCTCATTAGGCTTCCCCCAGGACTGCCTCACACATCACCTGTGATGAACCAGCAACAGCTGCGTGACTGAGTGAACATTCTGGATACCCACAAAGGCATTTCTAAATACTATAACAGGAAGGATTGTTAAAGAGCCAGTCTGCTAGGTTGCTCACTGCCCTACAGAGAAAGCCATACCCACGGGAGAAATCTGTGGTAGAATGCAACATCGGGAAAACTTTACCTCGATGGAGAACTTGCTGCGCCTTTTCCTTTTCCAGGATTAAAGTCGTCACAGATTGTTCCCTGTTTTGTTTTGTCCTGGCTTTTAGGAAGCAGAAAGCCAACTTTCACACTTAAGGACGGCAGTAATAGTTGTTCTAACAGTAAACATAAATTCTCCCTTCCTCAGATTCATTTCCTACCTTTGTTATGGGAAGTATGGTAATGACATTTGCTGTTAAGTCACTTCAATTTCTTTCTGGAGAGGTGGGATTTAAACAAAAGCACATGGGGTGCTTGGGTGGCTCAGGCCTTAAGCATCTGCCTTCGGCTCAGGTCATGATCCCGGGGTCTTTGGAAGGAGCCCCACATTGGGCTCCCTGCTCAGCAGGAAGCCTGCTTCTCCCTCTCCCACTTCCTCTGCTGTGTTCCCTCTCTCACTGTCTCTCTCTCTGTCAAATAAATGAATAAAATCTTAAAAAAAAAAAGTGTGTAAAGTGTTAATATTCTTGCATAAACTGGGTAGTGTTGACCAGGATGGTGGAGTAGTGAATGGGGGCTTTCTTGCGATGAATCTTTTTAAAAAAAATTTAATTTTCTTTAAATCCAATTAATTAACATATAGTGTATTATTAATTTCAGAGGTGGAATTCAGTGATTCATCATGTAACACCCAGTGCTTATCCCATCATGTGCCCTCCTTTTGCCCATCATCCGGTTACCTCAACTCCCACCCCCTCTGCTCCAGCAGCCCTCAGTTTGTTTCCTATGATTAAGAGTCTCTTACAGGGGGGCTTGGGGGGCTCAGTGGGTTAAAGCCTCTGCCTTCGGCTCAGGTCATGATCCCGGGGTCCTGGGATTGAGCCCCCCATCGGGGCTCTGCTCAGCAGAGAGCCTGCTTCCCCTCCTCCCACTGCCTGCCTCTCTGCCTGCTTGTGATCTCTGTCTGTCAAATAAATAAATAAATAAATAAATCTTAAAAAAAAAAAAAAGAGTCTTTTATGGTTTGTCTCCCTCTCTGTTCATCTTATTTTTATTTTTCCCTCCCTTCCCCTATGATCCTCTGTTTTGTTTCTTAAATTCCACATATGAGTGAAATCTATGATAATTGTCTTTCTTTGGTTGACTTAGTTCACTCAGCGTAATATCCTCTAATTCCATCCACATCACTGCAAATCGTTAAGATTTCTTTTCTTTTCTTTTCTTTTCTTTTTTTTGATGGCTGAGTAATAGTCCATCATACCCTCAATGTTTATAGTAGCAATATCCACAATGGGTAGCAATATCCACAATGGCCAAACTATGGAAAGAGCCCTGATGTCCATTGATAGATGACTGGTTCTAAGTGCTGATGTGAGAGTGTGAGCAGGTGATCTGCTATGATTCATATTTGGGAATTCCCCAAGTTACTTCGGTTAAGGTTCACTTGCCTAATAAGAGCCCAGCCCTCTGGATGTTAGGGCTTTAAGGCTTATTTGCATTTGGTGGCCTGATAAATGTCACTTTGGAGTTATAAGCCAAGGAGTTGATGGATCTTGGGAGTTTATTATTCTACCAGAGCTCCACATCTCAGTAGTGGAAGAAAAAAGCCTTTTAGCTTAGCTTTAAAATGCTGTGCCTTGATCTGTAGCAAATTCACGGACCACACCCTCTAAGGTTCAAAGGAACCATTCTTAATTGTTGTTTAGGTTAGGGACAGTTTTGAAGTTTGTAAGCATAATCCATACATGTTTCTCCCTAGCCTGGCAGAATTAAAACGTAACTCTTTTGAAGTCCAGAATGTGTTGGTATTTTAGTTTATTAGTTATTTTATATCTTTTGGTTGTGGCAATAACATTCATAAAATGGAAAACATGCATTGATCAATTATTACTGAATATCTTTTGATGCTTGTTCTAAACCAGTATAGATGATGTAAAGAATATATATGTGGCTTATCCTGCCCGTGAGGGTGGGATAGTGGACGAATCTCTCTGAATAAAATATGCTTTTAAAATAGCCCCTAATGGCTTTTAAGCAACGTGGAATAATGATGTTGTGTACAACATCAATAAAATTTTTTTCTCAAATCAGCATTGTAGTTAAATAATACTTGCCAATTTGATACAGATTATATGCAAGTAGTTTTTTTTTTTATAAATTTTTTAAAAAATATTTATTTGACAGAGAGAGAAATCACAACTAGGCAGAGAGGCAGGCAGAGAGAGAGAGGAGGAAGCAGGCTCCCTGCGGAGCAGAGAGCCCGATGTGGGGCTCGATCCCAGGACCCTGGGATCATGACCTGAGCCAAAGGCAGAGGCTTTAACCCACTGAGCCACCCAGGCGCCCCTATATGCAAGTAGTTTTAAAGAAGGGACATGCAGGAAAATTTTTTCACCAGCTCCTGTTTTCCAGAAAGCAAAAGTTTGACTCTTCTGGTAACCAAATCCATCCATCCATCCATCCATCCATCCATCCAAAAATCCTGTGTGATATTGTGCAAGGAACTAATTTTTAAGATTAACCCTTTAAAATACACATTTTACCTCCAGTTATATGGATTTAATTTTTTACATAAAAATCAGGACTTACATAGAGATATAGTAAATTGTAAAGACATTTTATGAAATAATTCCAAGTGGTACATTAAAATATATAATATACAATATTATGTAACACAAAACACAAGACATATAATAAGTTGTGTTTACATACAACTTTGTTAGAACATCTACATATCCAGTATGTTGTCTGTAGCCTTTCTTTTGTCATAAATTAAACCACTATAGTCAACAGTAATTTTAACTTAAGTGACAACATGATCATTATTAAATGTGCATCATAGGGGTGCCTGGGTGGCTCAGTTGGTTGGGTGTGTCTGCCTTTGGCTCAGGTCATGATCCCACGGTCCTGGGATTGAGCCTCATATTGCGCTGGGCTCTGCTCAGTGGAGCCTGTTTTTATCTCTGCCCCCCCTCCCTGCTTGTGTGCGAGTTCTCTCTCTCTCTCTCTGTTAAGTCAATAAATGGAATCTTAAAAAAAAAGAAAGCGTATCATAAATCTCGGGTCATTTACCAAGTGCATTTGAACATGAGATTTATCTTGACTTATTTTGTCTGCAATGTTCTTTCATTAGGATGAGTAGCAAAGATTGGCATGTAGTAACTGGTGATATACTAGTCACATAATTTACCAGTAATTTAGTTATTCAATGAAGAGTATTTACTAATACCTTGCCAGAATTTTAAAAGTCCCCTTGGAGATCTGGAAGAGGGAAATTATAAGGAGGACAAGTAAAACTTTCATTTAAAGTCAGAGATTTTCTTTAATTGTCATATTTTCAACTCAAAAGCAAGAAGCCTTTCTACTCTACTTACTCAGGAGTGCTGGAATCTCCGGAGTCTTTTGTCTCATTGTTTGTGTGTATCCTGGTATTCTAGCTAAGATAACAAACCTCCTAGGTCCAGGAAAGTTTACTATGGAGTCAGACAGTTACTGGTCCCTGAACCAAATTCCTTACATTTATCTGGGCTCCAGGATGAGTGAGAGGGCTTTAAAAGATGCAATCAAAAGCTTCTCCCTTTGAACCATGCACACGCAGGGCCATTGATCTCATTAACGTGAGAAGCCAATGGTATTCTCATTCTCTAGAAGCCAATGGTATTTCTAGAGTTTGTGTAATCAAGATTTGATAACAAAGGTTCATTTTCAGCAAATGAAACAGGTTGGTCCTTTTTAAAAAATATGTATGTATTAAACCTGAATTCAAGGAAATAACTGAGTGTCTTAACTGTTTTTACGCGTAAGCGCAATTACGGGGAGGAAGTTCCTGACAGCGCCACTCCCTGCTTTTTGCTCCCTCTTTCAGTTATGAAACCAAGGGCACACTTGGTGTGTCACAGGTCGAAGGCAGTCTGTAAATGCCACAGAGGACAGAGAGAGAAAGAGAGAGAGAGATGGAAAGCAGCCCTCTTTGGGAGATCGCTAGCAGGCTTAAGATCTCTAGAGCAGAGCACAGAACAACTCTCCATGGGGGAAATTAGAGAAGGTTCTTTAAGAGGGATTCACCTCCCTAGAAGTTTTTAAGCTGAGTAGGAAAACGCACACAAGTGTCTATGGGGCAGAAGCTATCCTTCTTCCCACTTTTCTTCTTCCCACTCTAGTTTTCCAGGATGGAGTCATTGGAGAGCTTACTAGAAATGCAGATGGGTTTTAAATGAGTGCCAAAGATGACCTATTTATTTTTTAAAAGCTCTTATGCAATATGTTTTAGTTTTGGATGTGGCAAGACACGAGGGTGTGAGAATTGCCTTAGGCCTCCCATTCCTGGGGCTGCAGTAGGAGTTGTGGCTGGGGGTGCCCTTCCTCATGACCCCAAGGCCACACGTGGCTCTGGCAGCTATCGTCCTGGCATCTGAGCTGGGAGACAATGGCTCCCTCCAAGGAATTATTGACGGGCTTTATTGGCCGGGTTCCCTGGGCTACCAGCAGTGGTAGGAAAGCTCTGCAAATGAAGAAGGAAGTCATTGGACACCGGGTTCCTATCTAGGGCTTGTCTGGAAGATCTTCCTGTTCCAAAAGGGATCTTTTTATGTGTACATTTTTGATTTTGTGTGTCAGTTCTTATTCTTCTTCTAAGGAATGGTCTTTGTCATCTTGTTGCCATTATCATCAGATTATTATGAGTGAGCATCTCCTGACTGTGCTCTCTTACCTGCTCTGGCTGGTGCCCTGGGTATCCTCTTCCCCGCTGGTGCTCCTTCTCACCTGTGTGCACTCACTGAAGCTCCATCCAGCCTCGGGCACCACCCCTTCATGAATACTTATTTCCTGCTCTCTTCCTTCCCTGAACACCATCCGTATCTGTATTCTTATTCTGTGGGTCCGTAAGTAGTCGTTCTTCAATTGAACCTTGTTCCCCAGTCTAGAACACAAGTGCTTTGACAACAGGGACCAAGGGACAGAGGTGGTAAGGAGACCAACTTTGCCCTTTCATATTATTTGAGATTTCTTTACACTGTGCATGTATAACCTATTAAAATAATTTTTAAAATTTCATTTCCCTTACTTGTTTCATAAATTATAACACATAAACAACAACAAAAAAACCCTTTCATACAGATTCAGTATGGTAACAAATAAAAATCCATGAAGGTTGGTAAGTGCCTTTGGCTCTGCAGGGAAGATAAAAATAAATAATGGTGATAATAGTTAATGAAAACAAACCAAACCTGTCTGGCTGAATGCTAAGAATAGTGACTTTACTTCATGTGGGGGCTTCCAGATCAATATAAAAAGCCCTACTCCATATTCAAACCTCTGCTATTTACTTAGCTGTTCTCAAATGGGAACAAGCAGACGTCAGCTATCAAGTTTCTAGCCTGGAAAAATCCACAAAGGCCACTGGACACAGACACCGTGAGGACATCATGCAGACAGTTCATAAAAATAACTTGCCCAACATTTTTGGTAACTGATGCAAGATGGGCTTGTGGCTCTGTCTGTTTCCTTGACTTTAGGCAGTAACAACAGAAAAGAAGCCAGTTACCAGGGCTATGAGAACTTGGATGTTGTAGAAGACAGCCAGAACTCACAACAGGGGGAGTACCAGTTCCGTGTCACATGAATGCATAGAAAAATCAACCATAATTCACGTGAAAAAAAAAAAAGCATCAGTTCATTCAGAAATACTTATTGAGCACTTATTACATGCTAAGGATTGAAGGACATTTCAAACATATGTCGGTTATTTCCTGGTTTAACGGAGTTTGACATCTAGTAGTGAAATAATGCTTGTTCAGCAGTTATGTATTAGTATCCCATGAGATGTACAATTTAGCCATTTGGAAGATGGAGACATTGCTTTCAGTGGAGTGATCAGAAAAGGCTCTATTAGAAAGGAGGGCACTTTGAACAGATATATGATTAAAGAGAGCTTTTTATTTAAGTATAATGTACACACATTAAAGTACACCTAGAAAGGCTATAGGCAAACTAAGTTTTCACAGAATGAACACACTAGTTCCATAACCAGCACCCTAGTTGTGTAACCAGATGGACTATTATCATACTCCAGGAGCCTTCTTCCAATCCTTCTGGGAGGGAGTAGGATTTTGTTAGATGAATGTAGATAGAATGTTAGGTGGAGAAGACCTCATAGGATGTGGAAGTTGAAAGGCAGGACCCATGTTTGAAGAATGGCTGGAAGAGTAATTTGTTTGGATTGCCAGCTGGAGAATAGGGTTGGGTCCATGTTGTAGAGTCTTAAATGCCAAGTAAAGGAGTTAGATTTTTTTTTTTTATTTGTTTATTTACAGCAAGGAGTTAGATTTTATTAACTGCTGAAAGTTTTTGAGCAAGGGAGGAATATTTTGTAAAACTTTTGGTGATGACTGGTAATTTACTGGTGATGGGAGAGGTGAATCTGGAGGTTGGGTGACTGGTTGGGAAACTTCTATAATATCCAGATACGGGATAATTTTGGCTCTGCAGCGGTAGGTGAGGACAGAGACACAACTGTCCACAGATGCTATAAAGTGCCACCAAAACCTGAAGGACTGTGGATCTTGAGGAAGGAGGAGGAGTCAAGAGAATTCCCTTCCATAGAAGTAATCAAGACAAAATTTAATAATTTTCTCAAGTAGTTTGTTGTTATTTACTTTTTTGTTAAGGGCTACCACAGTCTGAACGCTGCTTCTCCAAGAAAGCTCTGAAAAAATTTTTTTTACAGTATTTATTTATCCATTTGAGAGAGAGAGAGAGAGAGAGAGAGAGCAAGCATGAGTAGGGAGAGGGGCACACAGAGAGGGAGAGGAGTAGACTCCCTGCTAAGCATGGAGCCCCACACCAGGCCAGATTCCCCAACCCTGAGATCACAACCCAAGGGGAATCAAGAGTCAGTCTTTTAACTGACTGAGCCACCCCAGTGCCCCATTTACAGTATTTAAATAAAACTGTGAGTTACTCTAAGGAAACTCCAAAGAAAGCAACTAAACTTCCAGACAAAGAGCATCCATTGTTAGTCAGAAACATGGACTGTTGTCTTTTCAAATGGGTGCATGCTAGAATAAATATTTTGCTGTGAAAAACTGATTCCAGTCAAGACTTCTGAAGAAGTCATTTTAAAAGCAAATTGTTGGGTGTTGCTCATCCTTCCTTTAAATGATTCTTAAGTATCCAAACTTCTGCACAGGATGAATTAACTAATTGGCTTTAATGTATTTCTACAGAAAATAAAAAATTTCTTGAAGGCCATGATATGTTTTCCTTTGACAACTCTTTATCACTTTGGCTATGTGGATCATTTAAAAAAATATATAAGTTAAAGTATCAAATTAGGCTTTTCTTCTTCCATCAGGTCTTCCTTGAACCCCTTAGACTGGAGAACTTGGCTATCTATGTTGTCTCCTAGCAACTGAGGCAAACTGCATACTTTAGTGATATTACCTGTTTTGCTTGTCTTACTCAGTAGATCCGAAGCTTCCTGGATGCAAATGACATATGCATCATTTTTCCTCTGGTAACTAGCAATGTATGGTACTCCTTAAACGTATTGTAGGTTGAATGAATGAATGAATGAATGGATTGGATTGTTGATTTCAAAGAGCTGCGACGATGAAACAAAATGAGACGATGTGTGTACAGACTGCTATTAAAAGGCATCTAATAGGTATTAGTTAATACTCTTGGGGGCAGGGCAATTATAGCTAAGAATCAAGAAATATATTACTATCCGAGTTAATTTATAAATTTTTTGCTGATATAATATTATTGAAAGCCCAGATTCTCATTGAAAGACCACACTTTTTTTTTTTTTTTTGAGGCTTATAAATTAGTTCAGCAGATCAAGTAGGGAATATTACAGCAGAGAGGGAAGATCAAGTGGGAAAGCAAAAAGTATAGCAGAATGTGACCGTATGGAAAGCGCTAGATCTTGTTTCCTCTTCTGTCTGGCACAGCACAAAGGGCTCCAGGTCTTGGCTCCAAGGTCTTTTTGTTTTTCAAAGATTTTTTTTCTTTCTTTTTTAAACCACTGTCTTTACCACTATATTTTATTGATGCACTCCCCGTCCCTCCATACCATCTCTTCCTCTCCAAAGAGCGGGTTCTTCACTCATCAAGTAATTATTGATGATCTAACATTTACTGTAGGGTCTTTCAAAGTATGTTCTTCTTTGTTTTTCCATAGCACCAGCGCCTTATTCCTTAGAGGCTGTTGTTTGTTTCCGGAGTTTTTGATGCGTGCTGTCTCCAGGCACTATCTGTGTAGTAAAACGTGGGCGAATGGAAGGGAAGTTGAAAGCTGTTGTGTGTCCTTCCTGGGACCGCAAGAGTGGAAGGGAACTGATCTTGGGAAAGCACGTGGGGAGGAGGGGGGTGGGTACAGCCAAGACGACAGCCGGCTTTGCCTGGACCCCATGCTCTCTTTCGACCTGAGGCTCCATCACTAAAGCAGGCTGGCACCAGTGCCCTGGAGCCTGGCTCTCGCGTGCGTCCCAGCCGCCGCCGCTCACCGAACTCACTCGCGCAGCCGAAGTTCAGAACTTTTCCTCCAGCAGAGAGAGGAAGGGTGTTATTAAGTTTGAAAGGGAAGTCCCGCCCTCTTCCCGGATTCCGATTGGTCGGGTCCGGCCCACCCCCTCCAGGGCCGCGGCAGGATTGGCTGCGGGAAGGGAGTCCTGTCGCGGGCCCGGGAGCGGTGGGCAGCCTGGAGCCCCCAGGTGGCAGGTGGGGCCGGGACTGCCGGCGCCGCCTCCACCGCCTTCCCGAGGGCTCGCAGCCCGCGCGCTTGAACGTTCGCGCGCGGTAGAGGCGCGTTGCGCCGCCGGGAGCGGGACTGCGAAGACTTGGCCATGAAGAGCCTGAAGTCCCGCCTGAGGAGGCAGGACGTGTCCGGCCCGGCGTCGTCTGGCGCCGCCGCCACCGCCAGCGCGGTGAGTCCCGCGGCCCGTGCGCGTCCCGGGTTGCCGGCGCTGCCTTCCCGAGAGCCGCGGGGTCGTGTGCTCGGAAGCGCGCGCCGCTCTCCTCAGCCTGCCTTCGTCCGTCCCGCTCCGTCGGTCTGGAGACTCCTTCTTGGGGCCGGGGCTGGGGCCGGGCGTCGGCGCGGAGACCCTGGGAACCCTCCCCGTCGCAGGCCCGGCGCAGCACCCGTCCTTCTCCCCCAGGTCTCCGAGCTCCCGGGAGAAACCCCGGCGCTCTGGGGGTCAGTGGGCCCCCTCCGCCATCCCGGCTTTCTGGGTTCTCCCCAGCGCCTGGCGACCCCGGCTCTTCCCTTCGCCCGGTGTTGGCCCGGCTCCCCACGCGCGCCCTGTCCGGCCCGTCCCGCGGGGGCCAGACGGAGGAGTCGCACCCCGCAGTCCGGGTGGGCTGGGCAGCGGACCCCGCGCCGCCCCGCCGCTCTCCACACCCTCCGTGGGTCCGGGACTCGGAGGCTGGTGGCGCCGGGCTGGGGGCGGGTGGTGTCGTTGTGTGCGGGCCGCCTTCGCGGTTTCCCTGGGGGAGTTTGATTTCTGACAGAGGCAGACGGAATCGGGCAGCGATGCAGACAGAGCCTCTTGGGTGGTGATCCTGGAAGCGGTGGTGAAACTGGGGAGTTTGGTTGTCCTGTGGGGCCGAGTTTCACCTGTGGGACAGATCCGTGGGGGACAGGCATTCGCTGGTTCATCTGCAGCCTGGCCTCCGTGTGTGCACGCTAAGGAGCACTCAGGGCCTCTCTTTCGTTGGCAGGAGATCAGAAATCTTGAGAAACAGCCTGACTGCAGATGCTGGGGATTTAAATAATTTGGCAAGTCAGAAGAATGGCAATGTCATCAGCATTCTATAGTATTAAACTTTACTTAAAAAGTCGTGAAGGGTCAGAAACGCCAATGAGATGTGATGCTCAAACTGCCCAGTTCCCCTTTGGAGTAATTAAAAAGGACCTTTATAATTTTGCACAAAGTTTACCAAATGATTATATATGCTTTTTTGAGAATACTAATTAATCTGCTTTTGGTTAGGAGTTAATTCAGAATTGTGGCTTACTCAATTCTGACTTTCTGGGATGATTTTACTTAGACTTAACAGGAAATTGTGGCAAAACTAGGCTCCTTAATTTCCAGTTTAAAAAAAAGGAAAGCTGTAGTTGGCATGATATTTGATGATTTGATGTTGATTAATAAAGCATGAAATTATTTTATAAGCACATAGGAGAGATTATTTTGTTTCACATTGTTTTTTAGATAATAATTGACAAATGTCGTTTAGTGTGTCAGAGGTCACTGTGGTTGAGTTAAAGATTCAGGTTTTTTGTAGTGCAGGTTGTGTTTCATTTTTATAAAAGATAGCTTTTTATATTTATTTGCTGTATTTTCCCATTTTCTTTGGCTTGCACTACAGATCCACATTCCACCTAGAGACTTTTATACCTTAATTTTATCCTGTTTTCTAGAAATGCAGAGTATTTTTTATTGCTATTATCAGCATGCCTGTTTGCATTGTATACATTTGGAACATTAAGTGCATCTCCCTCAACTTAAATCTTAGCACTTACTGAACTGAGCATTCTTTTTCTTAAAATAGCATAAAAATAAAGAGAAATGCATAGTAAGGTAGAAACTGTCTGCTTAGAAAACATTAAGTTAAATACTAGAATAAATTTTGTAAAATATTTAAATGAAAACAATTGAGTTGATGACTAATAAAACCAAACCAAGGTAGAATAAAATGAACGTACAGGAGAAGTAGGTTCCTTTTGCTTTCAATCCATACCATGATCCCAAATGTCAGATTTGGTCACATGTGTATGTACTGTTGGTGTTACCAGTTGCTTGCCTGTTCCTCCAGGGAGAGTTTAGTATATGCAAGCCAGTATGAATGTAAATATTCACCCTTTATTAGAATGGTAGCACACTGTACTTATTGTTCTATATCCTTTTTTAAAACTGTAAATAATTAGGCCCATTCAGAGCATCTCCCTTCAAATCCTGCTGTAGTATACAATGATGAATAAGCCTGTGTGTATTTCAAGTGTGTTTGTGTGTGTGTGTGTGTGTGTGTGTGTGTGTCCTAAAAGTGGAATTGCTGCGTTAAAGGATGTGGTGCATTTGTAATACTGAAGAATGCTGTTAAATTTCCTTCATCATGTACCCCATGTGTGAGAAGTTACTTTTTCCATGCTTGTAAGACCCCACTGCATGTTCTTTTTTTTTCATTAACAGTTTTCCTTTCCATTTTTCTGTTGGGTTGTTGATTTTTTAAAAATTCATTTGTATGTGCTCTATATCCAGGCAGTTACTCATTTTAATATGAATAGTATGTTTTCTTAATTGGTTACTTGTCTTATGACTTTGTTTATGGTGACTTTTGCTATGCAGAAAGTGGTTATTTTTATGCAATTGAATTTGTCAACCCTCTGTGACTTGTATTTACATAGTATCTTGGTCTTTCTACTCTTCAATATTAAAAAACAAAAAATTCTACCTCCTTTCTTTTAGTTTTTTAATTTGTTTCATTTTTTTAACATTTAAGTTAAATGTTTGATCCGTATAGAATCTATTCTGATATCAGTTAAGGGGCATATATCTTGCTTTTTTTTTTTCTCCCCCATGATTACTGAATTTGAATCTTAAAGCAGTCATTTTAATTATTGTGGAAATAATCACAATATGCTCCGCACAACTTTGATTTGAGGACAAAAATCTTAGATGTGTATTTCATAAATATTTTTTCCTGTTTAGGCTTATGTATCTGAAAGAGATGCTTTAGCAGTAGACTGACATATATTTTATAGTATGTGAAATAAAGAATCTTAACATGCTAAATTATATGTAGGAAAAAATCATTTAAAATAGTCTGAATAGTACCATAGTTTAGAGCTCACTCAACAGAAGTTATGTTTATACACATATGTATAAGTGTAGTTCATAATTATCAACTGTGGGTAAAATACAGTTGAGAATTTGTCCTGTACTAGCTGAATCTGGAGATAGCTGCCTCTTTTAATCATAAAATAAGACTATTTTTGTTGTTGACATTTATCTTAATTACTAAATTGGAGCTTCAGATTTCTGAAAGGGGTAATTAAATGACTGTAAATGCCATTTCAAATCTAGTCAATTATATGTGCAATTATATGTACAATTATATGTACAGTGAGAATAGGCTATTCCGTTTTCACCTAGTTCAGACTAGGAAAATTGAGTAATTAAAATTAAGGGGGTGTATTTCAAGAACTAGTAGATGTACTGCAAACAAATATTGTAAGCAGACATTTTGGAAGAGGGTTCCACGTAAACTGTACCTACACTTAACATTTGTAGTGGAGGAAACGCTTGATTGTTAGTTATCTCTGATATGGGAGGCTGTGGTTATTTTTGCTGCCAATTCTCTAGGCTGCTCTGACTTTGGAACAATGAATTCTGTAAATGAGCAACCAAATATGTACAAAAGCATCTTGTTAATGTTTCAGGACCCTGAAAAAATTCTGCTTTTTCTAAAAACATTTAGAGTTACAAATATAGCAACTGAAAAATATCTTCAAAAAAATTCCTTTGGTTCCCACTAAGAACAGAAATTTGAGATGTTTGGGGTGCCTGAATGGCTCGGTTGGTCAAATGTCCTACTCTTTATTTTGGCTCAGGTCATGATCTCAGGGTCATGAGATGGAGCCCTCCATTGGGCTTCCCGCCAAGTGAGATGCTCTCTATCCTTACCCCCCACCCTGCCTTCTCAGGCACTCACATGTTTTCTCTCAAATAAGTAAATAAATCTTTAAGAAAAAATAGAAGTTCGAGATGTTTAGAAAGCGTAACGGATTATGTTTTGTCTCAATTGTGGTTTTGAAAATGAGGGTTTTGTGTTTCCCTCGTAGGGTTTGGAGTATGTTTGAAAAGATGTTAATATTATAACAATGATTTTGGGGTAATATAAATAAGATCACAAATCATTATGTTTAAACTCATGATACTTAATTGAGCACTGTTTACTCAATTTAATTAAAGTTGATGCCAACCTTTGATTAAAAATGTTTCACTTAAAGTTTTTTTTTTTTAAAGATTTTATTTATTTATTTGAAAGACAGAAATCACAAGCAGGCAGAGAGGCAGGCAGAGAGAGAGAGAGGAGGAAGCATGCTCCCTGCTGAGCAGAGAGCCCGATGCGGGGCTCGATCCCAGGACCCTGGGATCATGACCTGAGCCGAAGGCAGAGGCTTTAACCCACTGAGCCACCCAGGCGCCCCTCACTTAAAGTTTTATTCAGAGAGTTTCCTAGAGTTATTTCTATTTCTTGTGTTCTTGAAGGAAGATCACAGTAAAGAAGACCTGTATTATACTTTTGATGTCAACCCAGGTCATCATGGTGATTTGAATTGCTGAATTTTATTATAATACGAAAGCAGAATGTTTGAGTTGCTTTGTTACATCTTTTGGTACAAGATGGGGCCAATAATTTAAATGATGAGTAATTAACAATTTAAATTCTTTATTATTATTATTTTTAAAAATTTATTTATTTATTTGACAGAGAGAGATAGACAGAGATCACAAGTAGGCAGAGAGGCAGGCAGAGAGAGAGGGGGAAGGAGGCTCCCTGCCAAGCAGAGAGCCCAATGTGGAGTTCATTCCCAGGACCTTGAGATCATAACCTGAGCCGAAGGCAGAGGCTTAACCCACTGAGCCACTCAGGTGCCCCAACAATTTAAATTTTTTAAATAAGAGTGATACAGTGATTATATATCTGTACATATTCTGAAATTTAAAGTGATTAGTTCAGGAATTGGACCTAGGTAAGCAGTTACCTTATTTAATTTGGAAAACATTTATGGAACACATAATTTGGACTTAAGAGTGAATTAATAATTAGATCCTTTGTTAAGAAATAGATAATTCCAAGTTGGAAGCAGAAAATGTGCAAATTGAGCCTGGAACTTTTGTCCCCCTTGAAAGCAAGGATACTATCAAAGATTAGGACTGGAGTCAACTTGAAGAGGTTCCCACTTGACCCATGATGGGACAGTTCCATCAGCAATAAGGATAATATGCCAGTGTATCAAAATCTTGAAATCTGTGATTTCGTAATTATGATTAGAAAAACAGGAGAAAGTTGTCACTTTTGGAGGATGCTAGAGAGCTGATGTATTCTTTTAAGAACCAGAAAATAAAGGCAAAGAAAGAGGTATGCTTTTCCTCAGACTAACTGAGTATTTGATGAGAGAAGTTCCTCTTTTATGCAGGGTGTTTTATTCCAGCTAAGAGAAGAAGGGAGATGGAATTAGTATTATCACAATTTTACACCTTCTAATGAATTGATGGATCTAGGGCAGAGACAGTGATTATCATTGGCTACTAATGTCTCAAAAAGAAAGAAAACCAGATGTAATTTATCTCCTGATGGAAATATTCATTACTGCCTATGAATATAGTCTTGCCATAAGAACCAAACCTGAATATGATAGGCTTCTAGAGCTTTCCTCCATTAACAGAAAATACAGGGATGGAGGGACAATGGGATGCAATGAGTGTAATTATGATCGTAGGAAACTCTTGGAACAAATGGCCTAGTTTCTTCAAAAATAAATTATAAGAAGAAAAAAATGGGGGAGAAATCTAGAGATTAAAAGAGACTTAAGAGACATATTAACTGATTATAATGATAGACTTCATGTAGACCTTGATTAATAATAAAAATAGTGACACCTGGATGGCTTAGTCTGTTAGGCATCTGCTCAGGTCATGACCTTAGGGTCCTGGGATTGAGTCCCACATAGGGCCCCCTGCTCAGGGGAAGATGAGCTTCTCTTGCTTCCTCTGGGTAATGTGGTCCTATGTTTGCAAAGTGTTTTTATCTTTCAGAGAAACACTTAGAAGTGTACTATCTACAGATGAAATGATGTGAAGTGGGATTTGTTTCCAAATAATCTGTGAGTGAGTGGGTAGGAGAAGTGAGTAGGGGGTACAAGTTGAAATGGGATTGGTCATGAATTAATTGTTGTAGTTGGCTGTTTCGTGATACTGTTGTATTTACTTTTTGTGATGCTACTGTATTTTCTATATATTCTAAAATTTCTATCATAAGAAAAAACTCTAGTCACAGCCTTCAAATTTTTAAGAGAGCTAAACAAAAAGTAATAATACCTTATGTTAAAACCATCGATAGAGGTGTATATAAATTGCTGTGGGAGCGCAGATGTGTAGGGTGGGGTCAGGGAAGAGGCTGGAAGGTGAAGGTGAGCCTGGGCCAGATGGACAGTCTGAGGGGCTTTCCAGGCAAGAGAATAGCCAAGTGCAGCGGTTTGGAGCTGTGAAATCAGAGAGTGCTCTGAGGGAGCACCAGGTTTGGAAAGGAGCTTTGGTGTTTTGTTAGGGGGTGGTGCAGATGAGATATGGACCAGAATTTGGACGAGGCAGCTGGGCAAAATGGTTAAAGGAAGGCTTTGCCTTTTTGTTTTTTTAACCTGAGTTAAAAGTTTGGATTCCTCGACAAGTTTAAATCCTTGTTCAGAGAGATTTCTAGTTGGAGCGGGTAAAGTTTCATCTGAAGAAGTTATTCTGTTAGTGAGGTAACAAGTTCACCCTTTTCCCCTTCCCCCTAGAATTAGCTAATAGCCAGCAACATTATTCTTATCAGCCCTGTTTAATTTACAGTGGAATGCTTGGTAAAGAAATCTACATCCAAGAATTTTAGACTTAAACATTATAACTCATGTGTTTTATCTCTGTCATAATGGAGGATTTAAGTATTCTGTTAGGAGTCATGCAAACATTTGCCCAGACACCTAAGGAATGTAACAAATGGTTGAAAATTTCCACCTGCCCGAGCTTATTTATGCAAGAGCCATCAAATTGATTTCTGTAGGGAATTTAATTTGCCAAAAAATGTTGATTGAAATGCACTTACTGAAATTGTAAATAGAAAGGTGGGCTAGTATATGCTTATTGCCTCATTTTCCTAAATCATAAAATAACTAAATGCTTTATATATGTCTAGGTTTAAATATATGACACAAAAATACAGGAATAAATTTACCTGTTGTCCCAAAAACGGTTTCCTCTTTTGGATTTTTGTTACCCTCAGAAATCTTGGATATTACTGACATTGACTAATTAATTCCTGAATGGTATAGTCTCTGAAATGATGTGTCAATGATGAACTGATATAGTTGAGTTACTAAAGCTCTGGCAAAAGATGTGGTATGATGAGCTGTCATTATACAATCGAATCAGACCTGCTAAGTGCCCTTGAGAGAGAGTAGGTATGTGACTGAACCCGTCAAGGTAAATGGCTGTCTATTGTTTTAAAAATCTTGCCCCACCTTCCAAAGGTCATACATGTTCAGGGTAGAAAATAAAATACAGTTGAAGATAAAGAATAAAACATGCCACCATGCCATATCATAAACCACTGCTTATGCTCTTTTTAAATTTTCCAGATTGCCTCTTTGTTGTTCAATCAGCATTTAATTACCTTGATGCTATAGTAATGATATATGTATAATTTCTTGAATCATATTTGATTCTAATAACCCCCGTATTTAAAATTATAAATCATTTGAAATGATTGGAGCAGATGTGAATGTCCCATTAGGAATACTAAGTAAATGCTAGTGAATTACTTAAAAAGAAGTTAGTTATAAGAAATCCAAGTGCCCATAGCCAATATTTATTGAGCATGTATGCCCTAGCATTGTTCTGAGTGCTTTACCTTAGCTTATTTAAACTTCACAGCAACCCTAAGAAGTGGGTGCCATTGCCATCATTTTACAGACAAAGTTAGTTTACTTGCCTCAAGTGCCATACCTAATAAGTGGAGATCAGGTAGCCCGACCCTGGAACCCATGTTTTTTTAACTATTGTGAAATGATAGAATTTCAAATTTAAAGCGATGACATTTGTATCTTGAGCTATATACCAAAGAAAATTGGAGGGAGGCATGTTTAGGGGGAAGGAAGGCCTTTTATGTTAAGTCTCGAAACCAATTTGTGTTCCTTCCAGCAGTGTATACAGTTGTTGCATTCACTACACCTTTCCAGTAATATGATTTAGAACATATTTGTCAACTTGATTGGAAAAATAATACAGCTTTAACAAAATACAGCTTTAATCTGTGTTTTTGATTTCTAGGCAGTGTGGACATACATTTCTATGCTTATTGCCGCTTTTACTTCTTGTTTTAAGAACTGTTTGTGTTTGACCATTTTTTCCTTTTGGTGCCTTATTCATGTTGATCTCTCAGGGCGTTACATCTTAATTTTTGCTACTTGGCTTATTATAGCTTTGAGAGTAGTGCGTGTCTCACTATAGCTGTGTTGCTGACACCTTCCCTTGTATTCCAGTTTATGTTTTATGTACTTAATTTTATGATAATTGATACATTAAGACTGTTGGCTATTTTATATTCACTGTGGAGTGTAAATAATGGTATAAAAGTCCTTGATTTGTCCCATTAAATTTTTGTCTTGAATTCTACTTTGTCATATTATCTGTGATATTCTTACCCGTTTTGCCTTTTTGCTTTTGCATGTGTGTGTATTTGCCCAACACAGTATCCTACAGTTCTGGGTTTTAAATATTTAGGAGGATGTATCGGTGAAACCAGTGCTGAGAATCCAGTAGAACTGAAAAGTGGGCTTACTGTCTGGAGATGTGCCTGTACAAGTGTGTACTATGGGGTACTTTTTTGGGGGGGGGGTGATATGTTTTTAATATTGACCTTATTGATAATGTTGTCAGGATTTGACATTACCTCTGTGATGAGGTTTTCCCGTTCAGGTGCACAAGTAATTATTTTTTTCAATCTCAGTGACTTTTGGTTCATTTTTTTTTTTTTAAACCAGATTGTGACATAATTAAAGAGCGGGAAGAGGGGAAGGACATGTACATCATGCTTTCTAAACTAAAAAAGTGAGTGTATAATTTTTCTTCTAGCTTGTTTTTGTTATTCCATGATTTTCTCATCTGCAAGGTACTTACCTTGTACAGAGGTTGGGGGTCCTTTGAAAACAGTCTCCAGTGGAGAAGCCTAATCGGTATAGTTGGGCTCTAGTGAGGGTATCACACACTGATCTTTTTAGCCCTATAAGGGAGGAAAAACCCACAAACACTTGCTGATTTACATGTGAGAGATATTTTTAATGAGAGCTCTTTTTATGATTCATCTCTTTTTTTTTAATGTTGGATTCTTTTAAAAAATTAACATTTTATCTTTAAAAAAGGACTTTATGATACAGAAACAACATTTGTGGTACTGGCTAAGTAGATAAAGGTGGAAAATGGAGTGTTTCCTCAGCCTTAGAAAAGCCAGGTTGTGGGCCAAAGAATGTCCATTCATAGTTCCTGCAGCCCTGCCTGGGGCAGAATGGAGGCAGGGCAGTGTGTCAGGCAACTTGGGTCTGAGTCTTGCTGCCCCTTTGTGACCTTAGGCAAGTTACTGAAATATACCTGTTTCCTCATTTGGAAAATGGGATTCATAGTTATAGTTAAGAACTCAGTAAATGTTAGTTCTCTTTATTACTAACTGAAAAATCTCACCAAGGGTCTTTCCACTTTTATCCTTCATAACCAGATGAACAGCAGTCTTTCCTCATCTTTTCCTTTCCCATTAATACATGCTCTTGTAGACTTTTAGATGGAGATCTTCAAAAGGCTATCTACTCTAGCCTCTTGGCAAGAGGTGTCTCTACTTTTAATTTGTTAAAAAAAAAAAAAAAAGTTTCTTCAAGGCCGAGGCTGAGCACGAGGGAATGAGAAGCAGTGGAAGACAAGAGCTTCGAAGTATGGTGGGGGAGTTCTATAAACAGGTAATATAAAGTCATAACTGATGTGACAGGGGACTGTACTCAGTGCTGATCCAGTCTGGGGCTGAGGAGTTGGTGATGGTGGTTTTGTTTTTGTTTTTTTAAACAGGATGAGTTGCTGTTGCTGTTTTTTTAAAAAAAAAGTTGAGGGGGAGATTCACAGAACATAAAATTATTTGTTTTATTTATTTTTAATTTGTTTTAAAAAATATTTATTTATTTGACAGAGAGAGGGCATAAGCAGTGGGGAGGGGCGGAGGGAGAGGGAGAAGCAGAGCAAGGACCCCCATGCAGGGACTCAATCCCAGGTTCCTGGGATCATGACCTGAAGCCAAAGGCAGATGCTTAACTGACTGAGCCACCTAAGTGCCCCTAAAATTAATCATTTTAAAGTGAACAGTTCAGTGGCATATAGCATGTTCACAGTGTTATGTAACTGCCATCTCTGTCCAGATCTAGAACATTCTCATCACTCCAGAAGGAAACCCTGTACCCATTAAGCAGTTGCCTGTGTGATCCAGGAAAGGATGAAACTGCTCTCCCAGGCAACAGCAAGAGCAAAGGCATGAAGTGAAGAGTCCTGAGTTGGGGGAGAGGGTAGTTGGTTTTCAGCTTAGCGTTGGTGAACCCTAGAATAATAGGCAAGGGGATGGAGTAGGAGATAGGAGGGGAGATTGGGGCTAAATCTTAGAATGGCTTAAAATATGCCGTATTTTCAGAGTGTTGGACTTTGTCCTGTGTGTTCAGAAGTTGGGAATCACAGGATCAAAGGTCTTTTGGATGGATTACTTGGTAGCTCTAGTCAGGATCTTGAAGGGGTCAAGCTTGGCAGCAGATGGCTTGTGTATGAGGTTGGTACCATAGTTAGGTAGGAATTCGTGGGGGCCAGAATCGTTCTGCAAGGGACAGAGAGGAGGGCACCATGAGAGAAACTGGTATATGAGCCCCAGAGAAGTTGTGACTTGTCGAAGTCACACATGGTCAACAGATCAGAGCCCCTGCCTGCTGGCCCTGAGCGAGCCCCACTGAGCTCCCGGGGCGTGCTGCAGTGTTCAGGAGGTGCAGTCCCTGGCTAGAGGTAGTTGTGTTCTAGAACACCACCTGTATCTTCGTGTATGCTAGCATGTTAGCCTTGTTTTCATGTGACTTGATGTATAACCAGGTTGGATGCGTAACTCAATGTTCTGATGGTGTTGCTTGCAAAAATATTTCTGAAAGTTTAACTTACGATGCTAATAATCATAAACACAGATGCTGAGTTTATATCTAATTTGTTCTTTCCAATTTTTATTATGAAAAATTGAAATAGAAAACTAGAAAGAATAGCACAGTGAACTAGGATCTGTCTGCTCACTACCTAGATTCAACAATTAACATTCTGCTGCATTTTGCTCTATCTATATATGTGTATGTATATAAAGATAGAAAATAGACATGCATTTTTCATTGAGCCTTTTGAAAATGAGTTGTAGACATTATATTTTACCTTTAAATACTGTAGCATCCATCACTTAAGAATAAGACATCCTACTTATCTACAATATAATAGTGATATTTTTAACTGTAGATTTTATTTATAGATAGGAAACTTAGGGCACTATATGATTTATGAGGTTGAAGCAAAATTGGAAGAATTTATGTTTTCCAATTCCTTAGACTCCTTTATCCTACATTGTACATGATAATACTTTGTCTCAAATTTTAGTAATATTAATGCATTATTTTGATGATTTTTGTCACATTCCTGAAATGCTCGTGCTAATGGTTACTATTCTTTTAAAATGATTCACTTAAAAAAACACTGAAATATTGATATATTTATTTAGAAGGAAGCTGGATGAAGGATAGAAAGAAAAGGGGGTCTTAATGGTCCTCAGGGATGTAGAAATTCTCTCTTAAAGATGAGCATCGCTAGGGAAGGATGAGTAATAAAAGGGTGGGGACAGGTGGGAAGAGGAGGTTGGTGTGCAAGCACGAGGCTTCAGGCAGGGCGTGAGTACTTGTGCTCTGCCTGTCTGGTCTCTAGATTGATCCAGGAATCAGGGCATTGGTGCTGGTTCCTCCTATTGAACCTTTTCTTACATTTTTTTTTTTTTTTTAAGATTTTTATTTATTTATTTATTTGGCAGAGCCGGAGAGAGAACACAAGTAGGCAGAGAAGCAGGCAGAGGGGGGGGAAACAGGCTCCCTGCGGAGCAGAGAGCCCGGTGTGGGGCTCGATCCTAGGACCCTGGGATCATGACCTGAGCCGAAGGCAGAGGCTTAACCCACTGAGCCACCCAGGTACCCTTTTCTTACTTTTCTTAAGTTGGGCTTCTCTTATTTCTCTGATTTTTCTCTCTATTCTCCAGGGTCCACTGCTATATCTGCCCCTGTTTGCAGGCTGATCCTGAATGATCTGGAACCTTAGGAGGACCTGTCAGTAGACTTTCCTTGTCTCAGTGAGGTATATATACTGTATGCATTGAATAGACTATACTGACAAAAATGTCAATTTCAGTATTCTGCCACTACGTAAGGTAAATACTTTCCTGTTTGAGGAATAATTCTTTTTTTTTTTTTTTGAAGATTTTTTAATTTATTGGACAGAGAGAGACACAGTGAGAGAGGGAACACAAACAGGGGGAGTGGGAAAGGGAGAAGCAGACTCCCTACCCAGCAGGGAGCCTGATGCAGGTCTCCATCCCAGGACCCTGGGATCATGACCTGAGCAGAAAGCAGACACTTAATGACTGAGCCACCCAGGTGCCCCAGATTTTTTTTTAAACTTCCCTTTATAGGGAATGATAATTTGTTGAAATTCTTAATTAAATAATTATTCAGTCATTAGAACTGAAGAATGCACATTTTAAAAAAATCATACATTCTTGGGGCGCCTGGGTGGCTCAGCGGGTTAAAGCCTCTGCCTTCGGCTCAGGTCATGGTCCCAGGGTCCTGGGATCGAGCCCCGCATCGGGCTCTCTGCTTGGCTGGGAGCCTGCCTGCTTCCTCCTCTCTCTCTCTCTCTCTGCCTGCCTCTCTGCCTACTTGTAATCTCTATCTGCCCCAAAAAAAAAAATAAATAAAATAAATAAATAAATCTTTAAAAAAAAATCATACATTCTTTAAGTATTTACTGTATCCCAGACCCTGCATTGCCTATGGAATGTAAATACAAAATTCATAATCATATTCGAGATTATTTGGAGTTTTTCTTCAGTTCCTTTTCTCTAAGCTTAACTATCACCTGGAATTATATTTAAGAACATAATACCATTTTTGGGTGGATTGAAATACTTAAATTCTTGTATGAACATGTAAATTACTAATGTGTCCAGTATTTTATTTGACTACTAAATAAATATTCTAGTTTAGGATATTAGTTACTTGGCCATTTGTTTTTTTGTATTTCTTGTAGCTTTGGGTTTTTTTATTGGTCTATTTCTTAAGAATTTTTATAAAAATCAATGCTTTTCTTTGACAAATTATTCTGTGATTTTACTTTTCCTTGTGTAAATAAAAAATGTCTTGCAATTTTAGAAGCATCTTTCATTTTAGTGTCCACACCATTTAAGTAGAGATATTCTTAGGCAAAAGATCAGGAATAACAAGATGTCAGAAAATCTTGGTTTGAGTCCAGGCACTGCTATTGAAAAACTCTGTGACCTTGGGCAAATGAGGTTTTTTTTTTTTTTTTTTTAGATTTTATTTGTCAGAGAGAGAGAGAGAGAGAGCCCGAGCTCGCACGCTGGAGAGAGCACAAGCAGGGGGAGTGGCAGACAAAGGGAGAAGTAGGCTCCCTCTGGGATCACGACCTGAGCCACCCACGCATTCCCTTGGGCAAATTACTTTTAAGTTTCAATTCTTTCTCTTGTTAGATGGGGATAATTTTACTTGCCTTTCTACCCTACCAGAGATCTTAAGTACTAAAAAGAATGAAAACCTTTTGGAAGCTGTAGAACAATAACAATGTAAATGGAAATGCAAGCAGTGGTTACTATCTGTCAGTTAAAATACTACATTAGTGTTTGTTAGGTGTCCCTAAAGTTGTACTGAGCCAATTCTGAAAATACAGAAGATGTTGCTCACATCTTGATGAGATGAAGAGTCAACTTTATTATTTGTAGAATGGAAAGATCTTCTGAATTCTAATTTGAATCGCTTTTCCTATTAATTGCATGAGTGGGGAATAAGAAGAGTACAACTTTTGTTTTGTACAAAGGAGTTTTGAGTTGGTTAGCTGAATAACACACTTGACAGGGAAAAATCTTTGTAAGTTTACAAAATGCCTATTTTTCCGCACTGAACTTCCATTGTAGAGTAGCACAATGAATGTGAACCTTGCAAGCTGTGGAAAACATGACCCTTGTGCATTTGATAAGAGGTTAAGCTATGTCTAGTATTTTATATTCATGGCTGTTAGGAGCTTCTCATTCCATGGTGTCATTCACAGCTATCAATGTGTTCTTTCTACTGGTTAGTATCAATTGGGAGAATCCTGACTTATTTTGCTGGAAACCAGTCTTTGGAATTCTGTTGAGATACACTCTGCTTGTATATTTGCCACTGTGTAAGTTACAATTACTCTGAGACTTAAAGTTTAAGCAAAAATCAGTTCTACCAATATTTAACAAACTTTTTTTTTTTTTTTTTGGTCTTAACACTTTTATTGCCTGCACTCATTTTCTTGTGATTCCTAAGGACAGTTATCCAGCCTCTTGCAGACTGCCCCACCTTGGGTCCACTGTCAGCCTCCTGGCAGGCTGTGGGCGATTTTTAGCTCAAGAGTAGCTGAGATTTAGAAAGACTTCTTTTCCCTGGCAAGGAGGGTGAATTTTCTGAAGGCTAACAAACGTATTTATGATCTGTTACATTGTACTTGCATTCAACACATATTTATTTATTTAGCACCCACTATATGCCAGGTTCTTTTCTTTTTCCTTCCTTCCCTTCTTCTTGCTTGCCTGCCTGCCTCTCTTCCTTCTTTTCCTTCCTCTTTCTTTTCTTCCTTTCTTTCTCTCCTCTTCTTTTTTCTCCTTCCTCCTCCTCCTCTCTCACTAGATTTGTGTGTTGGGGATGGGAACGTACACCAAAGTCAGGTAGCTGACTCTAGCCTGATCCTTAGTTGTATCCTTAGTCCTAGTTTTTAATGAACTTTTGTGGAATAATCAGTATATGAGCTGGTTTTTCTTTTCTTTCTTTCTTTTTTTTAAGAGATTTATTTATTTATTTATTTATTTATTTGACAGAGAGACAGAGATCACAAGTAGGCAGAGAGGCAGGCAAAGAAAGAGAGAGGGGGAGGCAGGTTCTCTGCTGAGCAGAGAGCCGGATGCAGGGCTTGATCCCAGGACCCCAAGATCATGACCTGAGCCGAAGGCTTAACCCACTGAGCCACCCAGGCGCCCCTGGTTTTTCTTTTGGCTCATTTACCTCCTCTAATCTTTATATCTAGAATGAAACTGGACTTTTGTGTTGTAGAAATTGCCACTGGATTCAGAGTTCTTTGCTTCTCATTTCCCCAGGCATTCATTATGATTTCTCACTTAAGTGGCACTAACCTTTATTTCCATTTTTATGGTTCTTTATTTCCTAAATGTTCAACCTCTTATTGTGACTAGAACATTGGCCCCCCCAAAGGTGACAGTTTTGCAAAAACATCTTTCTATTTTTAAACCAGGAGAAACTTCACTTCTTTTTTTTATTTAACCAATTTAAAAATCTGTATTATTTTATTTTCTCTCCAAGTTTTAAAATAACCTTCACTTTATTTCTTTAATGCATTTAAATAATTGATTTGTAGCGTTTTAGAATTTGAAAGGACCCTAAAGGTTTTCTGGGCCAGTGGCAAAATTACCTTCAAGATTTTCAGGCTTAACCCACAGTGGAAGTATATTTTCTTTTTTTTTTTTTTTTTAAATGTCTTTATTTTCTTATTTATTTATTTATTTATTTATTTATTTATTTATTTAATTGACAGAGAGAGATCACAAGTAGGCAGAGAGGCAGGCAGAGAGAGAGGAGGAAGCAGGCTCCCTGCGGAGCAGAGAGCCCGATGTGGGGCTCGATCCCAGTACCCTGAGATCATGACCTGAGCCGAAGGCAGCAGCTTAATCCACTGAGCCACCCAGGCGCCCCGGAAGTACATTTTCTATTGTGGTACAGAGATGTGGTAGACAGAATTCTAAAAATGACCACCCATGAACCCCCTCCCCAAACCAGGACTTTGGCTATGATGAGATAATATGCCTATGATTATGCTGCTACATGGCAAAAGAGATTTTGCAGATGTAATTTAAGGTTGTAATCACTTGACTTTGAGGTAGCCAGTAAAGGAGATTATCCAAGTGGACCTATTCTAATCACATGAGCCCTTTAAAAACAGATTTTTCCTTGACTCACAGCAGAACTGAAAGAGAGGTTTGAAGGACAAGAGAGGTTTGTTATGTCGTTGCTGGCTTGAGGGTGTATGGGCTGTGGGAGAAGGAATGCCAGTGGCCTTCGGAAGCTGTGAGAAAGAGGGTCTGGTTTGACAGCCAGCAAGAAAATGGGTGCCTTGGTCCTGTAGCCGTAGGGAACTGAATTCCACCAACAACTTGAATGAGCCTGGGGAAGCAAATTCATCCCCACGTAGGAGCCCACGTAGGAGCCCAGACTGGCCGACTTGGTTGGCACCTTGATTTGTGAGACCCTAAATAAGGAACCCAGTCCGTCCCACCTGGGCTTCTAACCTACACAAACGTGAAGTGATAAGTAAGTGTTGTTTTAAAGCCTCTTAAGTTTGTGGTGTATTTTTACACAGTAGTAGAAGACTACTATGCAAGAGCATTTTGCAACCATATGAAGAAGTTCTGTGAAAGAGATGGAATTCTTAGAAAAAAATCAGAATAAAAAAATGTAGTTACAGCCTGATAATAATGATATAAAACATTCACTTGGGAAGAGACCAGCAGGGGATATACAAAGATAATCATCGTTACAAATGTTGACATTTTTATTTTCCATTTTTTGTCATGTTATTTTTTATAATTAAAATAGTTTTATCTTATTAGAATTTATAATAAATCTATGTAAAACTAGCAGCTTAATTTTATTTGGGAACTTATTACTGGGAACATGCAAATTCATGGGCCTGAAAGACACTTACTGGCAAGTGTTACATGTGAAAAAGTTCTGAATGTTCCTCCTAGTTTCGCTTAATTATCAAATATCGTGAAGTGCATTGGTAGCAAGAACCCTTATATTTCCTGACATTTACCATATCACTCATTTGCTGAGGAAATAGCTTTTGTGGCCCCTCTTGTATTGATGAGGAGAATGCACAGGCCTGCACGTTTTTTAAAGAGTTTCTGAGTGGAGGTCTAGGAATGGCCCCTGGAAAGATAGATTTAAAGCTGTCATGTATGGCCTTTAAGATAAAGATGTGAAAGGACTCCCCTTATTATTACTCGTCTTCAAGCCACTTTAAGTCCTTCAGCCTTAGTAAAGTTAAAGCGTTATTTAATGCAAGGAGTCCTGTAAGTTAAACTCTTATTTAAAAAGTCAGAGCGTTTTCTAGATAGACACTGAGCAAGCAGAACAGCAGTTTTCTTAATTGCCTAGATCTAATTACATTCCTGCTGTGCAACTATTCTGAGAGCGTGGGAAAGGATGAGTCACAAAAGAGGAAGGAACTCCACTTAGGACCCAGTATAAAGATTTTTGGGTGTGGTGTGTTTGGGTGTACTCCCCAAGACAAATGAAGTGTCTCATTTAACACAATGAGGCTATCCTGGAGAGTTTTTGTTGTTGTTGGGTCTGACCTGTAAGATAAACTTTCCTGTGTCTGCTCCTGACGGCTGAGCAAGGTCGATCCTCCTCAAAAAGGATAACAGGGGAAGGAATGCTGTTGCCTCACGAAGGTGAAACCGTATCCTCTTAAGTTTTTCTTGAATCAAACTGGTTTCTTAAAACTAGCATTGCTAACCACATGGGATTCTATTGCTTTTCATTGTTCCTGGGTGATACCATTGATTCAATTAAATGGCAATAACTGGAAAAAAGATGAAAATGATAACATTTCAATTTGAAGCGTGAATACACATGGTTAACAATGATAAGCCACTTTGAATTATTATTTTTTAAAAGATTTTGTTTGTTTGAGAGAGACGGAGAGTGTGAGCAGGGGGGAAGGGCAGAGGGAGAAGAAGCAGCAATTTCCCCACTGAGCAGGGAGCCCAGCAGACGTGACAATGCAGTTCCTGATGTCACAGGCTGGTCCCAGGACCTTGAGATCTTGACCTGAGCTGAAGGCAGAGGCTAACTGACTGAGCACCCCTATAAACCACTTTTAAACACCAGACCAGCTTGGTAAAGGACAGTTCTAGAAACTTCCTGGAATGCCTGATTTTTCCACCTTCATAATTTCAAACCATTTAAGTGGTCCGATTGTATGCTCATTGGTGACCCTTTCTGCTGAGTTCCCCCATCCTTGTTTGGTATCATCATTCTAAACAGGCTAAGCAGACCCTGTGGTTCTTTGAGGGGATGCAGATGGTAAGATGAGTAGGGTGTAAGTGTCATGGCTTAGTACAGGACAGACCTTGGGGATGTGGGAATTAGGGTGCTGTTTTCTGCTAAGTGCAGTTCCTGCTGGACTGGAGGTTAAATTAAAACAACAGGCTCTTGCCTCATATTTTTGGCTCATCTTCTACCTCTAAGAATGAGTCTTTCCTTAAATTGGTACCCTAAACAATCTATCCCCAAACCCTAGTCCTGGCTTTGCCCATGGATGCATCATGGGAGTAGCAAGTTATCCTATCTTTTCTTTTCTCTGATGGAGAAACTCTTCTCTTTGCTCAGAGAATCTGCAGTGAGGTTCTTATATATATGGTTTTTGTATATATGACTTGGTTTGTTCTTGTATCTGTGATTTGACTTGGCCAATGATATCACAGATTTATACTTTAATGTAAGAGCGTATTCAGCTGACAATGATTTGTAAGATTTTTTAACGCAGCTCAAATAGTTTGGTTTATATATATCATTTTAGCAATGCAAGTATGTGAAAACAGTTCAGATCAGTAAGTATTTCAATTGACTGCAAGCTTTTCTAATACATTGTTTGGGTTTGTCTCTCTCTCTCTCTCTCTTTTTTTTTTAAGATTTTATTTATTTATTTGACAGAAAGAGAGAGAGAGATCATAAGCAGGTAGAGAGGTAGGCAGAGACAAAGAGGGAAGCAGGCTCCCCGCTGAGCAGAGAGCCCGATGCGGTGCTTGATCCCAGGACCCTGAGATCATGACCTGAGCCGAAGGCAGAGGCTTAACCCACTGAGCCACCCAGGTGCCCCGGGTTTGTCTCTTTTTTAATTGTCAAGGCGATACTGTGATTTGTTGTGCTCGCTTTTTAAATGAATACGCTCTGTTTCTGTAATTTCTTACAGAACCTTTCTGTGGTGTGTTTCACATCTGTAACTGGCGCTGGACTGAGAGGTGGAATTGGGGGGTGCATTGCCATTGTGAAATGGGAAGAGGAGTAGATGTGAGACGTAGTTCTGACACAGAATTTTGAAGGTTGGGAGAGAAACAACACGATTGATTGATTGTTCTTCAAAGAAACAAATAAGAATCATCCTGGGGCTTAGATGTGCATTACATACCAAATTCTAGAGTATTAATTTAGTTTAACTGCTGACACAATTATCTTTCATATTGACTTTAACAATGTGGTAACGTTTTTGGTTAAATTATATAAGTTAGCAGGAATCTATCATCAATGGACTTTTGAATGTTTAATATGTAGCCCCTTGAAAGTTGGTATACATCTTACATATCTATAAAGTTTGCATTTTTAGAATCACTTGAATAGACTTTTAAAGCAAAATTAGTTTATTGGCAAATATAGACCATTTATCTTCACCTTAATCCATCTCTTTATAGCAGCGGTTCTCAACTGCAGGCAGTTTTGTTTTCTTGGGCACATTCGGCAAAATCTGGGTTGGTTGTCACAACTTGGGGGGTACCACTGATGTCTAGTGGGTAGATGCCAGGGAGTCTGCTAAACATTGTATAATACGAAGGATAGCCCCTCCACAACAGAAACTTCTGGAGTTCTGAATGTCAGTAGTGCCAAGTCATAACAAAGTATAATTTATGTCATCCTTTGCATTTTCCATTATTCCCCCATCTTAGGTGAAACGAATTTTTTTAAAAAGTGCTCTTATGGGGCGCCTGGGTGGCTCAGTGGGTTAAGCCGCTGCCTTCGGCTCAAGTCATGATCTCAGGGTCCTGGGATCAAGTCCCGCATCGGGCTCTCTGCTCAGCAGGGGGCCTGCTTCCCTCTCTCTCTCTGCCTGCCTCTCTGCCTACTTGTGATCTCTTTCTGTCAAGTAAATAAATAAAATCTTTTTAAAAAAAGTGCTCTTATGATATTTGATAGATTGATTAGAAAAAGGGCCCCATTCTCTACTTTTCCTTGTATCTACACTCTGTAATGTGACGGTTTTCCCGTCTCTCTTTTTTTTTTTTTTTTAAGATTTTATTTATTCATTTGACAGAGAGAGAGATCACAAGTACACAGAGAGGCAGGCAGAGAGAGAGGCAGAGAGAGAGGAGGAAGCAGGCTCCCTGCGGAGCAGAGAGCCCGATGCAGGGCTTGATCCCAGGACCCTGAGATCATGACCCGAGCCGAAGGCAGCGGCTTAATCCACTGAGCCACCCAGGCGCCCCAGTTTTCCCGTCTCTTGATTCTAGGTTGTGCTTTACTTTGGACAATAGAAAGTGTTGGAAATGATGTTAAGCCTGCTCTCAAAAGATCTTTCGTGCTTCTGTTCTCTCTTATGAACAAGCCCATGCCGGACTGCTAGTTAGCAGTTGCTCCTGTTACCCCGACTGTCAGCAGGCTGATCACCAGACCTGGGAAAGATGCCATCCTAGACCACCCAGCCCCCAGCCAGCCAACTTGGGCAATTGGTAGTAGCTGCATGCATAGTCCTGAGATCCCTCAGTATGGCCCAGCACAGCGCAACTGCCCAGTTGACCTGTAGACTCATGAGCAATAATAAATGGAGCTACTTTAAATCACTGTGTTTTGGTTTTGCTGCAAGAGAAAACTGATACATTATGATATAGTAATGCTTTTGTGGGGGAATGGACATACTTGCTTTTTTGTCTAATTATTACTAATCCCAGGCAGAGGGCTTGTTAAAAAAGCCTTGATATGGGATTGTATTTGTTGTCTTCATGTTTTAAAAACGGGAAAGCCATTAAGATTGGAGTCGGGTGAGCAAAAGGGAGAAAGTGGAAAGAGATTAAATCAGTGATCTCTTGGAGTCTGGATCATGTTTGGGTAATGGTTTTGGACTGTATTTGGATTCCAATCTGAAGGATTCAGCAGGCCAGTTTTTTTTTGTTTGCTTGTCCACAGAACATCCCGTATATTGGGTTTGTTTGCTGCCTAATTATCACTTTTAGGTTCAATATTTGTGGTAAGAATATAAACGATTAAGGGGTTTTAAGCAAAGGAGTGATAGATCTGACTTGTTTTAAAAATGATTCTGACTCTTGTATGGAGAATAACTGTGGGGAGCAAGGGACAAGGGTGGAAGTGAGGAGAGACCAATTAGTAGATTATCATAATCCAGTCCAGGATGCAGATAGACACTAGAAAAAATGTAATCTATAATAGGTCTCATTGCCATTGATTAATCTAAATTAATTTTTTACTAGGCTATTTTTAAAACTTTCTTTTGCATCTTCCACATACTGTCACTTGAGAAATAATGTAATTTAAAAAAATTGTTCTATTAGAATAATGTACTCCTTGGTCTTTTTAAAAACTCATCTTTCCCCAGCACATTAATGACAAGTTTAGGAGGTGTGTGAGGCTCTGTTATTATCTGTATTATTGGAAAAGCTTAAGCAAATTATTTAGTTGGCCTCTAAATGTGGCTTTGTTCTCTGTTTAAGGACTGTGGAATGTGGCTTTTTTTTTTCTTTTTTTTAAAGTAAAAGGCTGTGATTGAGGTACAAAAGATATTCCTTTAAAAGATTCAAACATCTTCTATATAACAAAATTATTATATTTCATAAATACATATAAGCAAATAGACTAAGTTGTTTTTAAATATAGAAGTACAATGCAAATTAAAAACTGAATAAAACTTACTAGAAGGCCTCTAACATAAAATTTGAGATTTTGACCTCAAGAAAAACACCATTTTTCTTCTCTAATGTAGACATTTATAAGACTCAGTATGAAACATCTCACTCTTCTTAATCTGTTCACGATATAAGAGTGGTTCTCAAATAGGGTACTGGTAGCATTCAAAAGGGACAACCTTCCAAGACATTGTGCCTCAGACACTTAGGAGACCACCGATTCAAATTAGTCTACCGGCTCTGAAGAGTAATGATTTTAAATCACCACAACTATTCTGGATCTCAGATCTGCTCATTATAAAACATTTTCCACATCCTTGAAATTCAGAGAAAGAATATAATGTCTGTGAGACACAATTGTGAGATACCTCTCACAATACCTAAGAGTATCACTCATCAGCATTTGGTAATCGGTGAGCTGAAACTCTGTTGACACACAGTGCCTAGCCCTGCCATTAGCAAAGTTCGTGTGCTCTGTCACCATCAGCCAAAAGCTTACAAGTGGATGCACTTGTTAACTACAATTAGAATAATCACCCCGAGGGGCACCTGGGTGACTCAGTTGAGCGTTGGACTCTTGATTTTGGCTCAGGTCCTAATCTTAAGTCCCAAGTTGGGCTCCACACTCAGAGCAGAGTCTGCTTGAAATTCTCTTCCTCTCCCTCTCCCCCTGCTTGAATATGCATGCGCTCTCTCTCTTTCAATAAATAAAAGAATAATCACCTCATTTTAAGTAAGTACAGTCCCTCTGTTAAGATGATAATAAAGATAATTAAGATAAAGATAATAAAGGTAAAGATAATAGAGATGATAATAAAACAGACTAATAAAGATATTGACGATAAAGATATTGAAGCTCCATTTCTCAAGTACAGAAAATATTATTTTAAGACCTTTGATTATGTTGGCATTCTTTTTTTTTTTTAAGATTTTATTTATTTATTTGACAGATGGAGATCACAAGTAGGCAGAGAGGCAGGCAGAGAGAAAGAGAGGAGGAAGCAGGCTCCCTGCTGAGCAGAGAGCCTGATATGGGGCTCTATCCCAGGACCCTGGGATCATGACCTGAGCTGAAGGCAGAGGCTTTAACCCACTGAGCCACCCAGGTGCCCCTGTGTTGGCATTCTATTAAAATCAATACAAAATATTTTAATTCCAGTTGTATAATAAAATATAATTTTTAGGATAGTTCACTGTAAGAATTTGACAATAAAAACAAAATACTTAAAACATCCTACCAAATATGGAAACTACTTATTACTTCATGCCATATTTTTTTTTTTAAAGATTTTATTTATTTATTTATCAGAGAGAGAGAGAGAGAGAGTGCACAAGCAGGCAGAGAGGCAGGCAGAGGCAGAGAGAGAAGCAGGTGCCCCACTGAGCAAAGAGCCTGATGCGGGACTCGATCCCACGACACTGGGATCATGACCTGAGCCAAAGGCAGTGGCTTAACCCACTGAGCCACCCAGGTGCCCACTTCATGCCATATTTAAATTATTCTTCTTAGACAGCTGTTTAGTGGAATGATGTAAAATAGAATATGAAACACTCAAAATTGCTTTGAATAGTTGTTAAATATTTTTAAAATATGAAAATTAACTAATTTAGAAATTTGGCAATTTCTTTCAAACCCCAAAGCAGAGGTGTTTCCCATAAAGGTATCTCCCAGTACAATATTAGTATTATAATCCACCCAACATTAAATTTTAAAATCAATTTAGAATACCTGAAATATAGTAAAACTAAAGCATTTGTTATTTACTCCTTTTTAAAAATCTTTGTTTTCTCTGATCATGGAAAATTATAAATCTTTAGAAATTTTCATTTAGACTTTTCAAAATGTCCAAAATATATTTATTATGTGCAAAAAGCAAGTTGGAGGATGGTTGATTAGTATAATCCCTGTTTGATTAGTGGAGTTTTTTTTTTTTTAAGATTTTATTTATTCATTTGTCAGAGAGAGAGAATGGAAGCACAAGCAGGGGAAGTGGCAAGCAGAGGGAGAAGCAGTATCCCCAATGAACAAGGAGCTCAATGCAGGACACTTGATCCTGGGACCCCGGGATCATGACCTGGGCCCAAGGTACATGCCTGACTGACTGAGCCATCAGGTGTCCCTGGAGATTTTTTTTTTTTTTTAAATTAGAAAAATATATGCCAAATTCTTCACCAAACTCTTAAAAGTAAATTCCTATGATTAAGGAGTTCAGGAATATGAGGTTCTCAGACATTCCGGGGCCACACTTGAAGAGATGAATTTAGAAGGTTTGGAATGGTGGCTATCTGCATTTTGAATAAACACACATAGTTAATGGAGAGGGTTTGCCTGCTATACCTTGAGCTACCCTATGAAGGATCTTCTGTGGGGCAGGGACCAAGGAAGAAATATAGGCTATAAAGGGACCCTACCTTCAAACAGAGCAACTCCTCTTTCTTTGTTCAATTCTTGGCTTCTTTGAAGAAAATTTCTTAAATTAAAAAGATTTGAAAACCACCATCTGAGATAACTGCCCATAAAGAGTAGAAGTTCTAGAACACATTGAGGGTATTCAACTTTAAAATCTTAAACATCACTACCTTATGTTTATTGGATGTTTTAGTTTTTGAGAACACTTCCAATATTTTTTTTTTTTAAATTTTAGCCAATTAAACCTGAGCAGGACAAATGGAAAGTATAATAGGACTTGAAACATTTCTATAATGATGAAGTATCTCAAGTAATTTATAAATAGGTTGCCAATATAAGTTTATCTGCTCTGTGGACAGTAGAGTTGAGAAAAGTAAAGTAGAAGCAATCAGTTTAGAATGCTTGCTAGTATTTCTGTGTGAAATGATATCAAATAGTTTTGAAGGAACCTACTTTTTTGATTACGTGCTCTTTGACTATGTGCTATTGTTATACAATAATTGCTTATGTAATAAAATGAGAAAAAATCTTACCAATATTGTGCTTTGTTAAATATTTTTATGATTTTTAGAAAACATAAATGTAAATTTTCCTTTTATAGATTACTATACCCCTCACCCCCAGAATGCTGGCGAATAGGAAGGAGACTTTACCTATAATTAGATCTTCCTAAAAATCATGTGTATGTATAATTCTTTATCCAAAATCCATTAGCTAAATCCTTAAGCAAAAGATGCCTGTTTTCCTAACCTTAAGCCTACACATAAAGTGAAAGAAATTCATAGTTTCAGAGTTTCAGATGGAAACAAAGAATGTCCCTGACTGAGGGTGAGCGCACCTGGGCTCGCGCTGGGCAGTGTGCACAGCAGAGCTTTGGCGGCAGCTCCAATTCTTCTCTTCAGGAGGTTTCTAGAAGACTGGTGAATTTCAGGCCACTGTCTAACTCCACTGTCTAATTGGGCTCAGTTCAATTGTGGTACCCACTATTTGTTTTCTGTGATATTTCCCTTGGCTCTTTGTGTATCTTTATGATAAATCCTGTTTTTCTTAAGGCAACTGAATGGGTATTTTTTATAAGAAGCCTGAACAGAATAATATTCATTATAAAAAATTTAGAAACTATAAGGGGAGGAAAAGCCTTTTCTAATCCCATATTCCATAGCTGTTAACTCTTTGGTTATTTCCTTCCTTCCTTTTTTTTTTTTTTTTTTTTTTTTTGAGTGTTTACTTCTTAAAATTGTGATTTTACAGCCTTGGTTACAGTTTGTATGCCTTTTCAATGTACTGAGCTCTGTGTGATCATATTTGTAGTTCAGAAGAAAATGTAAAGGCACGTGAAATGAGAATAATTGGAAGAAACTGTAGGGATTATGTATTCTTAAAGCATATTTAGTTAGAGATTTAGTTTATCATTATAAAAAGATCAGCAAAGAAGCTTCTAAACTAATGAGACAGTAAATATTGCTTATAGTTTTTACACTTTCCTCCATGCTTTTGAAATATTCTGAATCTTGTAAAAGTTTGAATTAGAAGTTTTGTTAGGGGAGACTCCGTTACTGTTGCAAGGGGAAGGTCTTTTGTCACCTTGATAAATTCGCCTAGCTTTGTTTAAGCAGAAACTCAATCTTGATTGGATTCAAAGATGCTGAGTTACACCTCAAGTTCGCTGTGGTGTTAAGTGTCATCTTATTAATGTACACAAGGAGAACTAAATAGCTGACCAGTGGACTGGCTACTTCCATCCAGTCTCTCCCTAATCAGGAAGCAAGTTTACCAGAAGATTACTTGTTGAATTAGAACCCTGAGGAGGGCTGGGAGGATGCAAATATTCAAGCCATGGTGTTTTGATGACTAGATGTCATCTCCATATTGGATTGTTCCCGTCAGTGCCAGAATTCCTGAAAACCTTCCTGATCAACCTACCTCTGCTCTCAGTCCAGCACAGTTACAGGTCCTTCAGCAGTGCCCCCACTCCTGGTTCAACTGTTGCGTGTCGCAGTCCCTCCACCTCCGTGGGGACCATGGAGCATTAAGAGCTCTGTCTTGAGAGGTGGTCCTTACAGTCGGAAGGAATGACATTGTGAAAGTTGAAAAGATTTCCTTTCCAAATGGGACAGAGGAAGATTTGCCTACCTCCTGTCACAGCCCTTAGCAGCAAATGCTCCCTGCGACAGTTAAAATGACCATGCTGCTGTGCTGTTCTTAAATTATCAACTACTGCATTTTCCTCAGAGATCTAGGAGGATTGTGTGCATTCTTGGTCAAAAGGAAGGAGTGCTAAGATTGATTTATCCATATTTGCCATGGGATGGCCACATCCATACCAGGTTTTTACCATTCCTGGACTTGATGATTCCCTGAAGTCTTGCTTCTGTTAATCCGAGATATATTTTAAAATTTAATTTCCTTTAATATAACAAGGGAAGCAATTAATTTCTGGATTTTCTACATATAATGTAGCTTGTGGGGAAGAAAATAACTGCTTTGCAGTTATAGGATATACTAACAAATCTATCATAATGTTAATCTTAAAAGTAAAACTGCCAGGGGCACCTGGGTGGCTCAGTCATTTAAGCATCTGCCTTGGGCTCAGGTCATGATCCCAGGGTCCTGGCATTGAGTCCCACGGCAGACTCTCTGCTCAGCGGGGAGTCTGCTTCTCCCTCTCCCACTACCCCTGCTTGTGTTCCCTCTCTGTCAAATAAATAAATAAAATAAAAGTTAAACTGTCAGTTATTTTACCAGCAAAAATGAGTTTATTTGAGGATAGCAAAGAATTACAATTTAGGGTAAGCAAACTGTTGCAAAACCACAGGGAAGTCCTGATAACCAAGGAGAGGAACACCGTTTCATGAAGGAAAGGGTTGCGGGCAGTTAGAAGGGCCATTATAAACCAAAAGTCCATTGGAGTAAAGTGGAGTTTGATGTATAGTGGCTTTTCTTGAGCTGTGACTCTCACTGGCTGGCTGGGACCTGAGGAAAACTTTTCTCCCTCCTGTTGAGGTAGTAAAGTAGTAGCTAATAGTACTGATGTGCAACGTGTGTCTTTTGCTGTTGGGTCTGCAATTTGAGGAGTGGTAGAGCCTGAGAGCTCCCCTTCGGGCTTCCTGACTATTTTAGTGAGCTTTCTCTTTATTAATTTTCACCAAATAAGTCTATCAAATAAAGATTTTAATCTGAGAGATGTATTGCAAACTTGTTGCTTGGTTTGGACTTTCCAGATTTTATTTTCTGGTTTGGTGTAAATGAATAGAGGAAAAGCCATTTGGGGCCAAAACTTACCATATGTACTTGGGAATACTTACCTATATAAAAAAAGAATGTAATCTGTAGAAGGGTCAAACTCTTTAAGGCAATCATAGGTACACCTTGGTTTAAAAGAGTGCAGTATCCATACTTCCCAAAGAAACCATGAAGCACACCTATTAGCTGGTTATTGTTAGCTCTATGAATTCATTTACCACAGGTTTCCTTGAAAAGTGAAACTCCCTAGTACAGTATAAAACACTTAGTTTCAGACACATTTTCAGTTGGATAGTTGTTACAAAAAACAAACAACACGCATTAAAATTTTTAAAAATTTGAGTTGGAAGTGTTAAAGGACTGTCATATATTAGGTTTCTGTGTCCTTAAAGATTCCCCTCTTGGAAGGACACAATTTTTTCTGAGTGTATGTGTATTTTCTATCAGCTACCCTGACCTAAGAAGCAATACAAAGCCAAATATTTGTAAATATTATCTATATGGTCACCTTCCATCTGAAGTAGTTAGGTTTAGAAAGAATTCTCTAATTTCAGTATTTGTTAATTCAGCATCTTTAGTCACTCAACAGATACTTAATTGCCTACTTAATGCAGAGAAGTGACTAGGTTGTGAAGACACAGTGCTCTTAAGGAACATGTAGACAGATGAATGGGGGAGACCTTATTACAAGCTACCACTCTACATAATAAGCTCTATGAAGGAGAGGTATTCCAGAATACATAACAGGGAAGGCCTGACTTGGCCTGGGAAGTCAGAGAAAGTTTCTCTGAAAAAGCTGAGCTTTTCAGAGAAAACCTAAAAAACCAGGTTATTGTTAAGTAGCATAGGGGAAGGGAAGGGTGTTCTCAGCTACGTTGTGAGAGAACTCGTTACTTCTTTTTTTTTTTTTTTTAATATACTAATAATATTTATTTATTTATTTTTTTTTCAGCGTAACAGTATTCATTCTTTTTGCACAACACCCAGTGCTCCATGCAAAACGTGCCCTCCCCATCACCCACCACCTGTTCCCCCAACCTCCCACCCCTGACCCTTCAAAACCCTCAGGTTGTTTTTCAGAGTCCATAGTCTCTTATGGTTCGCCTCCCCTCCCCAATGTCCATAGCCCGCTCCCCCTCTCCCAATCCCACCTCCCCCCAGCAACCCCCAGTTTGTTTTGTGAGATTAAGAGTTATGGTTTGTCTCCCTCCCAATCCCATCTTGTTTCATTTATTCTTCTCCTATCCCCCTACCCCCCCATGTTGCTTCTCCATGTCCTCACATCAGGGAGATCATATGATAGTTGTCTTTCTCCGATTGACTTATTTCACTAAGCATGATACGCTCTAGTTCCATCCACGTCGTCGCAAATGGCAAGATTTCATTTCTTTTGATGGCTGCATAGTATTCCATTGTGTATATATACCACATCTTCTTGATCCATTCATCTGTTGATGGACATCTAGGTTCTTTCCATAGTCTGGCTATTGTAGACATTGCTGCTATAAACATTCGGGTACACGTGCCCCTTCGGATCACTATGTTTGTATCTTTAGGGTAAATACCCAGTAGTGCAATTGCTGGGTCATAGGGTAGTTCTATTTTCAACATTTTGAGGAACCTCCATGCTGTTTTCCAGAGTGGTTGGACCAGCTTGCATTCCCACCAACAGTGGAGGAGGGTTCCCCTTTCTCCACATCCTCTCCAGCATCTGTCATTTCCTGACTTGTTAATTTTAGCCATTCTGACTGGTGTGAGGTGATATCTCATGGTGGTTTTGATTTGTATTTCCCTGATGCCGAGTGACGTGGAGCACTTTTTCATGTGTCTGTTGGCCATCTGGATGTCTTCTTTGCAGAAATGTCTGTTCATGTCCTCTGCCCATTTCTTGATTGGATTGTTTGTTCTTTGGGTGTTGAGTTTGCTAAGTTCCTTATAGATTTTGGATACTAGCCCTTTATCTGATATGTCGTTTGCAAATATCTTCTCCCATTCTGTCAGCTGTCTTTTGGTTTTGTTAACTGTTTCCTTTGCTGTGCAAAAGCTTTTGATCTTGATGAAATCCCAATAGTTCATTTTCGCCCTTGCTTCCCTTGCCTTTGCCGTTGTTCCTAGGAAGATGTTGCTGCGGCTGAGGTCGAAGAGGTTGCTGCCTGCGTTCTCCTCAAGGATTTTGATGGATTCCTTTCTCACATTGAGGTCCTTCATCCATTTGGAGTCTATTTTCGTGTGTGGTGTAAGGAAGTGGTCCAATTTCATTTTTCTGCATGTGGCTGTCCAATTTTCCCAGCACCATTTATTGAAGAGGCTGTCTTTTTTCCATTGGACATTCTTTCCTGCTTTGTCGAAGATTAGTTGACCATAGAGTTGAGGGTCGATTTCTGGGCTCTCTATTCTGTTCCACTGGTCTATGTGTCTGTTTTTGTGCCAGTACCATGCTGTCTTGATGATGACAGCTTTGTAATAGAGCTTGAAGTCCGGAATTGTGATGCCACCAACTTTGACTTTGTTCTTCAATATTCCTTTGGCTATTCGAGGTCTTTTCTGGTTCCATATAAATTTTAGGATTATTTGTTCCATTTCTTTGAAAAAAATGGATGGTATTTTGATAGGGATTGCATTAAATGTGTAGATTGCTTTAGGTAGCATAGACATTTTCACAATATTTATTCTTCCAATCCAGGAGCATGGAACATTTTTCCATTTTTTTGTGTCTTCCTCAATTTCTTTCATGAGTACTTTATAATTTTCTGTGTATAGATTCTTAGTCTCTTTGGTTAGGTTTATTCCTAGGTATCTTATAGTTTTGGGTACAATTGTGAATGGGATTGACTCCTTAATTTCTCTTTCTTCAGTCTTGTTGTTGGTGTACAGAAATGCAACTGATTTCTGTGCATTGATTTTATATCCTGACACTTTACTGAATTCCTGTACAAGTTCTAGCAGTTTTGGAGTGGAGTCTTTTGGGTTTTCCACATATAGTATCATATCATCTGCGAAGAGTGATAGTTTGACTTCTTCTTTACCAATTTGGATGCCTTTAATTTCTTTTTGTTGTCTGATTGCTGAGGCTAGGACTTCTAATACTATGTTGAATAGCAGTGGTGATAATGGACATCCCTGCCGTGTTCCTGACCTTAATGGAAAAGCTTTCAGTTTTTCTCCATTGAGAATGATATTTGCGGTGGGTTTTTCATAGATGGCTTTGATAATATTGAGGTATGTGCCCTCTATCCCTACACTTTGAAGAGTTTTGATCAGGAAGGGATGCTGTACTTTGTCAAATGCTTTTTCAGCATCTATTGAGAGTATCATATGGTTCTTGTTCTTTCTTTTATTAATGTGTTCTATCACATTGATTGATTTGCGGATGTTGAACCAACCCTGCAGCCCTGGAATAAATCCCACTTGATCGTGGTGAATAATCCTTTTAATGTACTGTTGAATCCTATTGGCTAGTATTTTGGCGAGAATTTTTGCGTCTGTGTTCATCAAGGATATTGGTCTGTAGTTCTCTTTTTTGGTGGGATCCTTGTCTGGTTTTGGGATCAAGGTGATGCTGGCCTCATAGAATGAGTTTGGAAGTTTTCCTTCCATTTCTATTTTTTGGAACAGTTTCAGGAGAATAGGAATGAGTTCTTCTTTAAATGTTTGGTAGAATTCCCCTGGGAAGCCGTCTGGCCCTGGGCTTTTGTTTGTTTGGAGATTTTTGATGACTGTTTCAATCTCCTTACTGGTTATGGGCCTGTTCAGGTTTTCTATTTCTTCCTGGTTCAGTTGTGGTAGTTTATATGTCTCTAGGAATGCATCCATTTCTTCCAGATTGGCCAATTTGTTGGCGTAGAGTTGCTCATAGTATGTTCTTATAATTGTCTGTATTTCTTTGGTGTTAGTTGTGATCTCTCCTCTTTCATTCATGATTTTATTGATTTGGGTCCTTTCTCTTTTCTTTTTGATGAGTCTGGCCAGGGGTTTATCAATCCTATTGATTCTTTCAAAGAACCAGCTCCTAGTTTCATTGATTTTTTCTATTGTTTTTTTGGTTTCTATTTCATTGATTTCTGCTCTGATCTTTATGATTTCTCTTCTCCTGCTGGGTTTAGGGTTTCTTTCTTGTTCTTTCTCCAGCTCCTTTACGCGTAGGGTTAGGTTGTGTACTTGAGACCTTTCTTGTTTCTTGAGAAAGGCTTGTACCGCTATATATTTTCCTCTCAGGACTGCCTTTGCTGTGTCCCACAGATTTTGAACTGTTGTGTTTTCATTATCATTTGTTTCCATGAATTTTTTCAATTCTTCTTTAATTTCCTGGTTGACCCATTCATTCTTTAGAAGGATGCTGTTTAGTCTCCATGTATTTGGGTTCTTTCCAGCTTTCGTCTTGTGATTGAGTTCTACCTTCAGAGCATTGTGGTCTGAAAATATGCAGGGAATAATCCTAATCTTTTGATACCGGTTGAGACCTGATTTGTGACCCAGGATGTGATCTATTCTGGAGAAGGTTCCATGTGCACTAGAGAAGAATGTGTATTCTGTTGCTTTGGGATGAAATGTTCTGAATATATCTGTGATGTCCATCTGGTCCAGTGTGTCATTTAAGGCCTTTATTTCCTTGTTGATCTTTTGCTTGGATGATCTGTCCATTTCAGTGAGGGGAGTGTTCAAGTCCCCTACTATTATTTTATTATTATTGATGTGTTTCTTTGATTTTGTTATTAATTGGTTGATATAGTTGGCTGCTCCCACGTTAGGGGCATAGATATTTAAAATTGTTAGATCTTCTTGTTGGACAGACCCTTTGAGTAGGATATAGTGTCCTTCCTCATCTCTTATTATAGTCTTTGGCTTAAAATCTAATTGATCTGATATAAGGATTGCCACCCCAGCTTTCTTCTGATGCCCATTAGCATGGTAAATTGTTTTCCACCCCCTCACTTTAAATCTGGAGGTGTCTTCGCGTCTAAAATGAGTTTCTTGTAGGCAACATACTGATGGGTTTTGTTTTTTTATCCATTCTGATACCCTGTGTCTTTTGATTGGGGCATTTAGCCCATTAACATTCAGGGTAACTATTGAGAGATATGAATTTAGTGCCATTATTAGCCTGTAAGGTGACTGTTACTGTATATTGTCTCTGTACCTTTCTGATCTACTACTTTTAGGCTCTCTCTTTGCTTAGAGGACCCCTTTCAATATTTCCTGGAGAGCTGGTTTGGTGTTTGCAAATTCTTTCAGTTTTTGTTTGTCCTGGAAGCTTTTGATCTCTCCTTCTATTTTCAATGAAAGCCTAGCTGGATAGAGTATTCTTGGCTGCATGTTTTTCTCGTTGAGTGCTCTGAATATATCATGCCAGCTCTTTCTGGCCTGCCAGGTCTCTGTGGATAAGTCTGCTGCCAATCTAATATTTTTACCATTGTATGTTACTGATTTCTTTTCTCGGGCTGCTTTCAGGATTTTCTCTTTGTCACTAAGACTTGTAAATTTTACTATTAGGTGACGGGGTGTGGACCTATTCTTGTTGACTTTGAGGGGGGTTCTCTGCATCTCCTGGATTTTAATGCTTGTTCCCTTTGCCATATTAGGGAAATTCTCTCCAATGATTCTCTCCAGTAGACCCTCTGCTCCCCTCTCTGTTTCTTCTTCTTCTGGAATCCCAATTATTCTAATGTTGTTTCGTCTTATGGTGTCACTTATCTCTCGAATTCTCCCCTCATGGTCCAGTAGCTGTTTGTCCCTCTTTTGCTCGGCTTCCTTATTCTCTGTCATTTGGTCTTCTATATCACTAATTCTTTCTTCTGCCTCATTGATCCTAGCAGTGAGAGCCTCCATTTTTGATTGCACCTCATTAATAGCTTTTTTGATTTCAACTTGGTTAGACTTTAGTTCTTTAATTTCTCCAGAAAGGGCTTTAATATCTCCAGAGAAGGTTTCTCTAATATCTTCCATGCCTTTTTCGAGCCCGGCTAGAATGTTCAGAATCGTCATTCTGAACTCTTGATCTGACATAGTACCAATGTCTGTGTTGATTAGGTCCCTAGCCTTCGGTACTGTCTCTTGTTCTTTTGTTTGTGGTGATTTTTTCCGCCTTGTCATTTTGTCCAGATAAGAGGATATGAAGGAGCAAATAAACTACTAATAGGGTGGCAAAGAACCCGGAAAAATGCGCTGTAACCAAATCAGAAGAGACCCCAAATTGTGGGGGGGGGGGGAAGAGGATAAAAAACAGGTTCTGAAAAAAAAGAAAAAAAAAAAAAAAAAAGAAAAAAATTTAAAAAATAAAACAAATAAAAAAATATAAAAAAGAAAGAAAAAATATATATATTTAGATGAACTAGTCAAAAAACGTTAAAAAAGAAAAGGGTAAAAGTTTTTAAAAAAATTTAGCAGAAGAAGAAAAAAGAAAAAAAAATTGAAAAAAGAAAAAAAAAATAAAAAATTGAAAAAAGAAAAAAAAATTGAAGTAGCCGCAAGACTAAAGAATCATGGGGAGAAAGCCATGAGTTCCGTGCTTTGCTTTCTCCTCCTCTGGAATTGCTCTGCTGTCTTAGGAATTGAATCTGCTTTCTCCTTGATAGATGAACTTCGTCCTGGCTGGATATTTTGTTGATCTTCTGGGGGAGGGGCCTGTTGTAGTGACTCTCAAGTGTCTTTGCCCGAGGCGGGATTGCACCGCCCTTACCGGCGGCCGGACTAAATAATCGGCTCGGGTTCGCTTTTGGGAGCTTCTGTTCCCTGAACGCTTTCCGTAGAGTTCCGGAGGACGGGAATGAAAATGGCGGCCTCCCAGTCTCCGGCCCGGAGGAGCCGAGAGCCTGGGGCCCCACTCCTCAGTGCGCCCCCAGAGGACAGCATCCAATCACTCCCGTATCCCCAGCCTCCAGCCGCGCTCCGAGCTCACCCAGCCCGCGACCAGTTCAAGGTAACCCCGAGCTGAGAGTTCAGTCCTCGGCTCTGTCTTTGCAGCCGGTTTCTCCGTTCTAATACCTGCGAGCTCTCCGACACTCTGACACCCCCGATCCTTCTGTGACCTTGCGGGGCCTGGGGCCACGCTGGCCCCGCGTGGGCTTCACCCCGGTTTAGCCCCTGGAGCAATGTCCCTCAGTGGAACAGACTTTTAAAAGTCCTGATTTTGTGCTCCGTTGCTCCGCCGCTTGCCGGGAGCCGGCCCCTCCCCCCGCGGTCTATCTTCCCGTCGTTTTAGATTCACTTCTCCGCCAGTCCTACCTTTCAGAAAGTGGTTGATTTTCTGTTTCTAGAGTTGCTGTTCTTCTTCTCTTCGCTCTCCCGTTGGATTTGTAGGTGTTTGCTATGTTTAGATAAGCTATCGAGCTGATCTCCTGTTACCTGATGTAGTCTCAGGCTGCTACTTCTCCGCCATCTTGACTCCTCCTCCCGAGAACTCGGTACTTCTGAAGAACTTCCCTCTGAAAAGAGATTGGAGGGCTGGAGAGAGAATATCCAACTTCAATTATTATACTTCAGAGGTCAACAGGGGCCAGACCATGAAGAATATTTGAGATCATGTTAAGGACTTTGATCTTGAGAGCAACAGGAAGTTATTAAAAAGTCTTAAGTATAGCAAGTTTATATTATGAAAGTAGACCTGTTTGAATTCTTTAGTACTTACTCTTTCTAACCACAGCTGAGCACCTTGGTGGTGATAGAAGTAGTTAGTAGTAGTAGTAGTAGTAGTAGTAGTAGTAGTAGTGGTAGTAATACTTAACTGCCATTTATCTTGCACTTACACTGTTTCAGTACTTTGGAGCATACCCAAGGCATAAATATATTAGCTCTAATTTTTCTAACTAGTGAGGTGGTTGATCTTTTACAGATGAGCATACTGAAGTTCAGAAGGTTTAAGTAATTTGACCAAGGTCATTAGCAAATAAGTGATCAAGCTGGGAACTCAGTCCAGGGTTTTCTGATGCCAAATCCCTGTTGGCTGATAGGAGTTCACTCAAAAGTTGTCCACTATACACTTTCTGGCCAAACAGTACATTCAGACAGGTTTTTAATGATGTTTTTAATAATGATAAATTAATGCTTCTTTTCCTTGGATTTTTCATACCTATTTGCAAAGAAAAAAAGCTTTTAGTTGCCAGCAGAGGGAGCCAGAAAGGTTGATACTTTAATAAAGATTTGGAATTCTCCAAGTTAGGAGTATTCACTCATAAGCAATTCTGTTGAACTCCTATTAAGAATAATTGTTTATATGAAATATGTATATAATATGTTCTCATTTTGATTTTAAAAGTAAGTGTATTTGTATTGAGGAGAAGTATGAAGAGACGTAAGAAAATATAGTTATTGTTATCTCTTAGCAGCGGTTTTGCTAGGTTATCTTTTCTTATTTTCCACCTTTTTGGGGGGCATACATATTAGTTATCTAGTTTTTCTACAATGAACATGTATTATGTAGCAAGAAATAAATCTTATTTGTGGTTTATTTGAGCAGTGTAGGGGCTATAAATGGTTTTTAAAGTGGGGTTTTTTTTTTTTTAAGTCTAAGATGCATCACTCATTTTAATGCATTATTAATTTATTTGGGAAATCTTTTTCTTATTGACCAGGTAAATTCAGGCCATTACTTATCTGAGTCTTTAAAATTCTGAATTACTATAGCCTAAATTTAAGAAAATGTACCAAGTAAAAATAAAAAATGTATTGTTTTAGACTCCTGGTTGTCACACTAATAAGAATATTACAGAGTATAAAAGAAAACAATTCATTATCAATAATATATTTATTAGGATTCAGACTTAGAACTGAGTTTATGGTATCAGCTTTCTCTTGCATCTATCTTATAGAATTATTAAAAAGTATAAAATCCAGTTATCACTTCAGTGGAATGATTACTAAATAATATGTTCCTTTAATTGAAGTTTAAAATTAGTTAGTCTTGGAATTTGAATTTTAACTCTGCCACTTAATAGTTATTTAATGTTGGCAAGTTACTGAACCTCCCTAGGTTTCTTTTGCTTTATATGGGAAATGAAGGTGGTAGTAAAAGTCTTTTTTGATTATAGTCGAGGACTATGTGAAGTGTTTATTATTAACAATGAGTGTTAATCTATCAGGTTTGCAACCTTAGTTTTATTTTTGCCACAACCTTACTTCCAGCAACTAAACTGAATTGATTTATCCTTATAGAATCCATATTTATCCATACCAATAGGTGTCATAGAAACATCGATCCATCATGAACTGTACTCACCTACAACTGTAGGCGTCTCCTACTATAGTCAACTACCAAAATAATAGCTGTGCATCACATATTTCTTTCCTTCTTAACCTTTTGTTTCATTCAATTTCTGTACTACCCAGCTTTACTGCACAAACAGCCCACAAATTTTGTTGGTTTATAACAATATTACATTATACGTAGCCTTTGAGCTACCTGTACAGAGCTCACCTGTTCGCTCACCTGCACACGTTTTCATTCCGAGACCCAGACTGAAGGAGCAGCCTCTGTCTGGATCTGCCATTTGCATGGTAGTGAGAACTCAGAGGGCTGGCTGCAACCAGCTAGTGATGGTGGTTGTGATTTAAGTGATGGCTCTTAAAGCTTTTGCTCAGGTGTGCAGTGCGTCATGACTGGGCTCTGAGCAGGGAGGCATAGGGACAGATACTCTTCCCACTGGAAGTAAAAACAAGTTCTAAATCAGAGGCAGGAGTGTGGAGGCCTCTTCCAAGGATGGGGTTGGTAAAAAGTGAACAATAATGTCACCTACCATGATTTGTCTTCTTCATCACAAATGCCAACTTTCTTCTCTTCTGCTTACAAAATATATTTTTCCCTTTGTCAAGGGAAATACCCCAAAAATTCTTTCACTCACATTGCTTTTGAAGTCTAGAACCTCATTAGAATTTGTATGTCTTTTATGTATATAGATTTCCTTGATCCAGAAACCAGTTATCTTCTACTCTGTATCTTTCCAACATAACAGTGATGGAACAGTGATGGGACATTGACAGTAAACATTCCTGTAAAGAAGTGGGAAGGAGGGAGACACCCAGCAGTCACTGGGTCCCTGACGTTTAATTGTAAAAGTCCTGTTGGTAAATATAATGAGGGCTCCTTTTCTTGGCACTAGGGGATGCTCCTTGATTTTGCCCTGGTTATGCTCCTGTGTATAGCTCCCTAGTCCATTGTTTTCCATGGCTCTCGACCGTGCCCTTTGTAAGGTGTTTCCTTTAATATATCATCCTTCTCCGTATTTGAATAGAGTATTGAAGGGTATGCTTGTGTTGGCTGGAGAATGAGGTAAGGGTTGAACAGCTTTTCCTGGCCCACTTCTTGCCTATAGAAACCTGGGGACCCAAATATGATCTAGAAGAGTAACAGACTCAGCCCAGGCTGGGGGTTGTTTTGGAAGTTGCCTTATGTCTTTTTTTTTTTTTAACTATTTGGTTGACTCAAACGTATGCGCTAATTACTATATCCTTGATTCTTTGGCATGTGCCTTATTCTTTAGACTTTAATACAGCTATCTTGAGCTTATTGGGCTTCTGTGGGACCACATCCTCAGTCTCTTCCTGTGGGGAGTCCCCCTCCGAGCCATTTTGTTTCTTTGAAAGGGTTTACTGGGTGAAAGGAAAACACTTGTTTCCTTTCCTCACTATTCACTGAATGATTCCTTTGTACTTCAAGTGTGTATGTGTTTTCCACACCAAGCGATTCCCCAATTCTCTGTGAGAATCAACCTGGTGTTCTATAGTTTAACTTAATCTTGATACTGACTACCTAGAGTTAGCTCAGACCCCACAGGTGAAAGGATCAGCCCTACAAGACTGTCCCTCTCTAACTTAGGATGCCAATCACAAGTCCAGTCTTTTCACCAAGTTATTTCATTTTTTACATGTTAAACAGTTTCATTTACCACTACATGTTGTGGTTTGCCATTTTGCCAACCTCCAATAACCGTTCTTTGCTATCCATCACCCAGCTTTGTAGCCCACATCACATATTTTTATTATTTTTGGTCGTGGTAGGTTGTTAAGGTTGCACCCTGCTTCTGGTGGCAATGTCTGCAGGGTTCAGCTTTGTTGCAGTAATTACAACCGTGGTTTTTCAAAATAACAAGTTTACGTTTCCTACTATATGTTGTAGACCATGGGTCAGCTCTGTAGAAGCAGCCTGTGACTCCCCTCCAGAACCAAGGCTAAAGGAAAAGCCCTTATATGAGCTATTATGCTAGTCTTTTGACGGAATCAAGAAGGCTGGCACAAACTTGGACTATTGCTTCAAGTTTTTGCTTAGAGGTGATAATGTATCACATCTGTTCACATTCTGTTGGCCAAAGCATATCTCCTGGGTGATCCCCAAGTCAGGATGGCCATTCTTTCCCTATGAGATGATACAGAAATCACACATCTACATATGGAGAGATACATAAATATATATGTGTGTGTGTATAATAATAATCTTGCAAGGAAACAGGAATGAATAGTTTCATTAATAATAATACAGTCTACCCCAACTTTATCACATAATTCCAAATGATGGACAAAAAATCAGAATATATATTTTAAATTTAGTCGTATATTACCTTAATATACTGTATCTGGGTTCTCCAGAGAAATAGAGCTAGTAAGAGATATTTGTTTATGTATCTTATCTATCTGCCTATGTGAGAGATATTTATTTACTGTAAGGAATTGGCTTACACAATTGTGGGGCCTAGAAAATCTGAAATTTTGTGAGGCAGGCGGGCAGGCTAGGAACTCAGGCTGGATTTCTATGTAGTCAGTGAGACAGAACTGCTTCTTGTCAAGGAATCTTCAGTTTTTGCTCTTAAGGTCTTAAAGTGATTGCATAAGGCCTATCCACATTATCAAGGATAATCTCCTTTAACTCAAGTCAATAGATTTTAGATGTCAGTCACATCTATAGACTACTTTCCTGGCAACATCTGGGTTCATGTTTGACAAAACACTGGGCACCATAGCTGAGCCAAGTTGATACAGAATTTACTGTCCATATATACGTAGTACTATTTTGCAGATAGTAGAATATGAACCCAGTGTTCTCTTTCATTGTAAAGGACAAAAAAATTAGCTTGATCATAGCTAATAAACTCAGTATGTTTTGGCTGAAGATAATTGAGCACCTAAAACAGGGCTTGGCAAACTATGGCCCACTGCTTGTTTTTAGAAGTAAAGTTTTATTGGAACACAACCATGCTTATTCTTTATATACTGTCTATGGCTGTTTTATTCCATAATGGCTGAGTTGAGTAGTTAAAATAGAGACCGCATGGCCTACAAATTCTAAAATATTTACTATCCAGCCCTTTACAGAAAATGTTGGCCAACCCTTAATATTGTGGTTCCTGTTTTGTCATGGCCTACTCCTAGCGCAGTGTCTCTATTCAAGGTTAAGTATATACTCAAAATAGCAATATTTTATTGTTTAAAGTCACAAATTTTATTAGATTAATAAAAATTAGTGGTTTCTTAATTTTTATTGTATAGCCATTCAGATTTTCTTTTAGATCACATATAGATTTAGTTTTTATGGCTAAAATGCATATGAATGCTGTTAGTTTAAATGAATACTGGTGTATCTTTGGGAATGGAAAGTACTTTTTGTACAAAATTTTATCAGTTTCATATTATTATGATTACAGATTTCAATGTATCTCTTTTTTCTTTTAAGGTGGTAGAAAGGTATATTAGTGTGCCCAACTCATCCCCTTTTTCAATTATTTATTTTTATTTTTCATGCTCTTTTTTAAGATAATGGGTAAAAAAATATTATTTCTCAACTTGACTGCTTTTGTATACTATCGATAAAATTGAATTAGACCACAAGATGTATTTGTTTCCAAACCAAAGAGGAAATTGCAGCTTTAGTTAGTGGAGAGAGCCTAAGCCCTGGCTTCAGACAGCCCTGGGTTTAAATCTAGTGGCTTACAACAACAGCTACTTTATTTGCTGCTGACTGCGTGGGTCAGCAGTTTGAGCTGGGCTCTGTTGCATGGTTGTTCTGCTGGTCTTCTCTGGGATTACTCATGCAGCTGTTGTCTTTTGGAAGTTCCCCTAGGGGTTGGTTGGTCTAAAATGGCCATACTGATATATCTGGCATATTATGCTAGCCAGCACTGCTAGCTGTCATGGTTGAGTGACTGGGATCCTGCTCTCTCAAGATCTCTGGTGCTCTAGGATAGCTTGTTCCTGCCATGCTGGTAGTATGTCCAGATGGGGAGCTACAAAGTCTCTTGAGACCTAGATTCAGAAGTCCTATAAGGTCTTGTGCCACATCCTATTTGTCAAAATAATTTACAAGTCCAGCTCAGATTTAAGGGATGAAGAAATAAATACCATCTGTTGATAGGAAGCATGGCAAAGTCACATGGCACAAAGATAGGCTTACAGGAGTGAAAGGAAAGAGTACTGGTGGGGGGTGACTGCCTGGGTGGCTCAGTCAGTTAAACATCTCCCAGGTCATGATCCCAGGATCCTGGGATCAAGCCCCACATTGGGCTCCCCACTCAGCAGGGAGTCTGCTTCTCCTTCTCCTGCTCCTCCTGCTTGTGCTCTCTCTCTCTGTCAAATAAATAAATCTTAAAAAAATAAAATAAATAAATAGTAGCTGCACAATTCGCCACTGTAAACTGCTTAGTTTCTTTATGCCCTATTTGGAAAGAAATAACAATAGACTAGAAAAAAACACTATGACTTGAGTTCTTCTTAAAGTTTAACAATTATGTATATATAGGGGCGCCTGTATATATATATATATATATATATATATATATATATATATATATATATATACACATATATGGTGGCTCAGTGGGTTAAAGCCTCTGCCTTAAGCTCAGGTCATGATCCCAGGGTCCTGGGATGGAGCCCCGTGTCGGGCTCTCTGCTCTGCAGGGAGTCTGCTTCCTCCTCTCTCTCTACCTGCCTCTCTGCCTAACTTGTGATCTCTGTCTGTCAAATAAATAAATAAAATCTTAAAAAAAAAAAAACAATTATGTATATATAATGCACTTAGAAGTATTTCTGAAACAATTTTGAAATTGAATCTTTAATTTAAATATTGTGCTTTTTATTATTTATATAAGTATTATGAGAGTAATTATTACCTTGGCTGTGTATTTTTAACATGGGAGACATTTATTAAGACTCAAAGGAAGGATATCCTGTGTAAAATAAGTGTGTACGAGGAGTTAGACTTTTGTGTAGAATGTATTATTCATTCAGTAAGTAAAAAAGAAAGCAATTAACTTCTGATGTGTTTGCAAAACCACACATTTTCCTATAACCCTCTGTGTGTTTATATTTCTCATTTTAGATTTTAAAAATATTGGCCTGTGGTGTAAGGTTTCTATCAGGTTACTTCTTGAAGCGTCTTTTGAGTACTTGCAACATATTTTTGTTTAGCTAATGTTTCCTTGCAAAGCCAAGAAAAAAATAGCCAAGCAAAGGAAAAAATAGCTCTTATTTTTCATTGCAGTCAAATCTCATCAGAGGCTTTTTTTATAAGGGTATCTGTTTTGCTCTTGACTTTGTTAGGAATAAACACAGAATGCTTTCTAAATCTGTCCTGTTTTGAGATATATATATATGTCTGATATATATGTATATATATATCAGACCTTGGCGAAAACGTTTGTTAAAACTCACTAGAAGTATTACTCTGTTCATTGGTTGTGTAGTTCATTGTAGTTCATGGTTGTGTGTTCATTGGTTTGGGTAGGAGGCATAATAGACCGTCCTAATAAACATTATATTTAAATAATTTCACTCACGGCACTTAGGCACTTAAAGAACTCTAATTTGAATACATTTTTCTATAACATTGTTTACGGACAAAATTTACTTTTCCCAAATAACCACTTGGTTAACATTCTAAATCTACTTATGCGGCTTGAGAGCTCCATTCTTGTATGATAAACATCATTTATTGTGTTTAAGATCTGCATTTATTTGGAATTTAATGCTTCTGCTAGTGAGGGAGGGTGAAATAAATGATATTACAAAATGAATGATACTTAATAAAATCGGAGAGGTGATATCCTGTCTGTATTTGTCATAAACTCTTTTGGGTGCCTAGACAAGTTTTAGTAAAGAGACATTTGTTATAGGAACTTGTTACAGGAATTTGTTAAGGAACCCCTGAAATAGGGAGGGGTATTTATACAGCAGACTAGATAGAATAGGCCCAAACCCGGTGGTCAGGAAATCTTACCAAAGCAGTGCTTGCTAAATCTTTCTTCTCCAGTTCTTCAAAGTTTTTTTTTCCCCTTCAGATTTCATATCCACCTTCAGTCCTGAAGATGTTAGATTTATTATTTAAATAGTAATAATATATTATTACCTTTTTGGTCTCCATGGTATTTTTATTAGAGAAATTCCATTAAAGAAGGATTTCGCTTGTTACTGTCTTGGTCAGAAACATGCTCGATGGCTTATAATTTTCCCTTTCCCCTCTTTGTTTCACTGAGTCCTAAGTACATACTTCCAGTGGTGCAGTGGCAGGCTTGAGAGATAAAGAAAAGCGGATGGGGCATAATTAAATAAAGGTTAAAGAAAAATGAGAAAGGGAAGAGAGAGGGGCCAGGGATAGAGAAGCTAGATGTACAGCTTTTGTTTTTCTGGTTTATTTTAACATTCTTCTTTGCTTCTTCTATTACGTAAGCTCTAATTTGCCGGTTATATAAGGCGGAGGGGGGGGGTGATAAATAACCTTTGGACCACATGGAATGGGGGAAATATTTTTAATTATCACCAATCCAATGAACTGTAGAACAGTCCTTAATTGTGCAGCCTAATCTGTAAGGAATGTTTATGCTTTGTGAGCTTTGCTTTGTGCTGTTTGCTCAGTTTTCAGCTCCGGCAGAACTTGTCTTGGGTTTAGTAACCAGGATTGTTGACAATTGTAGAGCACTATCAGTGCGTGTTCATTGGTTCAATTAGGTATTTAGGGCAGTTTGCCTAAACGTACATGTTGTTTAGTTTATATTTAGGATTCTTTTTCCAACTGGAGAAGACTTTATTTAGTTGCCCTATGTTCTTTTTATTTGAGGAGCCTTATCTTGTAGATGTGATTGTGAAATCCTATTTTTGGAGGTGCTGTTATTCCTTTTATGGTGGATTTTTTAGTGTAGTTCATTGCCAGGTTTGTTCAACTTTCTAGGTCTGATGTGAGCGAGGTAGATTTTAATATCTATGATGTTAAAATAATTGATTAATCTTATAAACATTTCAAGGCAAGTTGAGATTTAGCTGGTTATTTTTAAATTCTTGGAAGTGAAAAAAAATAGTAAGCTGGGATGAATTTTTCTTTTTAGTCTTTTTTTTTTTTATTATTTAAATCAGTTTTATTTAAGAATTTCCAACATTGACAACTCTTATAAAAAGCATCCAAGCACAGGACACAAAACTGCATCAAACAGCATTCTTATGGGCAGCTAACAGACATGAGAACTTCCACCCTTCTTCGCGACACCCCGAGCTCACTGGTGAACTCTGCTTCCAAGTACGCCTGCAAAGCACACCACAAGCTCGTCCATGTTCTCACCCCACCAGCTTCAGTTCACGTGACCACACTTACAGATCAGTAACAGAAGAGAACACACACCATACAGCATTCACAGCAGTTGACAAAGGAGTGGGGGAAGTACAAGTAATCGTTTCACTTAACACATTCAGCTAACGTGGGTTATCTAGGAACAAAACTCACTTAGTCTTCCAACAGATGTGGATGTCCTTTGAATGCAAAGAACATTCGTACATTATTTGCTATCATTGCTCTCTGCACACTCTCTCACCAAAGCCACAGGATTGAGAGACACATCTCGCCAAGTTAAAAAATATCCATTATGCACCACCAAGTCTCTGCACGCGCTCTCTCCTTTTCTCGCTCATACTAGCCTTTCATGCCTCGGCACCACCATCAATCCCACACAAGGTTTCAAAAGTTCAAACAGCCTTCTGGTTCCATATCACAGCCTTGCGTTCATAGCGTTGATACGACTTCATGAAATAAAGAGTAGCGGATAAAAATGGGACACCCACCGTCAAAGACGCAGCCTGGTCTTGATTCTAAAGTGGCCAGAAGATCCCTATGAAAAAGAATGGTCTTAGTTCTTGAAGAAGTCTCTTTTGAAAAATGTGTAAGACACATGGGGAAACCCACTTTTAGGTCTGGTGGTACCTGTCCTCCCCTCCCTCATCTCATTCTGTGATCCTTTGTACTCAGGTCAACTATGTTGGCCTTCTTCCAAATATGCTGAACTCCTTTCACTAGTTGATCCCTCCATTTGAGATGGAAATTCTCACAGGCCGGCTGTTACTTTTCATTTGAATCCTGTAGTCAGTATCACCTTCTCACAACTTTGGGGTTACCAGTCTATCCGCTCTAATCAGTTGCCAGCATTCCATCACATCTCCCCCTCTGTTCTCACCCCATACTTTCTCGTTTTCCTTAATTGTTTACCTTATCTTATCCTATTAGAACATCAGATTCCATTAGAAGAGAGCCTCTGGTAGTTTAAGGCTTTGATGGTTGTGATGGTTTTATGGGTGTATACTTATCCCCAAACTCACTGAGTTTATGCATTAAATATGTACAGCTTTTTGCATGTCAGTCATGCTTCGATAAAGTGGTTTTTTAAAAAAAGAGACTTAGGCTCGTTTATTCACTGCTGTATCCCTAGTGCCATTCATGACGTGTAGTGGGTGCTTCTAAAAGTTTAGATATGCAAATGTGAAAGTTTTCATCCTTTTTTTTTTTTTTTTTTTTGCTATAAAGGACATCTAAACTTATGTTTAAAATACACTTGCATTTTTACATCAAAAATTTATTTTCAGGTGATTAGAAAAGTGGAAACAACATAATTAATGGAAAGCACTGGACAAGAGGTTGTAATAATAGGATTCTCGAATTATTCTGCAACTAATTATAATGGACAAAATTCCATGATCCCCTAGTGATTCAGTATCTTCATTTACAACATGAGAAACAGTGTTAACGTTTTCATGTGATGAGGCTGAGGAGGTTTGTAGGGGCAACACTGCTCAGGAAGTCATAGACTCCATTAAGGAATTTTGTCTTTGTCCTATAAGAATAGAAAAGTGCTGAAGGATATTAAGTGGGGTGGGACAGTGTACATGGAAGGGAGTGCTAGTGGTACTGGTATGACTAGGTTTACATTTCAGAAAAGCCACTCTGGCTACAGTGTAGAGAATATAGAGAAGGGTTAGAATGAATATGGCCAGACCTGTTCATCACTGTGGTGGTCCTGGTGAGAAATGCTGCTAACTTGAAGTAGGATAATGATGGTGTACATGACAATGAGCTGTGGGGTTTGAGCAATAATGGGGAATTGAAATCACCAGGATTTGGTGATGGAGGACCAAGGGAATGGAAGGTATTAAGACTAATTTCTAGATTTCTGTCTTATAACTAGATAGATCATGGCTTCGTTTGGTGTATTACCACAGTTTAGAATACGATCAGGTTTCAGGAGGATCCCTTTCTGCATAGATGCTCAGTAAATTTTTATTGAACAACTACATTATCCAGTCCTTTGGCAGTTCTCTAGTACTTGTTTTATAAACCTTGTATAAAAGACAACAATATCTTGCTACTTCTTTTTATGTTACGGGTTTTTTATTTTGGGGTTCATGGACTCCATATTTGTAGGGAGATCAGTGAACTCTGAAAATAAATGTGAATTTTTCCAAGTATGTGCTTATATATAATTTTTAAAGAAGGATTCATTGCTTCCATCAGATTCTTAAAGAGGTCCATGACACTAAAATTATTAAGTATTTTTGTTAAATAATTAGATATTTTGACTCCTCTTAGTTTTAAACAATTTTCTATGAAAGTTTTACTGTTATCCTGTATGTTTCTATTTGGGATAATCAATAAAAAGTTGCCTTTAGATTAAAATGGGCCATCAGTCATTTTAGCTGTAATCTATCGAGTCTACCTCTTAAATATAAGTACTTTATATGGATTTGCATATATTTTAAAGTCTCCTTGATTATTCGCATCTATAAATTTCTTCTCAGGGGACCTTCTATCCTAAATATTGAGTAAGTGAGGCAACTGTTGGACTCAATGTAGGTTTAAGACAAATCTTGATTAGATCTTCTGTAGAATAGAGGTTAGAGATTAATATACAGCATTTTTTTTTTTAAGATTTATTTATTTGACAGAGAGAGATCACAAGTAGACAGAGAGGCAGGCAGAGAGAGAGAGAGGGAAGCAGGCTCCCCGCTGAGCAGAGAACCCGATGCGGGACTCGATCCCAGGACCCCGAGATCATGACCCGAGCCGAAGGCAGCGGCTTAACCCACTGAGCCACCCAGGCGCCCAATATACAGCATTTTTAATAATGGTCTTTCTGCATGGTGGAATTATAGGTTCTCTATTTTAACATACAAACTGAAATGTATTATATATTTGCTACACTGGACATGTATTACTTTTATAGCATTTTTAAACATTCCATAATTTTCAAAAAAGGTATGAATTTACAAATGATATTAGTATGAGGGAGTCATTGTAAAAACTTTTCAGTGACTTCCTTTATGTTGATTTGGAGTTTAAAGTTACCATCCCATTAGGTCTAGAAAGCAAAATAACTACTTGTGTTAGAATATCCTGTGTATTCTCTAGAAACAGCTGTATTTTGACATTTACTGTACATACTTTGGCTTTCTGCATTCTGAGTTTGATGAATATCTTTTTTTTTTTTCCAAAAGAATGCATGCAGTCCCTGACTTTAGAAAGGCATTTGTTGTAATATCCAGTAAACAGTAGTGCTCCTTAAAAAACTTACTGCTTCTTTTTAGAATGCTTCCGTTTGATATCACAGGGCTTATTTTGTTAGCATATACCTGTGGACTAAGGTATGTTGAAATGTTAATAGCTTAATTTTAATCCAGAGACGAATGAATAGAAAGGATGTTCTGCATTTCCTGCCATATCAATGAGTCTGCAAAGGGCATTGATGTTTAAGCAATATAATGTAATATAGTTTACAAATTTATACGCCAACCAGATTTATTGGACCATGTATCAAGTGTGTGAAATATATAGAAGTTGAGAGAATAACTTACTATAATGAATCCAGATGAACCTATAAGTAAGCTGGAACAATCAAGCTATAACCTATAGCTAATCTTGTTTGGTCTATACCCTCACTGCCTTGTTTTTTTTAAATTATTAATTATGTTATTGTGAGAGATTGCATTTCTTTCATTTTATTATTTCTATTTTTAATTGTGCTAAAAAACAGGTAGTTTACCATTTCATCCACTTTCAAGTGTACAGTTCAGTAGTGTTAAGTATATTCACATTGTTGTGTAAATGGTCTCCAGAATTTTTTCACCTTGCAAATTTGAAAAGCTATACCCATTAATAACAATAACAACAAATCTTCACTTCCCTCTTCCTCCAGCTCCTGGTTATCACCATTTTACTTCCTTTATTTTACCACATTATGATTTGACTACTTCAGATACCTCATATAAGTGGAACTATACAGTATTTGTCTTTTGGGGGACTGGTCTGTTTCACTTAGCATAATGTCCTCATGATTCATTCATGTCATAGCATGTGACAGGATTTCCTTCCATTTTATAGCTGAATAATGTTCCATTGCATGTATATCACATTTTGTTTATCCTTTTATTAATCAACGGACATTTGTGTTACTTCCACATCTTGTCTATTGTGAATAATGCTGTTATGAATATCGCTGTACAGATCGCTCTCTGAGACTTTGTATTAATCATGTACTAGTTCCATTTTAAATTTTTAAAATTTTTTTGAGGAAATGCCATCCTGTTTTCTGTTGTAGCTACACCATTTTTCGTTTCCACCAACAGTGCACAAGGTTTCCACTTTCTCCACATCCTTGTCAACACTTACTGTTTTCTGTTTTTTGATAGTCATTCTAATGAATGTGAAGTGATAGCTCATGATTTTGATTTGCATTTCCTTAATGATTAACCATGTTGAGCATCTTTCTTTTTTTTTAACTTTTTTCTTTTTTTTTTTTTAAAGATTTTATTTATTTATTTGAGAGAGAGACAGTGAGAGAGAACATGAGAGGGGAGAAGGTCAGAGGGAGAAGCAGACTCCCCTTGGAGCTGGGAGCCCGATGTGGGACTCGATCCTGGGACTCTGGGATCATGACCTGAGCCGAAGGCAGTTGCTTAACCAACTGAGCCACCCAGGTGCCCCTGTTGAGCATTTTTGTCTGCTTGTTGGTCATCTGTGTATTATCCTTGGGGAAATGTCTATTCAAGTCATTTGCCCATTTTTAATTGGGTTATTTGTTTCTTTGTTACTGAGTTATAAGGGTTCTTCATATATTCTGCGTATTAGCCCTGTATCTAATATAATTTGCAAATATTTTCTCCCATCCCATAGGTCGCCTTTGCAGTAATTTATTGATTGTGTCCTTTGGTGTACAGAAGTTTTTGTTTTGTTTTGTTTTGATGTACAGAAGTTTTAAGTTCAGTGTAATCCCATTTGTCTGTCTGTTTTTGCTTTTGGTGTCTTATCTAAGAAATCATTGTCAAATCCAGTGTCATGAAGTTTCCTCTCTATAATTTCTTTTAACAGCTTTGTGGTCACATCTTAAATTTAGGTCTTAATCATTTTAAGTTAATTTTTGTATATGGTGTAAGATAAGGGGCCCAACTTCATTATTTTGCATGTGTAGATCCAGTTTCCCTGGCACCATTAGTTGAAGAGACTCTCCTTTCCCCAGTGAATAGCCTTACAACCTTGAAGATCATTCGACAACATACGTGAGGGCTTATTTCAATAGTTCTCTATTTTGTTTCTTTGGTCTATGTATCTGTCTTTATGCCAGTACCACACTTGTTTTGATCACTGTAGCTTTATACTATGTTTTGAAATCATTAGTATGAGACCTCCAATTTCGGTTTTCTTTTTCAAGATTATTTGGTTATTCGAGTTCCTTTGAGATTCAATATGAATTTTAAGATGTTTTCTGTTTCTGCAAAAAAAAAGAAAAAAGAAAAGGCATTGGAATTTTGACAGGGATTATATTTAATCTGTAGATTGCTCTGGGTAGTTTTGATATCTTAACAGTATTAAGTCTTCCAAGCCACAAACGCTGCCTTTCCATTTATATGTGCCTTCCTTAGTTTCTTTCAGCAATGTTTTGTAGTTTTCAGTGTACAGATCTTTCACATCCTTGATTAAGTTTGTTTTTAATGATTGTATTTTTAAAACTATTTTTATTTATTCAGAGAGAGAGAGCACATGAGAGTGCACAAGCAGGGAGTGTGGCAGAGGGAAAGGGACAATCAGGCTCGCTGCTGAGCAGGGAACCAGATGTGGGGCTCAATCCCAGGACTCTGGGATCATGACCTGAGCCGAAGGCAGACACTTAACCAATTGTACCACCCATGTGCCTCAAATTAATGTATTCTTTTTAATGTTACTCTTAGTGGAAATGTTATCTTACTTTCATTTTTGGGTTGTTCATTGTTGGTCATAGGAACACAGTTGATTTTCTGTGTGTTGATTTTGTATCTTGAAACTTTGCTGAATTTGTTTATTCTAACAGTTCTTTTTCTTGTGGAATTTTTTGGGGTGTTTTTACATACAAGATCATGTCATCTACAAACAGAGATAATTTTACTTCTTTCTTTCTAGTTTTTATAAAATTTCCTTTTTTGTTTTGCCTAATTGCTCTGGCTGGGACTTCCAAAACTGTGTTGAATAAATGTGGTGAGAATGGGAAAAGCTGATCTTAGAGGAAAAGCTTTCTTCTTTCACCGCTAAGTTGTCAGCTTTTTGTATATGGCTTTTTAAAGCCCATATATGGGCTTTTCATATATGGCCCTTATTATGTTCAGGTGGTTTCCTTCTATTTCCAGTTTGTTGAATGTTTTTATCATGAAAGATGTTTGAATCTTGTCTAATGCTTTTTCAGCATCAAATGAGTTGCTCATGTGGTTTTTGTCCTTAATTCTGTTAATGTGGTGTATTACATTGATCAGTTTTCATACGTTGAACCATCCTTGCATTCCAGGAATAAACCCCACTTGGTCATGATGTGTAATCCTTATAATGTGCCGTTGAATTCAGTCAGCCCTCTGATTGTTTTGATTCTTTTTGAAGCAAAAAGCAGACGTAGGCAGTAAGCTGATAAATAAACATGATACGATGGCAGATACTGATGGGTATTATGAAGAGAAGTAAAACAGGGCAAGAAGGTTAAGAGTGGTAGGAGCAGGGGCACCTTGCTAGCTCAGTCAGTAGAGCATGCGGTTCTTGATCTTGGGGTCAGGAGTTCAAGCCCACGTGGGGTGTGGAGCTTATTTAAAAAAAGTCGTAGGAGTAGAGTGAGGCTGGGTTGTTTAGATATGAGGTTTGGGAAGCCCCCTGAGAAAATGTCTTTTTAGAAAGTGAGAGAAGAATCTATAGGCATGGGGGACAGCAAAGATGGGACTTAGAGCTTTTGAGAAATAGCTAGCAAGGAGGGTGTGAGAGTAGGAACAGGAGATTGTGACAGAGAATGGAGAGGCTCAGGACGTCAACAGTAGAGGAGGGCACATAAATCCTGTCTTCCTGGTGCTTAACATGGACAGTTCCTTACGTGTTTTTATTACTCGTTACAGATTTCCTCCTTTTTATTTCCTTTGCCTTTGCTGTCCTATTTCTAGATAGAATGTGTTTGCTTTGTTAACCTAAGGACAGGGCCTGAGTTTCATCCCAGATTTCCTCTGTAGAAGAGTGAAATAGAGTAAGTGGAGTCTCAATGTCTAGCCAAGACTCCATTGTGATGTCTAATGTGATTAGGGGAAAAAAAAAATAATTGTCTCAATACATTATGGTGTATGAACTTACATATTTTATGATTAGAATATGTGCCTAATATTATAAACTTAGTAGAAGTGGATTGCTTGATGAAGTTCATAACAGTTTTTAACTGGCGGCATGATCTATAGTATAGCAGTTAACCTCCTTCCTATAAACACTTATGTTGGAATGTTTTGCATTGCCATGAAACAGTTTTCCCAAATTCGTCTTTTCGGAGGAAGTATAAATTACTGTCGTGCTACCATGGTAATAGAAGGTAAAAAACAGCCTGGAACTCGCAGATGTTTGTTGTTTTCCTTGATAATGGAAGGAACTTTGGTGTAGGTATGTGTAAGTATTCTTAAACGTCATAAGGAATGTAGAGAAGTGGTCTGCTTTGTCCCCAGATGGAGTTGTATTTACAGTCTGGCCCAGTGTTCAATATGCATTTGCCTCCTTTAGTAAAAATCTGCTTATTTTTTTGTAATTCCTGAATCCAGATAATTTGATTTTCAATTGATAAAATATTTACTTGTCATATCAGCCAGGGCGCTAAACTTAGAAATTAAGAGTAGTGAGTTAAATTTAAAATTTGTTGAAAGTATTCATCATAATGCAGTCTACTTAGTGTCTTGGCAGTGCCTCTGGCTCTTCTCATTTCTCATGTTAGGAGACAGACTGGCAGCGGTTGTAAACTGAAACCTGGTTGTATGCAGCTAGCCTGATAGGGCTATGAAGGAAAATGGAGAAAATTTGAAAACATTACTCTCTCTGTGTGTGTGTGTGTGTGTGTGTGTGTGTGTATGTTAAATTAGAGTATGACACATTTGCTTAAAATAGCATTTTATATTCTGTTTATCAAAGCAATTATAACTTCATGATAGATCCTAAGACTGATACTGGTTTTAAACACTGTCTTGTGGAATAGCCAAATTTGCCTCTTAACAGTATTGTCATAACGTCGCTCGATGTATAATAAGCATGTTTTACAATGTGTTTTGAGTCGTTTGTCTCCCGTAGACCTGAAATCTATTACTCAGAGGAGAAGCATGCATTTACAGTATATTCTTAGCTGCCCCTCTCTATCACTCAGCTGTCAAGGCCTATGGAATCTAAAATAGAACCTGACCAATGGGAGGCTGTCTCCGCAGTGTTTATGGGAGGATTGGGAGGTGGACGCTTTTGTCATGCACGGCGGCCTCTGTGTTGCAGTGTTGAGGCAGCAGGATGTAGAGGGCTGGTCAGCTTTTCCGTGGATTCCGTGAAGGGGACAGCTTCATAGAAAGACAGCTTCTAAACAATAAGAAATCAGAGGAGTTACAGTACCTGACTTGGGGCTGCTCCATAAAGAAGATAATCTTCAAGCGTTATGAAGGCGGAGAAGGATCCCGAAGACGAAGAAAATATCGTTAGAGATCCAAGCTAAGTGTAGCCCAGCATGAAGATTGTGGAACAGGAAGATTTGTAAAGCGAGGGACGGAGTCACTGGTTAGGAGTTTGTCTGAGGGCGTGCTTTGTGAGCCACAGAGCTTTGTAACTTAATGCCCAGTAGTTTGCTGCTCGCAACCAGAGACTAAATCCTGTCTATGATGAACTGTTGGTTTTCTTGTGCTCCCAAGAACAGAGTAGGTATCCCTGCTGTCCAGTGTCACGAAGGACTCACGCTTGGGCTTTCTGAGCTGTATTCTTGTAAAATGTACTGCTGTTTAATTAATTTTAGTCTCTCTGCCTTCTCTTCTTTCTGATGTATTTGATGAGCAGCAGATTGGGGTTAGTGATAGCAAACGACAGTTCTTGTTTCTTTTTCTGGGGTTTTAAAAAGCACACAATAGAATCTTAGTAATTGAGCAGTATTTCTGTTAACTGACAGTGGACGGGGTTGGAAAACGGTGCTTGGTGAAGTGGAACTGAAAAATCCCATGATAATATGAGACTTGGATCATGTTTAATTATCTTTTAAAAAGCCTCGCTTTAGGATTTTACAGGTTTTCCCCCCTTGTTTTAGAGAGCCCCTTTCTCCAGCTGCTGGTTTACTTGGAAATAAAGTTGAGGTGGTTTTAACTGCAAGGATAAACTAATCAATTTCAAGCAAGTATCTCTGTGTTAAACAGGACTTAATCCCTAAGGCATTTGAAAACCCAAGTCTTATCTTAAGCCTGCTTCCATGACCACTCCCCAATTTAGAGTCTGTTAACCGTTTTGTTTTAAAGCTAAAGAAGGGGGAATGCCTCAAATGTAGTTGAGCCTTTAAGCCAGTGAATAGGCCTAGTCTCCCAGTTGACAATTTGAGCTTTTGAAATTAGAAGGAAGTGGGCTCATCTCCAAATTTAACTAATTTGGAGACAACAATGCTGAAGCTTTGTAGGTACTTGAACCGGATTCCATGGTAGCATTGCTTTTCAGGAGTAGGTTAAAATTTTAATGTATTTATCTTTTTTCATATTCAATTTTCATACTTATTTTCACTTAAAGTATTTAATGAAGAGACTGCTTACTTAGCTAGAAAGTTGGTGTTTTGTGTTGCTGTTTGAAGGGGAGAGGTAATAGAAAGTTAATCCCACTGATCAGACAGAGGATATGCTTCATAGAACAGATTCATTTTTTTTCTCCCTCAGAGATTTGTTTTGCTATTTGTGGACACAGGAATTGCTTTGTAAGTTTCAGTGAAAAATAGGTAAATTTTCCTTTGTTCTAGAAATAGTACTGGGGTTAGTACAGAATTTAGCAATAAGTTTACGTATAATATTTTAAAAGGCTAAAACCTTAACTTTGTTAAATAGTGTGTATTTTAGTTCTGGGTTCTGCATTTCTGCCTACTAAGAAAAAAATCCAAGTTATTGGCCTTAAAATGTCTTGCATATGTTTTCTCCAAAGTTAAAAATAACCTTGATACAATTAAAATTTATATCATGTGGTACATCCTATTTAGAAAAATTGCCTTTGATCTTCCTCTTAAATGCATGTACTGAGGTTTTGTTAAAACCAAAAATATTTTTTAAACAAAAACAATGTATGTTGAATGTAAAAAAGAAGAAAGAAAATGAAAGTTACCTGTAATCCTATTGTCTTAGGATTTTAAAATAGTTAATACTTTAGAGTCTTTGTTTTTTCTATCTAGAAGTTTCTTTTTATCCTAGTGTATGAGCTTAATGAATTGCTTCCTCTGTTGAGACAGACAGAGAGTGTATGTGAATGTAGGTATGTGTCTAATTTGCCTCCATAAATATATTTCCAACAGTACTTTTTAAGCAGGCTGTATGAGTCTGTGGATGTCTTAAAATGTGTACAGAATTCCATTGCATCTAAGGTCTTGGAAGATAGGTGACCAGAGACAAATATGAAAACAGGAGTTAGAGACTAGGAGAACTGATTTTGGAAATCACTGGAAAGCACTTTGGAAAGCACACTGATTTTGGAAATCATGAGAAGTCTTGGTTGGGTTTGGCTGCTGAGGTCTTTTAACATCCCTGGAACCTTGACTCTTCCCATCTGTTAAATGGGGATGATGATTTTAGTTCACTGGGGTCATTTGGGTAATTCATGCCTGGCACAGGTTGGGTGTTCAACAATTATTAATTTTTTTGTTCTGAAGGCAAAGAAAACAGAGAACATGAGAAACATGCTTTTTCTCAAAATTAGACCTTAAAATATTTCTTGAAGGTCATGTTCTTTGGAGAGGCTCTTCTCATGAAATGTGGGATGCAGTGGAGATTGAGTGATGTTTAATGCAGTATTGCTCTCCGTTCTCTTTTCCTTCCTTCTTGAGAAGGTCTTACTAATATAGAGAGTAGGCCATGTTTATCTATGTTTTTCCTTTTTGTAGCATGCAGCAGATTGGAACAAATATGATGACCGATTGATGAAAGCCGCGGAGAGGGGAGATGTAGAAAAAGTTTCCTCAATCCTTGCTAAAAAGGGCATCAATCCAGGCAAACTAGATGTGGAAGGCAGATCTGCGTAAGTATTACTGATGATAATTCCCTCAAGGGAATTTGGGTAGACCCTTGGGAACAAGTGAAATTTGTGAATTGTGGCTGTCAAGGTATCAACTTAAAAAGGCTTTATCAAAACCCACGGTATAAAATCTTTCAAACATTGCTTTCACACATTATGGACTAATAATTTGTTCTCAGTGTGTAAGATTTTCAATCTAGAGAGAATACTAAAATACTACCCAGTGGTGTAGTTGTTTAGTCTGAAATCCCAATCTGTTTTTACATTTGGGTCATTATTTTAAGTGAGAATGTTCAGAACAGAAAGGGAGGCAGAACAACTAGAGTGACTTAGGGAAGCGTAGGTTGTGATCTCATCCTTTGGTTTTTGGGTCACTGAGAAGGACTACTGGCTTGTTTCCCTGCTTAGCTTTTCTCCCACCCCTCCCCATCTTCTTCCCTTCCCTTCCTGTTGAGGATGGGTTAAAGGGTAGGTGTACGTTCTGTTACTGCCCTCTGTAATTACAGCAGTTAAAACCTTATCTGGGAAACCTTCCAAAGTTAGAGGTTAAAAGTCTCATTTCCTAAAGTTCCTCTCAGTCATGCACGAGTTTATTTAGAATATTATAACTGGAAACCAGATACTAAATATAGAAATGAATATTAGGAAGTGGATAGTTAATATTTAATGTATATCACTACCTTAAGATGCTTAAATATTCAAGTATAGGAAAAATAGCAAAACATGACATAAAAATCAAGTAGCTTTTAATACCAATAAAGTTTGAAAAGTTTGAATTTTTTAATACTGTTTCAATTTTATCAAGTAGGCGATTTGATAGCCACAGAAACATTGCTTGAGTCCTGCTCCTGTTTTTGCTAAACTTTAAGCTATTTCTGTAGGGCTCACAGTGTAAGCAGTGAAAATTTAATATCTAAAAGTGACTTGTGTTTCTTTTTTAACCAAATGTCAAGATGTTAGAAGATGAAAGTTATCTTTGGGATGAAAATTGTCAGTGAAACCTTGTTTCTTTAGTTGTGCCCAACCATGCTTTGAATGTTTTGAGTAAATGGTTGCTTGAGTTGCTGTTCATATTTTTTTCAATCTGATCTTCAGTTTTGAAATTATTTGTATTAATGGTCAGAGTTATAAAAATCTGGTATAATTTGATGAACTGTGAACTTCAGTTTGTAAGATGTATGAGTAGTATTAGTCTCTGAGGTTTTCACTGGAGGAAATAGAATTCTTTTAGGATTCATGGGATAAGATATTTTCCTTTTGCTACTCACACACAGACTGTATTCTTCCTTAAGTAGAGAATTTTGTATTTAGTCAAGTATGGGACATGTTACAAACACACTTTCTTTTATTTCAAATGACTTTTGGTTTGTTTTAGTTCTGAAATTTAAGACAGAAGTAGTATGTGCTTCTTGACCTCACTCCAGTTTCAAAGATGAAATATTTGTAGCCTAGCCAGAGTCACTGCAAGGATTTGTTTTCTTCCTGTTCACCTCTCCTGGGGAATAGCCCATTGCCAAAGCAAAACAGGGCAGATTCACCAGGAATCCCCACTGCCACTTGGAAAGCCGGATACCAATTCCTGTCTTGCCGACCCCTCAGGCTGTCAGAAGTGCTGTTTGGCATCCCAGCTGTTTTCTCTGGAATCAGCAAATGTTCCTCGGCAAAAAATGGCTTCAGATACCAAGCTTACCTCTCAGGGCCTCTGTCCCTCCCTGTGTCCTGGCCTAGTGGTTTTTCACTGTCTTAGCTCACTGATGCCTTTCAACATATGTCTTACAGTTTACGTGGCTCTTCTCATTGTTGTCAGAGATCGTCCACATTACTTGGATTCTGTATTATGGAAGCAATAACATGCGTCTAGTTTAAAAAAAGACAAAGTTGACTTTTTAAAAAAGAGTATTTCTGTAAAGTAGTTTTTCAAATTTCCTTTACAGCTCTTCGCATACACTGTAGTGATCGATACATCTTCCTTCTAAAGTCTGCTATTTATATCACATCCGCATTAATAATGTATTGTAGATGTGTTGTGATTTCTGCCCTTTAGGACAACATCAGCGTAATGTTGATTTATTTTGAAGAAAAACGTCTTCCAAATTTTTGGAGCTAAGAAAGCGAAACAAGCAAACAAAAAAATGTTCCCTCCAAGATTGTGAAACCTTTGCTTGAAGAACATTACCGTTTCTCAGAAGGTTCTAACAGTGCATGGCATAGTATAATTAGTGTAATTCCATACTTTGGTGTCGCAGAGATCAATATCCTTAGCCTTACAGCAGTTTAATTCCACTCTAAGAACTTTCTTGGTTCCTACGAACATTATATTCCTTTTATTAGAAGCATCTCTGTCTCCCTAATTCAACCTATACACAAACCTCCTTTATTTTACTTAATAGTGCTTGGTCTCTGGTTTGCATTTACATCCGTCGTAATACGAGTAGAGATACATGGCCAAGTGTTGTAATATCTGGAAATGAATTTGCAACCTAGCTCCAGATTTTGTCTCTAAGCGTTCAGATATTCAAATATTTGAGGGCCCATCATCTGTCCGGTACGTAAATTGGTCTGGGAATATAGTAGGAAGCAAAACAGACAAAAATCCCTACTTTCACTGAGTGCATAGTTGAGTGGGAAGAGACTGGTACACTTATAAAGAAAGACTACAAAGAAAATAAATCTTGAATTTATATATCATTTTGAAAATATGTGTTTCTGTATAGAATAATAAAGGAAGGGATTGGGAAAGTTGGAATACTATGGTTTCAGGGAATGGGGAAATGTAAAAATTTTAAACAGGATGGTTAGGGAAGACCCTTCCTGAGAGTGTGATACGGAGTTTGTCTGTATCTAGGCCCCTTGCCAAGCACTTGTATATCCTTTATCTCCTGGCATCTTCATAGTGGTCATTGTACTTAGTTAGGGGTCAGTTGTATTTTGACCTGAGGTCAGCATCCTTTGTCGGCAAGCCCTCCTGTCCTTACTTAACAGTTTGGATTTGGTGGAGTATGGTCAGTCGGTCACTGTCCATTCTTAGGGCACACAAAATATTTCTGTAAATATTTGTTGATTAATAAAGTATTAGATGATCAAAGAAACAGAGGGATATTTTCTCTTGTATCTTAAATACCTGATGGCTTAAAGTCAGTTTTTTAAGCAGGTTTTCCTTGCCTTATTAGGAAGTTTGTCATGGCTGTGTGTGCAAACTTCACCCCACTCATACAGGTCTGTGAACAAAGGGGAAGAATTAGGTGGCAGTTGTGGCTACTTTGGGGAAAGAGGACACCAGCTTCTCCACGGCTTTCCAAGCGTAGCTTAGTTTGTTGTTTTGAAGGCTTTTCCACGTGAGTTCTAATTTGATAAATCTAAAGAGAAGGGATAAGTGTTTGATCTGTGTTTGGCCTTACTGTTCTGCTATAACTTCATTTGTTTTGGCAGTTTCAGTATACTTGAAATGAAGCAAAATGATCTGGCAGAAGTTTTTCAGTGCATTCAGTGCATCCCAGCCCTGGTGCCTGCACTACTGAGTACTCATAAGCTATAGAGTTAGTGGTATTATTGTATAAATTTTCTTTTATTACGACTGTTGAACATTGGAACATTCTGTTGGTTCTAAGGAGGTATTTCTGGAGAGTATTGACTCCTTATGTAAACTTGAGTTAAAATTAATTTTTCAGCAATAAGGGATAGGTTTCTTTTTCTAGTAGAAAATACATAGATATTTTATGTAGACTTTAAAATGTGTGTGTGTGTGTGTGTTGAATAAAAGGTGACATTCTGTAACATTTAAGTCGATGTTTCATAGTTTCTGTGGCATAACATATATTTTCTTTTTGTTCAGCTTCCATGTTGTGGCCTCCAAGGGGAATCTTGAATGTTTGAATGCCATCCTTATGCATGGAGTTGACATTGCCACCAGCGACACTGCAGGTCGGTTGCCGCCATAGTCGGTTATAAAACGGAAAGGGAAGATAAGCCTTGTCCACTGCCAGCGTTCTTCAGACCGAACTGTGATTTAGAGAGAGACACCCTCAATTTTCTGTTTTTCTAAATGGTTTAGAAATAGTTCACTTCTGAGGTATCATTGTTGGTCTCGGAGAAGTAAGGCACAGGGAATTGAGACAGGATTGCTGATCTGATGAGCATTTGGAGACCCATGCTGGTCTTCATAATATTATAGGATCCTAAAGTCCAGTGCTGGTCTTCGTAATATTATAGGATCCTAAAGTCTCAGAGTTAGAAGAACCTTTAGGGGCCATTTAGTTGTACTCATATACTCTTGACTCTATGAATCCTTGCTGTCATGAGGACATTCAATATTTAGTTGGACATTTCTCATGATGGGAACCTAATTGCTTTGCAACAGCAACAGCACGACCAAGAATGATCATAGCAAGAAGAGCTGACACGGTACATGGCACTCTGCCGTGCACTTTACACGCACTAACTCCCTGTCTCCTCATACCATCGCAGTGAGGCTGCGAGGCCCTGAGCCAGCCAGTTAGTAACTGGCCCAGGGTCCTTCAGTAGATGCACTGCGGTCGGAATCTGTGTCCTTACCCGGGATGCTTTTTACAAGGAGATCCGTTCTGTGTTTGGTTAACTCTATTTGTAAAAAAATTATTTCTTGTAGGCAGTTTTAAGTCTGTTTCTTACTATGCCTTCTGCTTAAACTTAGTTGTACCACGTCTGGCTTTTAAAATCTTACACCGTAAGTTTGTCTGCACAGCACAAGATAGACCTCTTCAGTTCGCGTGCTGCTTTTCTTAGGATAACCATTCTCAGTTCTCTTGACAGCTTCTTTCTCTGAAGTTCTGCTTTGTTATTCAATCAAATATAGGCGGTGACCTAGAACCAGAATTTCCTTAACAACTTTAATATTTTATCCTGTGATTCCATATAGAGACAAATAATGAACACATTACAATAAAACCAGCACTGTGTTTAGAAATGGAAGGGAGGTAGAGGAAAAGAGAGATCTCAACGAGGAGAATCTTTACCTAAAGATCTATCAAATTTTGTATCGAAGACCAAACTCTATCTGCCACCTTTGAAGGAGGAACAAAAGAATATGTTAATTACTGGGAGGACTGGGTGGCTCAGTTGGTTAAGCCTCTGCCCTTAGCTCAGGTCATGATCCCAGAGTCCGGGGATCAAGTCCCACATCCTGCTCCCTGCTCAGCGGGGAGCCTGCTTCTCCCTCTGCCTGCTGCTTCCCCTGCTTGTGGGCTCTCTCTCTGACAAATAAATAAAATCTTAAAAAAAAAGAATATGTAATTACTTACCAAAGCATTCCATTGATGTAGAGGAATATTTACAGAAATTTTGGACTAACTATATACCTCTTTAGACTTTATTTATTTGTTGTTCTGATTCTAATTTAAACAAGCATCTATCTTATTTTTTGTCTGTATTTTTTTCTGTTCTGGATATTTTTGCCTAGTGACTTTTGCCCTCTCTCCTTCAGTGCAGATCAAGCTTAAATGCTTTCCCAGGCGCAGCAGACATCATTTTGTATGCTGCAGCCTGACATACTGTGCCTAAAGTCTTTGTCTTCTGTTTTTGCTGTTGTTTAGTTATATTTGTATTTGCCTTGTTTTACTGTTTTTTTTCTTTAGCGTGTTCCTTTCCTGAGGACAAGGACCTTGTCTTATTTGCTGTAATATTGTCTATTATAATCCAGATGTGGATATTCAATAATAATTTGATTAAAAAATTATGTGTTTTATCTTAGCTCCTTCATTTGCCAGCAGTACGAAAGTATATTGAAAATAATCATATTTCAAGTAAGCGTGGTTTTGGTTTTGAAGTATTTACGACTCAGGTCTTACCAGATAGGCACCTTGGGTGTAATTCATAGTGTTGTGCTTTAGATTTGATATTTACTTCGTTTTTTTACTGCATTATCTCAAGTGGCTGGATTTGGGTTTGGCTAAGGAAATACCCCACCGGACGTTTTTATGTGACCCATTGTGTTGAACACCAGGGACTGTCCCTACCATCCTACTCCATACTCTCTCTTACTTTGCATGTAAATGATAGTTTTCTTTGTCACTTTTCACAGTCCGTAGCAAATTGAAATTTGAAATCATTACATCGACTTATTTGTACCTAGAGAATGTTTAGGTATGGATGAATGTGTTGTACCTTTACTTGGTTAAAAAGGCCTGGACTCACTGCTGTTTGTTCTAGAACCTGGTTAGTCAGTACACAGAAGTGATCAGATCCAGGAAAACTTAATCCACTTCTCTAAACTCATAGAAAACTGATTGAAGGTTGGAAGTTGAAGTCAGTGTACTCCTTCACCTAGGATGAACAGAATAGAAATGACTTCTAGCAAAAGGGTCTGTCAGTGAAGTCATCATTTTTTGAGAGGTTTGTGAAGTGAGAGGAAAGTTAAGAGCATGAAACATTGAAAGATGGAATGGCCCGGTGAAACCCTTTTATCTTTCACTATCCAATGAGATATATGTGTGAAGAAATACAATTAGAGGAAATCATGTTTGGAGGTAGAATGTTGTCTGCAACTTTACCTTTTTCAGCGTTCAGAGTTAACCTTTCCGATGATTTGTTTCCTTTAAAATGGCACATTTTAATGCACATTATATTTGAACGAGTTGTCTGATTTTCAGAGACATAGTCTTAGTGAACTTTGAATTTAAGTTGAAAATTTGTTTCTTTGACTTACCTCTCTTAACTTCCTGTATTTTAGCGTCCACACTGCCTGTTTAGAAATATTATGAGAAATCTAGGTATCTTTCTTGCTCTCCAATTCCCATTCTCTTTTTCTCCTCTTCATCTCCCTCCCTCCTGTCCTTCCTGGTTGACTTTTAATTACTTACTCTGTCCCAGGCACTGCTCTAGGTATTGGAGATACAGTAGTGAATAAGGCAAAGTTCTTGCTCTTTATGGGTTTGTAGATTTAATTTTTCTTCCCACCTTCATTGTTTTGATGTGTACATTATCTCATACTACAATATCAACCTGAGTGAAAGCGTGCTTACAAATTAAGTATCTTGGCAACTAATCTAGGAAAAATGAATCACATTTCTATGGAAAATTCGCTTGTGAAGAAAACAACTGTTCACATATGTCTTAAATTATTATTATTTTTTAATAGGAAGAAATGCTCTTCACCTGGCTGCAAAATACGGGCATGCATTGTGTCTACAAAAACTTCTACAGGTAGTAAAAGTGGTTAATACTTTGGCTTTACTATTTTGACTGCTATTAATGTGTTTTCAGTGTGTTTTTGGAATTTGAGATCAAAGAAAATAGGTTAATTCTGACTGTTAGCTTACGTAATTTCTTTTCCATCATTTGTGAAAGAATGTGAACAATAAAAAGCAAAAACTCTGAGGGAAGTGAATCGCATAACTCACTGTATTAAAAATAAATAACAAAGGCTTGACCTTCCTGTTGACATTAGTGGGAGACTGGAATTTTCTGTTGTCTGGTCTATGACATAAAGTGATATGGCAAAGGAGCTATATGTTTCTCTGTAAACATCAGTCACTTAGACTACGTGATATGATATCGACAACGCTAGTTAAACTTGTAGTCAGGCAGCCACAGATCCTTGAACTAGTGGGCTGAAGAAAGTTTTCAGTTAAAGGGTCCAGTCCTCCATTTCTAGAAACATTGTTACCACTAAGTTTCATAGCAGAACTCATTTGTTTTTCCTGATTCAGTTGTTCAAATTTTAACTCTTGGTGAGAAAAAAACCCCAAACAATAACAGTTTCTACATCCCATGCTATTATAATGTACCATATGGTTTCCGGTTTAGTGGAAAACTTGAATTTACAGTATAATGTTATTAGATTTGTTTCATGTCAAAATATTTAGTGGCTTGTCTAGTAGTCCTTAGGTTTTTTGATAAATGGAATATTTTAAGATTAAATAACAGCTGTTCATCTGAGTCTAGTTGTTTAACTTTAAAGTAAAACTCTCCCAGCTGACTAAGTTTCTGTGTTTTAACAGTACAATTGTCCCACTGAACACGTAGATCTGCAGGGAAGAACCGCACTTCATGATGCTGGTAAGTGAGGGTTTCACTGGGATATAGCCAGTATTTGTTAAAATGGCTTGGCATTGAAATTCATTTCCAAGTTTTAATATGCATATATTTGTATAATTCATGGAGAAACAGAATATTATGACGTTTTTGTATACATGAATATGAAATTTATTTGATTGTACAGCTTAAAAAGATTCATTTGGCCAAGGCTGGTTTGCTAGATCCTAGAAGTCCAGAGATAAATAAACATGATCCTGCTCTCAAGGAAGCTCTAAGAACTGCGTCACTCTGTGTGTGAGTGGGGGGGGTGGTGTCGTGGAGGGAGGGAGGGAGGGATCTGGTAGGAGAAATGGGAAGATGATTTTTTTTCCTTAAAAACTACATTTACCTAATTAACATGTCCGAACACCATTTTTCTCATCTGCAAAATAAAGTTAATACTACTGTAGTAAGTGGTTTATAATTAAATTATAAACAGTGCCTGGCATGTCTCAATTTCTTAATTAATGGTGGTAGTAGCTGTTGGGTTAGGGCTTGGTGCTAAATTTCGTATCACTGTTATGTGCTGTATTTTTTAAAAATTATATTCGTAATTTCATAGATTTTATTGATCATACTTGTGTATTTAAATTTATCTGCATTATTCTTCAGTGGTCTTAAAGACAAAAGTTAGATATTAAGTGTTTTTGGACTGTACCACAGTCTGATCTCTGGCCTGACTCTTCTTAGTCTGACATTCCTACTGTTTACTGGAAAGCCAAAGTAAAGTCGTTACCCTCTCTTGTCATATTTATGGAATATCTGAAGTAAATAAAAGCGGTCTTCATTAAAAATGGAATAGACCACAAATTTCCTTCAAACTTGGGGACCTTAATGTATTTTAGCTTTTTTCTTTTTATGTTTTACATGTTTTTGTGATAGTTCAATTTTTTACACAAAGGTTTTTTTGTTTGTTTGTATAAAGTGGTGGTATTTGCAAAGTATTTTCATATACATTGTTGTTTGAGCCTCACAATGACCCCAGTGTGGTTTTTATGTTTGAGGAGAAATGCCTTATCCTTTGTTCTCTGTGGGCCCTAGCTCTGCCTTCTGGGAGGTTCTTACTTGTCCATTATTCTCTAAGGTCACAGGTAAATTGCATGGCAGCGAGCATGTCCTCTGTAGAGGGAGCTTAAGGGCTGGAATAATCATGAGTGTTAGCAAGTGCCTTCTGAGACCTTGCGTAGTACGGTTCCCATAAAACCTTGGTCGGCTTTCTGGTTTATTTGTTGCCAGCTGTTTCCATCTGTCCATCTCCAAAGTTATTTTCTGGATATGAAGTTCTTAACCATCCTTTAGTTCTTGTCCTTGTTTGTAGAGTCATGACTCTGCCTTGTTTAATGGCTGCCACCTCACAGCCATCTGAAATAATACTCTTGAATGTGATTATAATGTCCTTACCATGATATTTATTCCAAGACCAGATTTTATTTTTTCTCCTTAGTGGGAGAAAAGTTGTGACCAACAATAGTGGTATATCTTGCTGTTTGACACAGAGAAGCAGTTGACTTCCCCACATCTCTGAGGTCCCAAATATATGTGTTCATAAACTGGCTAATTCTTGCTTGACCTGTCTCTTTCTCACCGGACCTTGCTGAAAGTAAGCAACTGCCCATGTGCACTAAATTTTTGGCTGTTTTCTATGGCTTCACCTTGAAAGGCTTCATCATCACGTGGTACACCTTCTAAATAATGATGGATGACATAGCTGTTTCAAATGTTTTGCCACATTGTGAGAAAAATCACAAGATTTCTAGCCTGAAATATGTTTAGTCACTACTTAGTTCCCAACCACTAAGTCAGTGCCATATGATTTATGGATTTACTGTAACAGCACCGAACTCCTGATAGCAGTTTTGTCTCAGTTAGAGATATGGCTAGGCTTCTGTGACAAAGACATTATAAAAGAACACTGGCTTAACAAATCCCATAGGATTGCTTTCTTTCATGTTGTAGTCCTGGTGTTCAGAGGGGCTTGTGCCTCTGCTCCCTGTGGCCATTCAGGGACCCAGATTCCTTCCATTTTTCCGTTCTGCCTTAAGCTAGGGTGTTGTCCTCATCTTTAAGGCTGAAGCTGATAACAGGCACTTCGGTTTTCCTGCTCACAGGAAGGGGAAAAATCATGGAGGAATGTATAAACCATTCTTTTAAGCCCTAGAGTCAGAAGGTAGCAGACATCTCTCCTGTCACATTCCACTGGTGAGATTTAATGCACATGGTCATGCCTACATGCAAGCATGCAAGGGAGTCTGGGAACTGTGGTCTCCAAGTGAGCCCCCAGTTCCCCCGCCCCTAGCTTCATTACTATGGAAGAAAGGGTGACGACTCTTGGGTGAATGGCTGCCACTCTCCACCATAGCACCTTTAATGCTGACTTTACTAGTTCAATATATTGTAGCTCTGGAATTTATTATGCTTTACATTGTTTCATTCTTATTTTCAATTGGGCCTGAATGGTTGTTAGTTTTAGAATTCCTGGATTAATGTATTCAGTTTCAGTTTATCTTTTTTTAAAAAACTATATTTTGTATAAAAGACTTGTTGGACTAAAGACAGCAGAATGAAAATTTACTTGATTTTCTTATGTGTATTTTGTTTTAGTCTGTGGAATATCACACATGCACACACACACACACACACAAGAATGCTGACTTTGTCAGTACTTTTTGTGACTAATAATCTAGTCTCAACTTATAATAAATACTCACAGGAAGTATTTGTTAATAATAATATAAAAACTTTTAATAAAAACTCATGGGGAGTCGAAACACAATCCTATTTTATAATGTTAACAATTTTTTTCCTAATACAAATATGAACTCTAGCGTTGGTTGGAAAAAAAGCTGTGTGTGGTTTTACAATATAATTTTCAGCAAAATGACCCTGCTTTGCATCATCAAAGGCAGACATTGCAATCTCTGATTTTGAAAGGAAATATGAACTATATGAGTCAAACCTTTTTTTACTGTGACTCTTCTATAAAGACCTGAATATGACTCATTAAAAAAAGAAAAAAATTTAGCTAACCCTTCAAGGAGCAAGTCAGTTGTAGCCACATTTAAGAATATATTCTAAGTAGAAAATTTAAATTTGATTTTTATTTCTATGTTTACACTTAGGGTAGAAGTATATTGTCTTCTTTAAGGGTAACAATATTCGTTGGTCCCAATAAATTGTACAACATTTATAAAATGATCTGGTCTAACCCATTTTCTATAATAGGCACTTAAAATGCTAAACTAAGAAGTGGACGATGTGAAGCTTGGTAGTTTAGAAATTGTAGAACTTATGCCTTATATGGACATAGCTAAGCACCATGTGTCTTACCAACAGATGTTCACCATTTATCATTTTCCTTTGCTCCTCAAAGCCATGGCAGACTGTCCTTCCAGCATACAGCTGCTTTGTGACCATGGGGCCTCCGTGAATGCCAAAGATGTGGTGAGTCCTTGTATGTTTATTGTCATTTCAACTCGTGTATTCAAACTTTTATGTTTTGGGAGATTTGTTGTCTTAATGCTGTTTTATTTTTCTTGTTGCTTAGGATGGGCGGACACCACTGGTTCTGGCTACTCAGATGTGTAGGCCAACAATATGTCAACTGCTGATAGACAGAGGAGCAGAGATTAATTCCAGAGACAAACAAAACAGGTAATTCTTTTATCACAGCTCTACAGACACCAGCTGGATTCACAGTGACTCTGAAACTCTGTGGCTGTGACTTGTCTTTTTCATCCCCCTTTGGATCTCTCTTTCCTTGGAATTAGCACCCACTTCTTTTTTTCTTTTCTTTCTTTCTCTTTTCCCCAGAGTCTGATGAAGGAAGAAGAGGGAAGTAGGGTAAATGTGGAATACAAGCAGTGATTAGAGCCTGTCTTCAGGTCAGAAAACCGAAGAAAGGAATTATATCCCCGTTATTTATTTTAAAGCTTTAAAACAATCTTTAGTGAAAAATGGGCTCAGATAAGATAATGAGGGAAAACAATAAAAAATCACACCTATGGTCTGCTTCTTTGTTAGTCAGTCTTTTGGGAGTAAATGTTCTTGGGTGTCCTGGAGCTTGACGTTTTTCTGTTTTTCCATTTTTTCCATTTTTCTGTATAGACTTTCTCAATGTGTTGGTTCTGCTTACCCTGCCCAGGCATAGTGCTATCTCCTTCTCTGGAACCAAGTTCATTGCCACACCCTGAAGTTCCCTACATTTATTTTTGCTTCTGTGTTCACATCATTTTAGTTGGTGCACGCTAATACTTTTCTGTCTGTATCTCTCTCCTTCCCTCCTCTAAGTCCAGTGTATCGTGGCGCTGCTATTACAATTTTCATGTTCATGGTCCTAGTGTTTCCAACAGTGATGTATCTGAAATACATCCTATCCCCAAGTTGGAGCATTATAATAACTCATAACAAATTTTTGGGATTTTGTAAATGATTACTAGTAAAACTGTTGGTTTCTTGTGACTTAATTTTATTCTTCTAAACATGTATCCTTTTTTTTTGTAGTTCACTGGAAGTAAATAGGTATAATAAAAGTCTTTAGATGTCAGATTTTATAGCTCTACTTGTTTTTATTGTTTAGATCTCTCAAAGGAGGAAATTCTTAAGCAATTAAGTCATTAATGTGATTATTAAGGAAGTGGCTTTTTTGCATTACTTTGTTTTTGCAGATACTGTAATCTGGTTTCAACCATTACTAAGAAAATTGGGTTTAAAAATAAAGTTTAGGATCAGAGAGGGATGATCTGGTTGATCCATGTATAATGCCTAATTTTTTTTTTAAAGATCCTATATTTTCCCAAGCACTTTGGAATGGCGCACGCGCACACACACACACACGAGATGAGATAGGACAATGTGTATTAAATAGGCTAGGTAGCAGATGGCTTTAAAAATAAATTTAAAATTTGGAATTCCTGGGTGGCCCAGTCGGTTGAGTATCTGACTCTTGGTTTCAGCTCAGGTTATAATCTCAGTGTCATGAGATCGAGTCCTGTATCTGGCTCTGTGCTCAGCATGGAATCTGTTTAAGACTCTTTCTCCCTCTCCCACTGTCCATCCCCCCACCCCCCAACTCATGCTCCCTTTCTCTCAAATTCAAAATCTTAAATATAAGAAGAAATGAAAAACAAATTAAAACTCTGTATTTTTTTCCTGGTCTTACCTATAACATTTTTTTCTCTAATAAAAAAACTTTGTTGGTGGTCCCCGGTGTATATAAAATTGTATTCCAGCAACTGTTGGGGAGTATAAAAGAGAAATAGGATATGCATAGAATAAAAGCGAGGATCCATTTTCTTATGAAATCCAATATTCACAAAGACTGCGTTAGGTATAGGATAAGTCACTTCATTTCATGAGGTATTTTTTGGTTTCCTCAGCAATAAAAATAGGAATGGGACAAAATAATTTCAAAGTTCTTCTAAATTTCCATGATGACTCAAGTGTTTAATTGCGTTTTTGCTATTTGTTAAGTGTTTGAGTGCTGATGATCCTGCCAAGGCATAATAAACCACTGGTCCATGATAATGGGGATAATTAAGGAAGGTTTATGGAGGAGGCAGGTTTTAAAATGAAGTGTGAAGATATGAAGGTCTCCAGTTAGGAGAAGGACAGCTCTTTTAAGGAGATTAATCAGAACTAGAATCTGATTCTTGTTTTGGAGTGGAAGGGATTGGTCAGAGAGGTTTACATGATGAGGTTTGTTCATGAAGGACTTGAATAGTTTGGGTTTATAGCTGTAGGTTTTGAGCAGATGGAGTAACAGTATCAGTGATGGGAGAATATAGTGGTAATTTACTTGTAGAACAAAGAAGGACTGGAGTAAAGGAGGTTAGTTGGGTAGTAGAAGTAACACGTGTCTATAAGTGATGCCAGGTTTTTAGCTCTGCAAACTAAGAAAGCAAATGTTTTATAAATATGATGAAGTTAAACTAAAGATAAAAATAGGAAATAAAATCTGTATAACAACTATGACTTTTTTTTTTTAAGATTTTATTTATTTATTTGACAGAGAGAGATCACAAGTAGGCAGAGAGAGAGGAGGAAGCAGGCTCCCAGCCAAGCAGAGAGCCCGATGTGGGACTCGATCCCAGGACCCTGAGATCATGACCCGAGTCAAAGGCAGAGGCTTAACCCACTGAGCCACCCAGTCGCCCAACAACTATGACTTTTTAAAGTATTATCTATTCTTTAAGAAAGGGCCTCTGGAAGGTTTCTAGAGTATTTTCTTGGGTCTTTCTCAACATCTTTTATGCTTCTGTCTTCCGTCTTAGAACTGCTCTCATGCTAGGCTGCGAGTATGGTTGTAAAGATGCTGTAGAAGTCTTACTTAAAAATGGTGCTGATGTCAGCCTGCTGGATGCCCTGGGCCATGACTGTTCTTACTATGCAAGAATCGGGGACAATCTGGACATTCTAACTTTATTGAAGACTGCATCGGAAAATATCAACAAAGGTAGGTAGCAAAGTACCTAGAAAAGTCTAGCTTAATAAAGAGCAGCTTTTAAAGACTCAGGCCGTGGAACTGCAGGTTTTAAGAAGCAAAGCAGTCCTTAATGCTACACATCATTGGTCTTTCTCCCTCTGTGCTGTGGCTTTGTGTATTTGTGTTAGTCACTTTGAGGCCGTGCCTATTGTATATGTTTGCTAGTTTATCAAGTAGAACCTACTGTACTATGGAGTAGGTTAAGGAATGAGGAGAAAGAGCCCAATCAAGTGTGTTTTACTAATACATATATATATATATATTTTTTTTTTTTGATGAGGAGGACTATAGTACTTAGTTTTAATACAAAATTTTAAAGAATCATTGTTTGAACATGTGTATAACTTATTCAATCAGTATTTATCAAATACCTGTATCAGGTATTTTTCTGTATTTATTAAAGAGCAATATCCTTCCAGTCTTCTCCCTATGCAGGAAGGAATATCCTTGTCTTTACCCTATGCAGGAAATTGAGGTCACTTGTAGTGAGCTGCAGATTACTTTTTGTGTAATAGATTTTGAAGGGTTTTCCCTCATAGATAAACATTTTGTGTAAAATTTTTATTAATGCATAAAATTCCATATATTTAATTGACTTAAGCAATTTTCTGTACATTCATTTAAGTTATTTAGAGTTTTTGCTAATACACATAACAATTTAGTGACTGTCATGATGTGTAAATATTTTAGCGTTTTTTTATTATAGTCTTAGGATCAATTCCTAGAAATTGAATCCTATATTTCAAGATATACCCATTTCTTTAAGCTTTTGGTATATATTGACAAACTGCCTTCTGTTTAGGAGTGTTTAAAATTTTCTATTTTTTGCAACTGCTTCCCCTTCTAGCATTGAATATTATCCATCTGGTTGTAATCATAACAAAAAAAGTAATTTTGCAGTTTTATAGGTAAAAATAGGTCACTGTCATTTTAACTGTAGAGCAGTTAAGCTTTAGAGGGAGCTTTAAAACTGATTCCTTTAGTGACTCAATTATATAGTTAGAGAATTCATAATCTGTAATCTATCCAAGGTAACCTGCTGTTTTACTGTTCCCCCTCCTCCTCTCTTTCTCTCTCTTTAAATCTTTAGGGAGAGAACTTTGGAAGAAAGGACCATCTTTACAGCAGGTAGATCTTAATTTTAATTTTTAAAAAATTATATATATTGTGCAATTTCAGTAAAGAGTTTACAGGTTAATGATTATACACAGCTGTTTCAAGTTTAAGTGCATGTTGTTCTGTCTGCTCAGTTAATCCTGTCCATGTAGAACCCAGGTATTAAGATCCTGAGGCTTTGATGCAATCCCTCAGCATGAGACAGTGGACCTCAATGACAGTGATACAGTGAATGTATCCAGTAGGAAATATCCTCCTGATTGCTGGCTTTGAGCCTCCAGCACTTTCAAATATGAGTTATGGTACCTTGTTGACATTTTTCAATGATTAATTTTAGCCTAGTAGATCATAAACATAAACATTTCTCCCTTACTAATAGAGCACAATGTTTACTGTTATAGGAAAATTCTTCCAGTGCCTTATGAAATGAAGAGAACAGAATTCAAAACTGATTATATATTGTGATTTCAGTACCACTGTTAGATTTTGCTTTCTTTGTACTTTTTCCACCTTGTTGGTAGGACTTCGAAAAAAAAACGCAGTATATGAAAGAATTCATACTTTGCCCTAACTTTATTATCAAATCACTATGTAACCCTGGTTTTGTGTTTTCCAGTCTCAGTAAATATCTTATTGTTTTCCCCCAATCTCTTCAGGTTAGCTAAGTGGGGCTGGTTTTCTGCACTGTCACCATCTTGCTCAAGAGCTAGCGTAGTAGGCACCTTTCCTCTTCTGTTGGCTGTTCCCTTCCAGGCTTTCAGCTTTTCTCTAGTGAGAGGAACCTGAGCCCTTCCAAACCCTGAGGAGAGTAATCAGGTACCTGCTGAGAAATTCTGACCATCATCCTCTCTGCACATCATTCCTTGACCTCTCACCAGAATCTGAAAGCTATATGAAAGCATGTTTTCCTCTCCAGTCCATCAGAATTAAGTAATACATTCATGCATGGGTCATGTCTGCCATCACTTTACCTTTCTATCTGGAGCAGCCGTTTCTACCTTCTCTCCTGTTCCTCAGACAAGCTAAGTAGGAGTAGAGTGGGTACAAATGCACTCTGTAATGTCTGTACCAGCAGCCTTATATGGGAGCAGAGAAACTGATTTCTGAAATATACACATATTTAAAATAAAGAATTATTGAATATTAATGTGGGAATGGTATTCTGCTTAGGCTCTAGGAGTTATCTAAATGTATACATAGAGCTAATATTCTGCTAGGAACAGTAAAACTCAATATTTCCATTCTTCGTTGAATACATTTTAAAATAGCTACCGTAGATAGCCTTTGTTCCTGTGCTAAAGGACATAGAGTCCCTGTTATCAAGAAGAGTAAAGTATAATTTTAAAAATAAGACTTATTCAGTTGTTTGCTTGACAGACCTCTCTGGGGCACCTACAATATGCCAATTACTATTCTAGGTGCTGGGGAATCATAGTGTGCAAAGTTCCTGTCTCACGTTGCTCCCAGCCTGGTGAGCAAAATGAACAGTAAACAAATGCTAGTATTTAGTATCATAGCATCTGCTTTGAAGAAAAGTGAAACAGGATTAGGGGATGAAGAGGGGAGAGGGCGGGAAGCTATTTTAGATGGCGTGGTCAGCAAAGGCCTCTCTCAGGAAGTGACATTTGAGCAGAGGCATGAAGGAAGCGAGAAGGGAGCCACAGGGCTCTGTAGAGGAAGCCTTAGTGGGCAGAGGGAAGGACAGGTGCCAACCCCCTGATGCAGGAGTGTGTTTAACACATCCATGGGGCAGTAGAAGGACAGCATGGAGGAATGATGTGTGCATGACCGAGGAGGAGAGGCAGGTGAGGGAAACATCTGCCAGATGATGAAAGACCCTCTAGAGGGAAGGCGGGGATGAAGGTAGAATAAGGATATGGGTCAGATCCCACACAAAGAACAGTCCTTTGCTGGAAGGAATGAAGCTAGAAATGTAGTTTGGGCCAAGTTGTGGGTATGGAATATCTTCCTAATAGGACCTTTCCTTTCTAATTCTAAATCCAAACTGATTAGAATAACAGTTAGAACAAGACTCAACAAATAATGTAAAACATAAAAAAAATTTCTTGGAAAATTAAAATACTAGCTTTTTTTTTTTTTTTTTTTTTTTAAAGCTCTCAGAAAGACCATAGCTTTCTATATTATTATGGAGAAGTAAAGGTCAGTTTGGCCAAAAAAAAGTTATATGCTCTCTTGTTTAATGATTGTGTTATGGTTTTGTTAAAGCAAATCTTTAGGCTGGAATAAGAATTCAAAGCAGTAAGTGTACAAAACAAAACATGTACTGAACCAAGTCGTTTAGAGGATTGTCTGTCTCTTCCTGACCACATCCTTTGATATTTTATCAGTGCTTAAAGAAATAATTTCCGTATCTCTTTTCAACATTACTGTAACTCCCCCTCCTTTTTAAGTACTATATTTTTCCTTTGGGGATGGTTGCTGATGTCTTATAGTGCAACTCTAGGTTTGTGTCTAGTACAAATTCTATTTTCCAAATCTTGGTAACTTTAGTAATAATAAATGTTCAACAGTTAGGATTTTAAATTTGATTATGTCTTCATATTTTTAAATAAATCATACTTGATTTATTTAAAACCTGTAATCAAGATACTCTTCACTTGGAGTTCGAAGTGCAAACACTGCCACCTTGTGTTGTATACAGTAAAATGTCATGTTGGATAAGCCGCACATCCCTAACTGGGTATGTTGTCTACTGAGGAAAATGTACTTTTCTGTATTTTCATACTTGCTAACCCGTGTTCTCTTATGTTTCACCAAAGCGAAATTTGCCATACATACTAGATGAAGTAAATATGAAGTCAGGTCAGAGGGAGCATCGAAATATTCAGGTAAAAAAAAAAATTGGCATCCTCTTTGTAAAGAATTACTGTGTTGTTTGTAGTGGGGTTGGGTGGGAAGAGGAGCATGAAATGGGGAAATGAACAGGCGAAGGAAGGGCAGTCTGGTATGTTTTGTGATTCTGTTTTCTTGCCCAGTCCCTTCCAAAAGAATTGACTTTTGTTAGGAATGTTTGGGTCATATTATCTTACAGAAATTATTGTTTTAATATGTATTAGGAAGGAAATAATTAAACAACTTTACATAACTTTCTGTTGGTTTAAATCTGTTTTGGGCCATAAATCCTAAATTTGTATTCATTTTAGAAAACTTAAGTATTGCGATGAAAAATGATGGCTACTAATGTAAATAAATGTGTTTAGTTTAATACAACTGTTTTTTATTTTGATAAAGAAAAATCATTTTGTTTAACCATATAATTTTCTATGTTAATCAGAGTGTTCAGAAAAAGATTCTTATGTGGATTATGTGGGAGGAAGATTCCATAACTGAATGGTTTATTTTATGACTAAAACACCATTAAAATACAAGTTGTAAAAACAACAACAACAACAAAAAATAAGTTGTATAGCTGTTTTCCATATGATAAGACAAAAGCATTTTATTTGGGCTTTTATAGTTACTGTGTAGTGTTAAGAAAGTGAACTCTAAATTAGAGTCTTAAGGGCTTCATCAGAGCATGGAAATAATTAGTGTAGCGAAAGCATTAGAACCCGCTCATAAACTTGAGAGGTGTTAAAACAAAAGGTAAAATGGCATATTCTTCTGCTATTTTCTATTTCCAAGTAATTTATTTATTTTGTTAGAATTATGGTGCTTTGCTGTCTTGTATATACTCATATTAATTAGATAACAGGACCATAACCTTCTGCAGGCACACCTTGGAGATAGCGCAGTTCAGTTCCAGGTCATTGCAATAAAGCAAGTATTGTAGCAAAGCAAATACAGTAAAGCAAGTCAAATGAATTTTTTGGTTTCCCAGTACATATAAAAGTTAAATTTGCATCATACTGTAGTCTTTTTGTTGTTTTTGTTGTTAAGATTTTTATTTATTTACTTGAGAGGGAGAGAGAGAGATAAACACCAGTCAGGGGGAGAGGCAGAGGGAGAAGCAGGCTCCCTGCTGAGCAGGGAGCCCAATATGAGGCTGTAGCCCAGGACCCTGGGATTCATGACCTGAGCTGAAGGCAGACATTTGACTGACTGAACCACCCAGGTACCCCTATACTGTGGTCTGTTAAGTGTGCAATAGCATTATATCTTAAAAAAAAAAAAAAGAAACCCAATGTGTATACGTTAGTTTAAAAATACTTTATTGCTAGGGTGCCTGTCTGGCTCAGTCAGATGAGCATGTGACTGTTGATCTCGGGGTTGTGAGTTCAAGCCCCATGTTGGGTGTACAGATTACCTAAATAAATATTTTTTAAAAGAGAAAAAAATTAAATAAAAACACTTCATTGCTAAGAAGTGCTTGCCATCATGGGAGTTTTCAGTGACTTGTCATCTTTTTACTGGGCAGGCGTCTTGCCTTGATGTTGATGGTTGCTGACTGATGAGGGTGGTGAGTTGTTGAAGGTTGGGGAGGCTGTGGCAGTTTCTTAAAGTAAGATAGCAAGGAGTTTTGCCACAGTGATGAACGCTTCCTTTAACAAAAGTTTTCTTGGTAGCATTTTCCCCACAGTAGAACTCCTTTCAAAATTAGAGCCAAACCCTGCTGCTGCCCTATCAACTAACTTTATGTCATATTCTAAATCCTTTGTCACCTTTTCAATAATCTTAATAGTGTCTTCACCAGAAGTAGATTCCATTTCAAGAAACCACTGTCTTTGCTCGTCTGTAAAAAGCAACTCCTCAATCATTCGTTGTATTGTGGAGTAGCTAGCAGTTCAGTCCCATCTGCAGGCTCCACTTTTTTTTAATGATTTTTAAATTTTTTTATAAACATATAATGTATTATTAGCCCCAGCAGTACAGATCTGTGAATCGCCAGGTTTATACACTTCACAGCACTCACCATAGCACATACCCTCCCAAATATCCATAAGCCCACCACCCTCTCCCTACCCCCCTCCTCCTGGCCACCCTCAGTTTGTTTTGTGACATTAAGAGACTCTTACAGGCTCCACTTCTAATTCCAGTTTTCTTGCTGTCTCCACCACATCTGCAGTTACTTCCTCCGCTGAAGCCTGGAGCCCCTCAAAGTCCTCCATGGGGGTTGGAAAACACTTCCTTCCAACTCTTGTTAATGTTTAGTATTTTGACCTCTTCCCACGAATCACAAATGTTCTTAATGGCATCTGGAATGGTGAATCCTTTCCAGAAGGTTTTCTGTTTCCTTTGCTCAGATCCATCAGAAGAATCTCCTTCAAGGCAGCCATATAAAATGTATTTCTTAAATAGTAAGCCTTGCAAGTTGAAATTACTCCTTGATCCATGGGCTGCAAGATGGATATTGGGTTAGCAGCCTTCATAGAATTCATAGAAGAAGGTTAGGGCCTTGTTCTAGATGGCTTAAGGGCATTTCGTGGCTTGTTTGATCTTCTATCCAGACACCTAAAACTTTCTCTGTTTCAGCCATCAGTTGGTTTTGCTTTCTCGTCATTCATGTGATCACTGGAGTAGCACTTTGAGTTTCCTTCAAGAACTTTTCCTTTGCATTCACAACTTGACGGACTGGTAAAAGAGGCCTAGCTTTTGGCTTTTTTTAGTTAGAGACATGCCTTCCTAACTAAGCTTAATCATTTTTAGCTTTTGATTTAAGGTGAGAGATGAGTGACTCTTCCTTTCCCTTGAACACATAGAAGCTATTGTAGGATTCTTAATTGCTCTAATTTCAATGCCATTGTGTCTCAGGGAATGGGGGCCTGAGGAGAGGGAGAGAGATGGGGGAACAGCCAGTGGGTAGAGCAGTCAGACCACACGTGGCACTTACTGGTTAAGTTTGCTGTCTTTCATGGGCACAGTTCATGGTGCCCCCAAGACAGTTACTGTAGTGTCAGCAAGGGTCACTGATCACAGGTCACCATAACAAACAGAATCATAAAATAGTTTCAGAAATTGTGAGAGTTACCAAAATATGACAGAGATACAAAGTAAGCGAAAGCTGGTGGAGAAATGATGCTGATAGACTAGCTCGATGCAGGGTTGCCACAGACCTTCAATTGGTGAAAAAACACAGTATTTGCGAAGTGTAGGAAAGGAGAGTGCAATAAAATGAGTATGCCTATATATTATTTCTGATCTATCAATTTTAAGCCATTGAATATTTAAGCCATAATATATTGTGTCTTTGGACTTAAAACTGTTTTATATAGGTATATATCTGACCATGATAGTGAACTGCTTTTGAAAATTCCTTCCATAAGAATTGCTCTTTTAAGGCTGGTCTGGCACCTGTTATCTTTACTGTTTAAGGATCTGGAGATTGAAAATGAAGATTTGAAAGAGAGGTTGAGAAAAATTCAGCAAGAACAGAGAATATTACTGGATAAAGTCAATGGTTTACAACTACAGCTGAATGAGGTAAATAATCTACATAATATTAAAAAAAAGAAAAAAATGTTTTACTACCAATAATCATCATTGAAAACAAATCATTAATGGTCGCCTGCCACATCAGGTCATGGTGGTAGATGCAAAAGGAGTACAATGAGGTCATTGCCCTTCAGGAAAGTTGTGTCCTCCTGGGATCTTCACGTGAAACTTGGAATGTCACACGTAGGAACAGAGATTACTGGCGGTGTATGGTAATAGCAAAGCGCTGACCTATGGTTGGGGACTATGGGATTGGAGAGAGAGGAGTTGATAATGGATGGGTTCTCAGAAGAATCGTAGTGCTTCTGAACCCGGTCAGTGAGAAGAATGAATGATGGCTCAGACCACAGAGCTGGTCATCCAGAGACGTTTTCTCCTCACTTCCTTGTTCCCGATCTTAGAGATTTGTGCTGGCCTTTTACAAAGATGCTCGCTGAGTTCATGCCTTTCAAAAATAAGCTTTGAATAATGAAGATACATTTCTTCTTTTTAAATTTAGGAAGTAATGGTTGCTGACGATCTGGAAAGTGAGGTAGGTTGATAAATTTTACTTTAAAGCTATAAAATGTTATGTCAATTGAAGATGACATTGCAGTAGAGTTTTGAGTCCGTGTTGAGATGGGGATGAGGATTCGATTTCTGGTTATTGCTTAAAGGGAAAAACAAAACCTACATGTGACTATAAAAATACATTTTTAAGGATAGGAGCATGGGTTATCGTAAGCATTTTGTTGTTATTGCCTCTGAATGCCTCATTTTCTCTGAAACTTTTAACAAAAAGATATAAAATTCTAAACATTGTAAATAAAATGTCTGAAAATAATTAGATTTGAAACATGCAGAAATGTGAATTTTTCATAGTATTTTTATATATTTTATATTTTATTGTATATTTGTAGAAACTTTCAACTCTGCTAATAGTTAAAAATACTAAAAAATCAAAGTTATTCTAATTCACATTTTCTGAAACATATTTTTAACCTAGTTGCAAGCACGGAGTGATTTTGCTCTGTATTTATTCCTTTCCATTTCAGAAAGAAAAGCTGAAGTCCCTTTTGGTGGCTAAAGAAAAGCAACATGAAGAAAGCCTAAGAACTATTGAGACTCTGAAAAATAGATTTAAATATTTTGAGGTATAGAAAGCTTAAATAAATTCTTTCATATAGCGTATAATGGGCAGTGGAAGGATCTTGGAATCAGACTTGAATTTGAATGATCGCTTTTTCTTTATTGTGTGACCTCAGGCAGTTTATTTAAAGTCTCTGAGCTTGCTGCCACTTTCACAAAATGGGGGTGATCGTCCCTTTTCCCACAGAGCAGTTACAAAGGTTAAATGACACCACTGAAACTGACCTGCATGGGCCTGGCATTCCATACCTGTTTCTCTTTCCTGGCTTTCCTCTTTGTCCATTTTACCTTTACAAAACTTCACACTCATACCTGTAAATTTGCAATGTGTATGACGGTGAAAAGAACAAAACCTCATAAATGAATAGTATATTTCTAGGATTATCTCAGAAAGAATTTTGTGTATCTTTGCATTAGTTACAACACTTAGGGTTGAGCATAGTGTGTCAGTAAGATTCAGTTCATATGCTCAGCTTTGGTTGGATAAGTTAGCACAGTTTTTCCAAAGTCATGGTATTTTTAAGTTTTTATTGAAATACAGTGTATATTATAAAGCACGCATGTTAAAGTGTATATGTTGAAGAATTTTCGTAAGTCAGACACACCATGATTAAGAAATAGAACATCCCCGGTACTAGAAGCCTCCTGACACTTGCTTCCTGTCACAACCCACATTCCCAGCACCGATGGTGACCACTCTCCTGATTTTTACCTGCAGAGGTTTGTTTTGCAAGGCCATATTTTATTATATATGTTTATAATAATATAGTATATATCACTGGCGCCACTGAAGAAGGTGGCTGATACAGTGTAAATCTTTTTTTTTTTTTTTTAAAGATTTTATTTATTTATTTGACAGAGATCACAAGTAGGCAGAGAGTCAGGCGGAGAGAGGGAAGCAGGTTCCCTGCTGAGCAGCAAGCCGGATACTGGGCTCGATCCCAGGACCCTGGAATCATGACCTGCGCTGAAGGCAGAGGCTTTTAACCCACTGAGCCACCCAGGTGCCCCCAGTGTGAATCGTTTATCTTTACTGGGGAGTATAACTCCAAAGTACGTGATGAAAGCAGTTTTTTTCCTTTGGAGATGGAAAACGTGTGCAGCTGTGAAAAAAATTCAGAATTAGATAAAACTGATCTGTGGTGATGGAAGTCAGAGTTAGAGGCCACCCTTTGGTGAGGGGTTACCGACGAGAGGCATGAAGAAGTGTCTGAGGGCACTGGGAATGTTCTCTGTCTTCATCTGGCTTGTGATGACATGAGGTATATGTATGCAGACACTTACTGCAATATACATGTAACATTCGTGTACTTTACTGCAGGCGAGCGAGTTTTGCCTTGATGCATGTTTGCACTGATATGACTGAATTCTGAAGATTATTCAGAAATACAGGTTTATAAACTAATGAACTAGTGGAGTGGCTTCTGTCTTTCACATCTGAAGATGTTTGTTTTTTTAATAGTGAAACTAGTAAAAGCTAACATTTCGTAGCCTTGCCCACGTGCCAGGAAACGGCCCTGTGTACTATACACGCATTTCATAAACACATCAACCCTGTATGGTGGATCTTACTGTTATCTCCACTTTGTGAGTGAAGAGACTGAGGCCCAGAGCAGTCTACCCATGCGGTGCTCTATAAATAGGAAGTGGCAGGACCAGAACTTGAACCCAGGCAGTCTGACTAGTTTTATGCTCAGAGTGGCTTGAATGAGAAAATACAGATGTGCATATGGGATTTTTGAAGTGTCCGTCAAAGTAGGGATACGTGAAATTGGGTACTATTTATGTATTACTTTTCTGCTAAGAGTGGGCTCTCACATCTTAAGAATAAAAAAATATTTTTAAAGATTTTATTTATTTACTTGACAGACAGATCACAAGTAGGCAGAGAGGCAGGCAAAGAGAGAGAAGAGAAAGCAGGCTCCCCACGGAGCAGAGAGCCAGGGCTCCATCCCAGGACCCTGAGATCATGACCTGAGCCGAAGGCAGAGGATTTAACCCACTGAGCCACCCCGGTGTCCCAAGAATAAAATTGTTTTCTGTAGCTTTCAACAAACTTTCAGCCAAGTCTATAACTTTGAATGAGGTTATAATATACTGTAGAAAAATAACACGTTTTTTCTTATAAAAACACATTTATTTTAGGAAGCCGAGAAACTGTAGTTAAACTAAAAGCAGAAAATAAACACACCTATAATGCCAGCACTCTTAGCCCCTGACTGATCTCCTTTGACAACTTCCTTTGTGCATAGCTAGTGGTACATACACATTCAACAGGTGGGAATATTATTTCGTAACTTTCTTCACATTTGCTAATGGGGACATTTTCTCCAGTTGATACATATTCATTTTGATGAATTTTTATACTAGAAACGAGTTTTTTACTTTCAAGAAGAAAGTTGGAGGGTGCACTTCATATGTGACCCAATATTTATGAAAGCAGCCATTAAAACTAAAAATGCACTATTTATAAGTATTGAGTACTCATTCCCATATCATCTCTACGTGCTAAAAATTCCTCATAACCTGCCAACAGAAATGCTGCCTTATGTGTAACATATAACATATAGGCTGTTCCCTTATGTTTATAGGGAAAACATAGGCTAATATGGGTACTTTGGAATGAAGCTGATTTTGTGTTACAACTCATCTGTCCCTGTTTGAGTA